>NW_022589744.1:5248987-5612084 GCF_004348235.1 Phoca vitulina
GGTGTGTGTGGTGTGTGTGTGGGTGTGGTGTGTGTGTGGGGTGTGTGTGTGTGTGTGGTGTGTGTGTGGGTGTGGTGTGTGTGTGGTGTGTGTGGTGTGTGTGTGGTGTGTGTGGGGTGTGTGTGTATGGTGTGTGTAGGTGTGGTGTGTGTGTGGGTGTGGTGTGTGTGTGGGGGGTGTGTGTGGGTGTGGTGTGTGTGTGTGGGGGTGTGTGTGTGGTGTGTGCGCTTGCTGCCTTCGAATGCTGAACTTGTTGCATCCCCTCTTCCTTCTCAGTCACAAAGAGCCAAAGAAGCTGGCGGGGGTCCACGCGCTCCAGGCCAGCGAGTTGGTCGTCACGTACTTTTTCTGTGGAGAAGAAATTCCGTACAGGAGGATGCTGAAGGCTCAGAGCTTGACCCTGGGCCACTTTAAAGAGCAGCTCAGCAAAAAGGGAAATTATAGGTAAGAGCCCTGCGGCTTCTTGCTGCTCCGCACTTTGTTTGCTCAGAACCGAGAGCCAGAGTCGCTTCCCTGGCCTGGCCAGACCCGGAGGGGCCATCGGGAGGGGGCTCAGGAGGCGCTCGGGGAGGCCATTGGGCCGCCTGGCGCTTCTGTTCCTTCTCATTTCCTCTCTCCCCTCACCACTGACAGAAATAACAGCAGCAGCAGGGAGACCGCTGGGAGGGCTCCGGGGGTCCTGGACGGGCTTTTTCTACCCAGGTGAACGAGACTCTGAAGGAGAAAGGGGGCTTGACCAGGACAGCTGGGCTTGGGCCATCTCACTGAGGCCCTTCCCGAAAGGCAGAGAGTGGTGTGTGTCAGGGAGAGACAGACGGACAGACCGATGAGGCTTGGGTCTTAGGAGAGACTGTCCACATGAAGGCTTGGGGAAGGGCAGAGGCCATGGCCTGGAAGTGGAGACGGCATTCTCCTTCCTCAGCCTTTCTCCGTGAAGAGCTGCCTCGCGGTGTGGAATGGGTCATGTGAAGCAGAAATGCTCTTGTGTCCGTAACAGAGAGGGGGCCGGCCCCATGCGTGGGCACCGGGTGGACGGGGCCGGGCACTCGCCCTCCCCCCAGCCCTCCTCCCTGTCTACACGGTGGAGACACCCGCCTGGTCTTCCAGGGCCCCAGAGAGGATTCTAGAGCGGGGACCGTTCCTTGGTCACCTCCCCCTGAACGTGGGTGGGGTGGGAGGGTGATGACTCCACCTACGTTTATCCAGAGTCCTAGCTGCTCCTCCTCGATGGCCTTCCTCCCAAGGGAGTATGTGGGCTCTGCTCCAGCCATGTCTCGGGTTGCGGTGCGCAGGGCCAGGGAGGGGCACGCGAGGTGCGGCGCACTCAACTTTAAGGAGGGGCAGTCGGTGCTCAGAAGGTGCCAACCCGCCCCACCTCGAGCCCGAGATGGGAGGGGAGAAGTCCAATAGCACGAGCGACCAGCCAGGTGGGCCCCGGCCCCTGGAGCCCGCCTCCGGGGCCCCGAGACCCCGTCCCTTCCGGAGCAGGCCCTTGCGGCTCTCCCAGCCACTCCACCTGGGAGCTGGTTGGGCCGGGGGCCCAGAGTGATCCCTCTGCAGGGAAAGGCTGGGGCTCGGGGGCTCGGACCTGTAAGTGACTGAGGAGCGGGGCGTGGAGCTGGGCTTTAGAGCTTTCCATTTGACACCAGGGCAGAGACATTTCTGAAAATGTGTCCAAGGGTTTGGGGAGCAGGCCTGGCTCCTAATGCTGCTGCTTCTTCCTCTTCTTCTTCTTTTTTTTTTTATCTTGAACAGACACAAGGTGAAACTAATTACACAAGTGTGCCCCTCCAGGGATTCATTTTGAGCTCAGCTTTGACTCGGCTGGACTTTGAGTGGAACTGCAGGTGACCTTCAGGGAGAAGGGCTCTGGAGCGCCGAGTGGAGGCTGCAGGGGGGGCTTCGCGCTCAGCCACTCCGGCCACATCTGGCTCTGATTTTTTTTCCTAAGGCACACTTAATAAGCCTGGCTTTGAAGCCCCGGCCTCCCCTTTAATGCACAAAAGACTTGCACAAATGGTTGACTCTCAAATTCTTTACTGATTGGATCAGGCTGTGGCCAGACCCTTCCCAGCCGTCTTATCTCTCTGTGCTTGCTCTCCGGCCGGAGCGGGCTCGGGGAGGCACCGGGTGCCAGGCCTGGCCCTCCCAGCGGGGGTGGTGCCCCGTCCTCCCGCGCGCTCCCCCTCACCCCCCAATAAAAAGCCCAGCGAGGATGGGGCCGCGGAGTGGGGGGACCTGGGCTGCACTGAGTAATCTCAACATGGCAGGGGTTCAAAAGGAGAACAGTCTCTCCAGACGTGCCAGACGCTGTTGGTGCCAGATGTCAGAAGAAAGCGCAGTTTGCCACATAAAGCATGTTGTAGTGGAAAAGCCCGTTTCTTGGAGAAGATGAGGGCAGCGCAGTGCGTTTGAAGTCTGGGGCCCGGGGCCGAGGGAATGTGGCCTCTCTCCTCTCTGGAAGAGGTTACGGTTCTGAAGAAGGTCACTGCGTGTTTGCTCAGGGGTGCCATGGAAGCCCGACTTGGTAGAGCCGAGGGGTCGGAGCTGGGGGGCTGAGGGGCACGACCGAGGGTGGCCTCAGAATTGGAGCCTCGTATCAGGAGGGGGGCCTTCCCCCGCCACTGTCCGGGGGCCCCTGTGTGCCGTGCCCCTCCCCACCCCCGCTCGGGCTCCCCAAGTACCCCGACCCGCTGGATAGGAAGCGTTCTCCCCGCTGCCCCGTCCAGGCCGTGCCGTTCACCCCGGTGCTGTGGCCCAGCTGGGAACACTAACAACAAGGAACCTTGACTAAACCCAGCTGGTTCACTTTATTTAGCCTTATCTCCTATGAAAGTATTTGGCTTGCTTTCATTAAGAGGAAAGAAGTTGAGCTCTAACCGAGGGGAATTCTTTTTTTTTTTTTTCCTTTTAAATGAAAAGAGAAAAAAAAATTGTAACCCTGAGACACAAATTTTTTTAGAGAGCTGTCCCCCTCCCCCCAGAGGACCAGGACCCTCCCTCCATGAGTGGCCTTTATTGGCTGAAGGTGACAGCTTGCAGGGGCGAGTTTAATCCGTCTGAGGGGTCTCCCTGGAAGGGGCTGGCGAAGGAAGGGGCCGGCGAAGGAAGGGGCCAGGGAGTAGGCCCGCCTGGAGGACAGCAGTTGTTTCTGAATGTGGCCCTCCTGAGAGAGGCCGGTCATTTGCGTCCACACAATTAAACAGCCTTAGAAGAAAGAAGTCTGGGGTGGGATAAAAGGAACCTTTAATCAAGGGGCATAATAGAAGGGTCTTTAGTGTTTGACCCTGGAGGGGTGGGGTGGAGTGGAGTGGAGTTGGGGGGGAACGGGGAGAAGAGAGGAGAGTAGCCGGGGCCAGGGCTGTCTGCAACCCTGGGAAGCAAGATGGCTCTGGCCAGCCTCCTGCCGCGGCCACCGAGGAAAGCAGCCTGTCCCATGGCTGTGGCAGCGACAGGCCGGAGGAGCGGGCCTGTGGGGGCTGCAGGGTGGGAAGGACAGGAGAGGTGTCAGCCTTCCACAGACTTCTACAGGTTCAGGGTGGCTGGGCCTCTTGGAGGAGCCCCCCCCCGCCCGCCCGACTGTTGCTGCAAATGGACCAGGTGTGCCTTGCCCTTCCCAACCCCCGCACCCTCCCGATAAGGGGAGAAAGAAGCAGGCAGCTTGTCCTCCGCAGAGTGTGTGTGGGGGGACCCCAGCATTCTGGGCCCAAGGCCGCAGGTGGGAGGCCGCCCGGTCGCGCCCTGGCGGCCGGTGCAGATCAGAGGCGGCCAGAGGTTCACATGCACACCTGTGCGGCGGAACCCTCAGGACCCCTCCATCCTCCGTGTTGACATCACCTTTCTCCTTAGCAAAGTAGAAAACGCACTTTTCACCAAGACGCTCTTTGGGTTTTCCTTTTAAGGTATTACTTCAAAAAAGCAAGCGACGAGTTTGCCTGTGGAGCCGTGTTTGAGGAGATCTGGGACGATGAGGCGGTGCTCCCCATGTACGAAGGCAGGATTCTGGGGAAGGTGGAGAGGATCGACTGAGCCTCGGGGTCGGGCCCCGGCGCAAGTGCGGGGCCGCCGCCCGCGCCACCGGCCTTGGCCGTGACGGACCGCGACGAGACATTTTGAAGGAAAACTAAACCAATGAAGAAGACAAAAATCTCGGGAAGAATTGGCCACTGGCCACTTGGGGAGGGTGGGGAGGGCAGGGAGGTTGGTTTTCACTATTCACCAGGTGGGTACTGAGATAAGAAAAGCCTGAACTATTTATTAAAAACATGACCACTCTTGGCTATTGAAGATGCTGACTGTATTTGAGAGACTGCCATACATAATATATGACCGCCTAGGGATCTGAAATCCATAAACTAAGAGAAACTGTGTATAGCTTACCTAACAGGAATCCTTACTGCTATTTATTGAACAATTGATTCCCCACCCCCGGCCCCAGTTTATGGATATGCTGCTTTAAACACGGTAGGGGGAGAGGGGAAGTTTTAATTGTCCTGTCCAAACTTGGGAGTTGAGCTAGGGGCGCATTAATGATTTCTTCATTAAAAGGGGAATTATTACGCTTTGCCCCGCATTTCTCCAAGTGAAGACAGACTTTTTTAAAATGGTGCCCTACCGTTGACACACGCAGAAAATTGGTGCATTTTTTTTTTTTCCTATGCTGCTCTATTTTGTCATAAAGGTCTTGAGGAGCAATTTATGTTGCAACATCACCGCCATTTGGGGTCATCATGTGGGATGGGATCCATCGTGGGGTGGGGGGGAGCCTCATTTTGGGGACCCCAGATTTCCTCAGTAACTCCTCCTAACTCCCCGCCAAGGCCCAGCGCCCAGTGGCTAAGGCCCGCTAGAACCTTGGAGTTCAACTCGTGCTTGCATTGGAACAGTTCCTTGGAGTTTTGGTTGGTTGGTCGGTTGGTTGGTTGGTTTTTTTTAACTAGTCGTTGGACCACTGCCATTCTGGAAGCCACCACCCCTCCCCCCTTGCCCTGCAAAGAAGCGGACAGTTGTGGGAAGACCTAGCAGCACCCTTTCCTCCAGACACCTCCATTTTGACGTTCGGGTTTTCGTGTTAAGTTAATCTGTACATTCTGTTTTTGCCATTGTTACCTGTACTATACGTCTGTATATATTGTACAACAGAAGAGTATTAATCCACTATCTCTAGTGCTTGACTTGAAATCAGTACAGTACCTGTACCTACACGGCGTCCCGCTCCGTGTGTCGCCCTATATTGAGGGCTCCGACTTTCCCTTGTTTTTTGAAAGGGGTTTATGTATAAATATATTTTATGCCTTTTTACTACAAGTCTTGTACTCAATGACTTTTGCCATGGCATTTTGTTCTACTTATACTGTAAATTATGCATTATAAAGAGTTCATTTAAGGAAAATTACTTGGTACAATAATTATTGTAATTAAGAGATGTAGCCTTTATTAAAATTTTATATTTTTCAAAACGTCCGCCTCGTCTTTGAGTCCCCCGGGGTGGGAGCAGGGCGGAGGTGGCCTTTTGTGTGTGAACACCTGCGCTTTCCCACCTTGCCCGAGCCCATCTCTGGCTGACCTTGACCTCTTCTCGCCCAACCAGGCCCTGCCCTGGGGTTTTGAAAAACTCTGTCTTCAAAGTCACCTGGCTGACTGGCTGAGGATCTTCTTGTCCTAGGGCGGGCTGTAGACAACTTCCTCTGCCCTTCCCCTTTCCTCTGCCTCCTGAGTGCAGCCTCTTCCTCGAAGGCAGGTCTCATCTGGCCAGGTAGGTCCTGGAGATAAGGAGCAGAGGTGGGTTAGTCCCAGGAATACAGGGAGAAAATGTCCAGAAAAATGGTGTGCGGGTCTTGGATGTCCAGTGGAGCTGATGAACCCTGAGCTCAGTGCTAACCAGCCAGCCTCTCCGTAGCTGTGTGAGTGACCTCAGCTGATGCCTTCAGCAAGGGGCTGGCATTATTGAGGGTCCAGGCTGGAAAGGGGGTGGGGAAAAAAAGGTGGTTCAGCAAGTAAACGGTTCACTGGACCGTTTACTTCGTGTGGCCACGGAAGTCGGCTGACCGTTGTTCACTCAAATTCGGGTTACCTCCCAGTGCGCGGAGCGCTCAGAGGTCGGGCTGTGTTTCCGATCTGGGAGAGCAGGCCTAGCTTCCTAAAAGAGTCCTATAAGGAACGCATTTTAAGAAAGAAGGGGTCCGTTGGACTTGGCTTCTCAAGTACGGAGTTTTTCTTTGGACAGTAAGGCCAAGAAAGGACCGAGAGATTGAACCTGGTGTGGGTGGTGTGGGTGGGGTGTTAGGGCTTTTAATCTTCAGGCCTTTCGAGTCATCCCCTGAAAATAATGGGATAAAACACAGGTCTGGAGCTCAGACAAAGTCTAGTGGACCGTGGGCATCTGTGAGAAAGCGAGCCAGCCGGCGATGGACCACTCACGTTTGCAGCTCTTCTGAGAGGGCCCATTTCTCTGCCTCTCACATTTTAACAATCAGGCGCGCTTCAACTGGCCCCGGATGGGCTCCTTGTGGAATCACCTGTGCTTTTCTCTGAGGAAAGTGTTGCTAGTTTTATTAGATTCTTTTTTTTTTTTTAAGATTTTTATTTATTTGACAGAGAGAGACACAGCGAGAGAGGGAACACAAGCAGGGGGAGTGGGAGAGGGAGAAGCAGGCTTCCCGCTGAGCAGGGAGCCCGATGCGGGGCTCGATCCCAGGACCCCAGGACCGCAGGACCATGACCCGAGCCGAAGGCAGATGCTTAACGACTGAGCCACCCAGGCGCCCTGTTTTATTAGATTCTTAAAGGGATCTGTGACTCAAAAGAAAAAGCTAAAACGTGGTTTGGGCCGTCTGCTCTTTCTTCCCTGCCCCCCAATCATTTACTACCCAACCCAGCCCTTCAGGAAACCTCTGCCCACTCCTTCCCCCCCCCCCCCCCCCCCCCCCCCCCCCCCCAGCTCCAGCAGCGACACACCCCAGCCCCATCTACCGGACAGGACCTGCATCAATCCCTCCTCTCCCAAAGGAGTTGCACTTGCTCAGGTGCTCCTGGATCCTCCCCTTCCTGAACTCCAGCTTCCAGTCTGAATCACCCACTTAGTGCTCATTCCCTGGTGCTTCCTTGTGCTCTGGCCTTATTTCTCAGATTAATTGTTAACCAGCTAATCAGAGAGGTGGGGTGCAGACCGGAGGGGCGGGGCAGTTTCTGCCTCTACTAAGTGGGGATAATAAATGTGCTCACTTCCAGTGCTGCTGTGACGGCCGAGTGAGGTGCGGAGGCTCAGGATCTCTCTCTGGGTCTCCGCGTACTTCGGCTCCATCCTTACCGCCTATGTTATTATTAGCTCCTCATTTGGAAATTCCATCCCTCCCCATTCCTGCTGCAACATCTGGGCTCTGGCATCCCGCTTCCCTTGCCCCTGGTACAAAACCAAGAGGGTGGTGGGCAAATGGGCCAGTAGGCTGCCTGATGGGGGGCTTTCAGCTAGAGCAGAGCCTTGGCCCCAGAGCATCTTTAAGTTTTCATTAAAGCTATTACTTTATACAGTACTTGGGAATTCTGTGTGGACTCTCACCTAGGGTGACAGACAGTTCATGTAGGGAGGCTTGAAATGTGGGAGAAAAGGATCCTGTTCTACTCTCCCCCTGCCCCCAAATATGTTGGGATCAAAATTGTGCTGTCAAAGAAGGAAATTGGCAATTACCCCAAAGAAAATACTCCAGTCTATTAGAATAATTAGGTTAGATTTTTGTTGTTGGTTTTCCTTGTTGTTCTTTTTGGTAAAGAATAGTAGTCCTTTTTTTTTTTTTTTAACCTTTAATAAATCATTTGGTTGTATAGGAACTCCCCAAATAACATAGATGATTCCAAAGAGGGATTCACACCTTCCTTAGCATCATTATTCCACGTCATCAACCCGATTTTCTAAAAATCTCATAATGAGAGTGAGCCTCTACTGTATTCTATGGCTTGTCCCAGGAAGGGGGTCCTCCCCCTGGATAACGCCCAGTTCTGAAAACATAAATTCCCTGTGCTTCATCCACACCAACCTTTAAGTTCCCCTAACGTTGCTCTGCTGCTCAGAGCCTTTGCATATGCTGTTCCCTCTGCTGGGAACACACCCCCTCCCTCAGCCCTTCTTGAGGTTGTCTGCCTTTCAGCCTTCAGGTCTTGACTTAAATGTCAGAGGTCCTCCCTGACCATCGGGTCCACGTATGTCCTCACCTGGTCCTCCCTATACAGAAGTTCCTTTGCCTGTTCACAGCACATTCTCCTTTGTCACTAGACAATAAGGATTTCGTTGCCCACTTATTCACCCATGAGGCAGGGAATAGACATGCTTCTATTTACCACTATGTATATAACAGCGAACACGGTGCTTGGCGCCTAGTAGGCACTCAATATTTATAGAATTGATGCAAAAAAAGAAAATAGAAATTGCCAATAGCAGTTTTAGTATCACCTATAATGAAAATAATCACTATTAACACTTTACGGTATCCTTCCAGGTTAAAACACACACACACACGCATTGGACCACATGGTGCACATTATTTTGTAATCTGTATTTTTCACTCAATAACATGTCATTGGCGTATTTCCGTATCAATAATATTCTTCTGCATTGCTCTACAACATAACTTAAATGTATGGCTGCATTTATTTAACTAATCACGTATGGTTGGACATTTATATAGTTTACAAATTCTGCAATTATAGGTCACATTGTAATGAAATCTTTCTAGCTAACCACTCACTCAGTATTCATAGCTAAATCGTCTTCAGTTATTAGGATGAAGGTTTTCCATGCAGAATTTCTGGATCAAAGGTCCTTTTTAGGGCTTTGGCCGCTTCCTGCTGGCCTGAGACGCTGGCGTGTCTCTGCCTCTCCGGTGCCTCCCTCACGGTTGGCCCTCGAGCCACGGTTAAACCGGCCCCTTAAATCTCAAGCTTGTACAGTCAAGGCTCCCCCCAGTCTGAGCCGAGCCTGCCTTTCTGGGATGATCTCCGTTCTCAAGCTGGGTCGCCTTGAACGACGAACGTCCCTCCACCTGGGTCTGCCGCTTTGTAAACTGAGGAGAGTCACGAGCATCCTTCACAGGGCTGATGAAAGTCGCTAAGGCGCACACAGTTCTTGGCAGTGAGTCTAGCCTCGTACACGTCAGCTGCTACGATCACCCGCTGATCCCCACCGTCCAGTCTTTATAACTGACTCTGCTCAGCCCTTTCCCTCCTTTCTCTCACCTGTGATACGCAAGCCCTGCTGTGCCCCCCCACGCTCCTCCCTGCCCCCGCCCCAGCCTCCCCTCCAGACTCCAGGGGGGCCCTGACTTTCTCCGGTGCTCAGCCTGTGCTCACTTCTATTTTTCCCTTCCTCCTCCCCTGAGTTGTAAGCCACTTTGAGGCCAGGGTCTGTGTCTGTGTCTCAGACTTTGATGTACAAGAGCTTTACGGATAGGGGCGCCTGTCTGGCTCAGCTGGTGGAGCATGTGACTCTTGGGGTTGTGAGTTCAAGCCCCACATTGGGTGTAGCGATGACTTAAAAATAACATCTTTAAAAGAAAAAAAGGAAGAGTTTTACAGATAAAAAGTCACCCTGGGTGATACGGAGAGTGCCACGTAAGACTCCTCCAGATATCCTGTGACCACTCATGACCCTTCTTAACCCACCATCTGACTTTGCTGCATTTTCCCCAAACTCAACTTTGGACCAAACTATGTTGTTGGGAGCCCCTGAGCCTTTCACGCTCTTTGTATCAGACATGGTACATGGAGGGGACCAGGGGAGGATCCGACGGTCACAGGCTTTGAGGTTGGCTTTCTCTCCCACCGTCTCCCAGTGATCTCAACAAGAAGATGCTGGAAACCAGCCATGAACGGTGTTGTGGGTAGGGTGCCCCATTTAGCAATTTAACAGGACACCCAATTAAATTTGAATTTCATATAAATGATGAATAATTTTTTAGTATAAGTATGTCCGACGCAGTAGTTGGGGCATACTTACACTAGAAACCTATCGGTTTGTCTGAAATTCAAACTTCACTGGGCATCTGGCATTTAATCTGGGAGACTCCAGTTGTGGTAGGTGCTTTGGATCGTCCACTCAACCTTCCTTCCTCTTTGTTTCTCATGAGCTTTCTTATACTACAGAGATGGGAAAGCTAAATCCTAAATTTCCAGACTGCTTTGTGTCCAGATTCCAAGTGGGTTCCATCATTTAGATCTGCTCACCAGGAGAGAGGGGCGTCTTCCTTTGGTTTTGGCTTTTGGCAAAGCCACGGAGTCACGGGGCTTTACTGAGCCACATGGACGTCTGTTCCCAGCACCCCGGGTCCTGAGAGGTGTGGAGCTGGGAGACACCCCATTGCGGTGTCCAAACACTAGCTCCTGGATATGTAGTGACTGGCAGCTTCCTGATAATGGGGCTGTGCCCCTGACCGTGTCTCCGGCCATATTCTGAGGTCCTGGGTGTTAGGACTTCTTCACCATAACTCTTTGGGAGGACACAATTCAACCCATAACACATACTTAGGGTGGTGTCTGTCTCCTGGCTGATCACGCTGTGACTCCTGTCATTTTGTCTGTCCTAACAGGAAAAGAGAAGCACAAATCTTTCAACGAGAAAAACTTCCACGATCACCTCAAGGAGAAATGCACCGTGACCACGCGCAAGGCCTCCGTTCTCCCTTTGCCCGCCAATCACTTCATCGCTACACATCCCCCCATCACTACATCCTCCCTGCCCACCTCCCTTCCCAGACCTGAGCAGACTAAGCCCGTTATCCTGGGCACACTCCATCCTGACTCGTCCACACACCTCTGCTCGCATTTCTACTCAGCCTTGGTCAAACCAGAGAATCCAGGTTGCTGGTCTTCACCCACCGGAAGATGAAACCAGAATCTAAGCCTTTTCCCCCGATGCCCAGGGTAAAACAGTATGAAAAGCAGGAGATGTAACTGTCTTTTTCTTGGCTACCAAGATATAAAACCCTGAAATAGGTCACTGGAAGATATTACGGAATTTCAACCTCCAAAGATTTCCAGGTGGAGAATATAAAGCCAATACACCTTCCACGGCTTTTGGACCTCTTCTGGCCTGGAGGCTGCATCCGTACTAGACGAGCTGTCCAAATCTCTTCCTCCCTGGGGTTCTGAGTGTGGCACAGGTTTGCAATCCCAAAGGGAAGGGGTCAGCTCCCAGGTCATTGGTGGTTGCGGTGATGAGGGGTAGTTCTTACGGGTTTTTAGGGGAGGGTTTCTGTCTTGGCAGGGACCTTCATTGGTTTACTGAGCCTCAGCTCCCATCCTGGACCAGGCAGTGGGTGCCCGGTGCCTGTTTCCACGAGGGTAAAATCTCTTGCGACAATCTATTGTATAAATGATTTGTGAGTCATTGTCAAGCACTTGGCGGGCTGAAGACAGCAAGAAGCAATTAGTCTTCTGATCAACATGGTTTGTTAGCATAAAAGGTTTGGGCTGCAGCATCCTCCAGATGACACCCACTTCTTGGCGTGCCTGAGATGGCCACAGGCCTTTGTTGTTCATTCATCCAGCCCAAAAAAAGCCCAGGGGGTGAGAGAAGGAGGAGGGGCGCGTGCTGGGGGAGGGCCACAGCTGCCTTCCATCTGAGCCCGCTCCCTGGCCAGGCGCAGTGGGAACCAGCCCCTCCTAGAGAAGCAGAGACCCCTCCCAACCTCACTTTAGGGGACAGAGCTGCTTGAGCCACCTGCTTCCCAATCGGCCAGAGGCCAATTATCCAGATTGAGGGACAGCCAGGTCCCCAGGGTGAGAGACAGAGAGACAGTGAGAAAATGAATTAAACGGAAGAGTGGATTACGGTAGAAAGAGGTTGGCTTGTAGAGTGTTTTGACATGAGCAGCTTAGAGTTTTTTTCCCCTTTAATTTGTATCCCCCACCCACGACAAAAATAAATAGTCATGGTTAAAAAAATTTTTTGAAAAATTCATAGAATTACATAAAAGACGAAGAAATCCACCTATAATCCCACTACCCAGAGATAACAGTCGATAATATATTGGTGTATTCCCTTCCAATATGCGGCATGCTCTCTTGCTCAGTAAAGTGTTCTGAGCGTCTCATAATTATTCAGGGTAAATCTCGACACGTGTGAGTATTTTCATCGTTTCGAGCAAACTTGGTGGCCATTTCTGCGAACTGCCCTGGTCACTGTGCTGATCTGTCTTGATCCCTCCACCCGAACCTCCTTTTCCAACAAGAGGCAGAACACAGCCTCTCCTACTTGGTGGCCGGAGGCGGGTGAGGCCCCGGATAGGCTCCAGACTCTCTAGGAATTATAGAATACACTCTGGACCCAGAAAGAATAGCTTGGAGTTCCTGCCTGCTCTGCCCTGCCCTGCCCCTTACCTGCTGGGAGGTCCTGCTCCTTGGTCACACCTGCTTGATTCCTCTACTGATTGTCGGATTCCCTTGCTCCTCTCCTGCCTTTGTACATCTGATGAGGTCTTGTTTCTTGTCCCGGTTTATCTCCACCCTTTTGCCTCCATCCAGCACATAGTGTTTTCCCCATCACCACCTTCCAAGAATCGCCATAAATGACAGTGAGATTTGTCCTTGCCATGGTCATCTGTTATTTTATTCGGCCCAGCATCCATGTTTTCATCTCTGGATAATAGCACCTTGCTTTCCCTTTGGGGAACAACACTCAGCTACAAAAATGGTACCTGATCTGTCCAGTTAATATATTCCATCACTTTGGCTCTCATGAGTGGCTCAGGGATGGACGTGTGACTTAAGTTGGTCCAGTGAGACAACTTAAGTTGGTCCAATAAACTATGGGCCTTGTGCCAGGCATTTGGAGAATGGGGTGCTCTCTTTCTACTGGGGCTTCTGAAATGGTAGGACAAAATCTTGGAGCTTCTGGGGGCCAAGAAGTGGAGAAGGCTTACCTGCCATTGAAGCCAATAAAGAAATCCAGAGCTACAAGATGGAGGGGTGGGGGCAGAGAGAAAGATCAACCAAGTCTTGTCAGCATCTCTTGGATTCTCGGATTCAACTGCCCAAGAGCCCAGCCTTGTGAGTCAGCAAATCTTGTCATCTGTTTCTTCCTTAAGTCAATTTGACTTGGGTTTCTGTCATACTCAACCAAAAGAATTTTGACTAATAATACAGCTCCTGTCCTAGAGGGGGGAATACCTGTTCTCAAGGCCAGTTTGGATGTCAGAGAGCCCAGGTTCCTGGAGTTTGAGGTCTATGCATTACATGGCCTGAAATGGGGGAAGAGATTCAAGAGGAGAAACTTTGAGAAACAGAGTGATGAAGAGATACTTCAAGTTCAAGTTCTGGAGAATGGCACGGTTAGATGCTAGCAACCAAAGCCTCGGGTTATATAATGGCCTTTATGTCACGTGACCCTTGGGACCCAAGCCCACGTTCACTGTTCTCTGCTGAACATCCTCATCACCAACACCTACTGAGAGGTACCATGTACCCGTACCAGGGGTGGGGCGGGGGGGGCGGGGGGGAGACAGACGATGAAGACATGGCCCCCAACCTGGATTAGCACCGGGTTGAGACATTAAAATTCAGTGTGAGGAGTGCCCGCATAGAGCTTGTCCGGAGACCCAGAGGAGGGCCACCTCTGCTTGGGCTGTCCAGAGGAAGGCCACTTCTGGGCTGGGGCGTGCAGGGTCCTGGGGACTGGTCAGGAGAATAATGGAAGGGCAATCCTGGGAGAGGCAAGAAGGTGGGCGAGAAGGAGGGACAGCAGAGGCCATGAAGCAGAGCAGGTGGCCAAGAGTACCTGGGGTCTTCCAGAGCTGGGCTGCGCCCCAGCTGAGGGGAGGGGCGCCTTTGATCTGGGAAAAGCTAACCCCGGTGGAGCCCTGAGAGACCCCAAAGCGGGAGCAGCAGACTTTCCCCCCCTCCTGCCCCGCTTCCCCTCCCCTCCCCCATGTTTTCCTCCCCTCCCCTTCCTGCCCACTCCTCCTGAGTCCCCTCTGTTCTCCCTCTCTACTTCCTCCTCACTTCTCCCCCTCTCGGGTCCCTGTTTCTCCCCCTTCCCTCGTCTGTCTCCTCCTTCCCTCTTCCATCTCCCCTTGCCTCTCCCAGTCTCTCCCTCCTTCCCTCTTTCTTCTCCTCCTACCCCCTTTCTCCTCCCTTTCCTGCCCCTCCCCCTCCTCCTCTGGCCCTCCCCGGTCTGCCCCACCTCCCAGCCACACCCCCAGTGTGATGGGGGTGAGCCCCATCCCTGCCCTCCAGCAGCTACAATCTCTCACGGGCTTATTTTGGTCCACAGATGCCCCCACAGCCCTGGCCATCCCCCACCCCGAAAAGGAACTCTCCTGGTGGGGATGCCCCCTACCCCCACACTCAGAAGGGAGGTCCTGAGACCGGAGAGCCCTGGGCGCAGGGAAGCTGCCGTGCAGAAGGGAAGTGAGCACGGAGCTTACTCTCCTGTTATTATTTTTCTCCCCTGGGGGTCACGAGCAAAGAATTCTGGGCTTCGAGTCTTTATAGATCCTCACTCCCTTGGCAACCCAGCACTCCTGTCCAACCTGGAGTGTTTAATTACCAAGGAAAAGAATGATTTTTTTTTTTCCCTGAGAATCCATTTAATTATTTGATTGCACAGTAACCAAAGAGTGTGAGCGGCCCCTAGCCAGAAGGGACTTCAAAGCAATACCTTGATGTTGCTGAGTGGGGCATTAATGGGTTCTGAAGGGAGGAGGTTGCTAAAGAGAGGGAAAGTATTCAAAGCAATCCTGCCAGCAATCTCAAAAAATGCATAAACACTGGAATGCTCCGCCGGAGAGGGAAGGCGAGTTCAAAGGGACTGGGAGAGTTTTCATGTAAAGTTTAGAGTTTAAGGCGTGACTGCTGGCTAGGGAGCCTCAGCGTTTGAACTCTTGTTTATTAAAAACAGTTTCCCAGCCATTCAGCGGATTCCCAAAGACAAGAGAGAAATGCAGACTTTTTCAGTGTGCAAGATTTAAAGGCTTCATTGATTTCTACCTAGGGTTCCCCCCCTCACCCCCCAACCCCCCCCCACCCTCGCTTTTGTGCTTGCTCGCTTTTCTTTTTTTAATTTTCTTTCTTTTTTTGGATCAAGTTTTTAAAATCCCACTATCAGAGGGTGATGGCAGCCGAGAGAGAGGTCTGCCCCCACCCTGTCCCATCCAGGAGAGCAGGTTGCCGTCACCACTGCACTGCTTGGGGTGGGGGTGGGGGGGTGCCGAGCGGCTGATGACCCTGTCCCGGGTCCCATGGATTCTTTCAGAGGCAGGGGGACCGGCCTAGATTCTGGGCCCAGCTCTGGCCCTGGCCGGCTCAGCAAGGCTGCTGGAAGTGGGGTTCTCCACCTCTGCTCTTGTTTCCCAGGGTAATGGAGGGGAGTTGTCACCAGCATCTGCCCCCAGAAGGGGCTCAGAGAAGACCTTCAGTTTCCCAGGCCTGATTTCCAAGCCCAGGGCCATGGACCAGTATCTTGTACTGACCCCATACTGTTAATGGATGGGGGGTGGGTGGAGGGTGGGAATCACATTTTAAAGGTGATTTAAATAAATTCTAGGAGAGCTTTCAAACCCCAGGGCTCTCTGGCTCCCACCTCCAAGGCCTCAGCGTCGCTGACACTGACTGAGCGACTGAGTGGTGCTTGGGGTACCTGGTCAGTCTCCCGTTCCCCGTGCCCGAGGGAAGTGAGCTTTCTCTCTCGGGCCAGGCCAGCACCCAGAAAGCCAGAGGCAGCTCAGGACAGAGCTACAACTCACCGGAGACTCTGGTCTCTGGGAAATGTTTCCCTCCTTCCTCTCTGGCCTTACTCCCTTGGAAAACCAGCCACTGCATAAGGTGACAGACATCCCACAGGGTGCGTCAGCTCACCCTGGAGCGCTTACTTGTGGCTTCTCAAGCTCCAGGCTCAGGTTCCTTGCAGGATCGTGAACCACTGGAAAGCGTATCTATCGGAAGCTCCTTTCAATTAGGGCTTCTCTGCCCTTCCTCTGAGGACAAGGCCTAAGATCTCACCCAGCCGAGTACCCTCCATTCAGCTTTGTCCCGAATACGAAGAAAAGATTTTTAAAATAAACATTTTGTTGTGCTTAACTTAACTATGCCCCCTACGCTACCGATTACGAATTTCTTTGAAACCACTGTATGGAGGCACCTGGGTGGCTCAGTGGGTTAAGTGGTTTAAGCGTCTGACTCTTGGTTTCTGCTCAGGTCATGACCTCAGGGTCCTGGGGTCAGGCTCCACGCTCAGCTCAGCCGGAGTCTGCTTCTCCCTCTCCCTCTGCCCCTGCTCGTGTGCTCTCCCTGTCTCTCTCTCTCTCAAATAAATAAAATCTTTAAAAATTAATCAATCAGTCATAAACCATGTATGGCATGTATCCAGGCTCCGCCCCCACCCCACCCCCTTGTTTTACGGGAAAATGGGTCTTCGGGGCAGTTGCAATTGTGTTGATGACGTAAGAGGAAAAATCATAAATCCCAAACCACAGCGTCCATGTTCACAGCCATGTGCATTCTCTTTTCGGTATGAATTTCCTTTCTTTCTGAGCCAGAGGCAGGGGTGTGCTGGTAAAGAGTCTAACCACCAGCTCTCCTGGGAACAAGCCCTGATTTGTAGCATTTGCCAATTGCCCTGGTGTAAACGCTCCCACCGTGGTTGATTTGAAACGGAAACTGCTAGTTCAGGGACACCACTGGAAAAGGCTCCAGAATTGTTAATTCATGGGATCATCACCATAGAAGCTGCCTTCTCTTCATGAGGCCTTCGTTCCGAAAGACCGCACCGTAAGCTAAAATAATCTTTTAGGAGTCTTTTGCTTTATGAAAACACCGATGGGTGTGGAGATGAAAGCTTAAAGAGTGTGGGGTTGGAGTGAATGTTATTAACACTCATTATATATCTCTCTGTGTTGGGCACCATGCAAATGGCCTATGTGCAAATAAATGGCTGTGGGTATGTGTCCACAGGCATATATGGATATTTGTAATAATAAAATACTGTTGATTGACTGAGGGACTTCTTTGTTCTTGCTCTCCTCCCTGTTCCATCCTCTTCACATTCTAATCAGAAAACAAGGATTCAAGGGGCACCTGGGTGGCTCAGTTGGTTAAGCAGTTAAGCGTCTGACTCTTGGTTTTGGCTCAGGTCATGATCTCAGGGTCCTGGGATCCAGCCCTGCACTGGGCTCTGTGCGTAGTGCAGAGTCTGCTTGTCCCTCTCCCTCCCCATCTGCACCTTCCCCACCCCCTACGTGCTCTCTCTCTAGCTCTCTCTCTCTCAAATAATAAAATCTTAAACAAAAAACCCAAAAAAACAAGGATTCAATTTTGTAGGTTGTGACAGGTTGTATCTCAGGTCTATTCAGGACTGAGAGATTTGCTCAGGGTCATTTCCGGTAAGAACCATGCACTTTTCATTACCTGCTGGATGAGAACGACAAGAAAATATTTCAAGGGTGCATTCAGGGCACCTGGGTGGCTCAGTCCTTAAGCGTCTGTCTTCAGCTCAGGTCATGATCCCAGGGTCCTGGGATCGAGCCCCGAATCGGGCTCCCTGCTCTGCGGGAAGCCTGCTTCTCCCTCTCCCACTCCCCCTGCTTGTGTTCTCTCTCTCGCTGTGTCTCTCTCTGTCAAATAAATAAATAAAATTAAAAAAAAAAAAAAAAAGGTAGCGTTCAGAGTTGTTTTTTAAAAAAATCAATATTCCTGAGGTATAATTTCCATAAAATACACTGCTTCATTTGACCACACTCAAAATATAAATCATCTTCTTCACTTCTTTGCAGGCAACCTTTCCTCTCTCACCCCCCAACCCCCACCCCAGCTGGTGCCAATCGCCGATCCGCTTTCTGTCACTATAGACTAATGTAGCTGAGGATTTTCAACCTCACCACTACGGACATTTTGGGTCAGGTCATGCTTTGCTGTGGGGCTGACCTGTGCACTGTAGGATGGTTAGAAACTTCTCCAGCCTCTACTCACTGGATGCCAACAGCAAAGGCCAACTTGTGACAAACCAAAAATATTTCCAGATAGTTCCAAATGTCCCCTGAAGGGCAAAATCATCCACGGGTGAGAATTCCAGAATTTCATGTTAGTGAATCATACACTATGTACTCTTTTGCGTCTAGTTTCTTTTGTTCAGTCCAATTTGGGGGATTCATCCCCATTAGTTGTGTGTCTGAATGGTTTGTTCCTTTTTATTGCTGAGTGTTAATCCATTGTGTGGATGTACCATAACTTGTTTATCTGTTCACCTGCTGATGGACATTTGGGTTGTTTTCAACGTGGGGACATTGTGAGCAAGTCTACTATGAACACCCATTTCCAGGTCTGTGTGAATGTATGTTTACACTCCTCTTCAGTAGGAAGTGAAATCATTGAGTTGAATCTAAGTATATTTTTTTAACTTGATAAGAAACTGCCAGACTGTTTTCCAAAGTGGTTTTATCATTTTCTATTTACACTAAAAATGCATGAAAATGTATGAGAGTCCCAGTTGATCCACATCTCCTTAACGTTTGGGATGACAAGTCTTTTTCATTCTGAACTTTCCAGTGCTTACGTAGTATGGCTCGTTGCATTTCGCTGATGACTAATGACATTGATCGCCTTTTCGTGTGCTTATGAATATATCTTCTTTTGGGAGAAACAGTTGATCTCATCTTTCACCCACTTTTAAAATTTGATCTGTTGTTTTCATATTATTGAGTTTTAAGTGTTCTTTGTATATTCTGGATACAAGTCCTGTGTCAGATGTTTGTACTTGAAATGTTTTCTACTAGTTCCTGGCTTTCTTTTTCAATTCTTTAATGGCATTTTTGAAGAGCAAATTTTTTTCATTTCGATGAAGTCCAATTTATTCATTTCTTCTTTTTTGATTGTGCATTTTCTGCTTTTCCTAAAAAATTTTTGTCTCCGCCAAGGTCAAAAAGTTTTTTATTTTTTTCCTATTTCTCATCCAAATTTTTTGTGATGATTTTAGCTTTTATAAAGTTTAGCTCTGTGATTGATGTTGGGTTAATTTTTGTCAGTGATGTAAGGTAAGATTTAAGGTTAATTTTTTTCTCATGTGGATATGCAGTTTTTCTAGCATCATTTTTGAAAATGCTATTCCTTCCCTGTTGAATTATTCCAGCATTCTCATTAAAAAATCAATCGAGTACATATGTATGGATCTAGTCTGTGCTATTAATAAATTTATCTTTCTCTATGTCATACCACACGGTCTTGTTTATTGTAGCCTTATAATACGGTCTTGGAATCAGGTAGTGTTAAGTCTTCCCAAGTTCTTCATCTTCAATAATCATTAAAAAAAAAATGCTTTTGGCTAGCTTAGGACCTCTGTATTTCTCTACAAATTTTACAATTGGCTTGTCAATTTCTACTGAAAAGCTTTGGAATTTTTATTGGGACCGAATTGAATCCATAGATCAATTTGGGTAAAACTAACAACCACACTGAGCCTTCCAACCCATGAACACAGCATATCTTCCATTTATTTAGGTCTTCTTCTCTCTCTTTTTTTTAAAGATTTTTTTAATGGTATCCAACATTTTTTTTGTGTGGTGTTCTTATTTTTTTTTATTATGTTATGTTAATCACCACACATTACATCATTAGTTTTTGATGTAGTATTCCATGATTCATTATTTGCACATAACACCCAGTGCTCCATGCAGAACGTGCCCTCTTTAAAACCCATCACCAGACTAACCCATTCTCCCACCCCTCTCCCCTCTAGAACCCTCAGTTTGTTTTTCAGAGTCCATCGTCTCTCATGGTTCATCTCCCCCTCCAATTTCCCCCCTTCATTCTTCCCCTCCTGTTATCTTCTTCTTTTTTTAAAAGATTTTATTTATTTGTTTGAGAGAGAGAGAGTGCATGAGTGGCGGGGAGGGTCAGAGGGAGAGTGAGAAGCAGGTCCTCGCTGAGCAGGAAGCCTGATATGGGACTCCATCCCGGGACCCTGAGATCATGACCTGAGCCAAAACCAAAACTCAAACTCTTAACGGCTTAACTGACTGAGCCACCCAGGCGTCCTTGGATCTTCTTTAATGTAATTGTTTTGTTGTTCCCAGTGTACATATTTTGGATATATTTTGTTAAATTTATTCCTAAGTATCTCATGGGGTTTTTTAATGCTATTATAAATGTGTTTTTAAGTGTTATTTTCTAAGCATTCTTTGCTAGTATATAGATAAATAATTGATTTTTTATTTTGACCTTGTAGCCTATGCTCTTGCTGAATTCACTCATTTTTGTCAGCTTTCAAAAAATAGTTTCATAAAGATTTTCTATGTACACAATCATTTTGTGCACTGACATGTTATACCTGCTATAAAATGTTAAACCCACAACTGTACCTAGAGATTTTAAGTCTCTTTCTTAGATTTGGTAGAGCAAATAGACAGAAAATCAGTAACAATATAGAAGACTTGAATAATGCTGTCAACCCTATTGATCTAATTGACATTAATAGAATACTCTACCTGGCATCAGTGGGATACACATTATTTTCAAATGCACATGGAACATTCATCACAGTAGACCATTTGCTCTACCATAAATCAGCTATCAATACATCAATGTGTATCCCAATTGTGGATTTCTTCTGTTTCTGCTTTAATTTTGTTAGTTTATGCACATTTTGATTGATAATATCTTGATGAATTGACCTTTAAACCATTAAGAAATGTCCCTCTTTAGCCTTGATAATATTCCTTGTCCTAAAGTTATGTTTGTCTGATATCAGTATAGCTAGTTTTCCTTATGCATGTTGTATCTTTTTCCATACTTTTACCTTTCATCTATGTCTTTATATTTAAAGTGTGTTTCTTATAGACAACAAATAATTGGGTCTTTTAAAAAATCCATTTTGGTGATAATGTCTGCCTCTTAACTGGAGTGTTTGAACCATTAACGTTTCATGTAATTACCAACATGATTGGGTTTAAGTCTCTAGCATTTTGCTATTTTTTTCTATGTGCTGTTAATTCTTTTTTTAAACTGATTACATCTACCTTCAAACAATTTTAGGGCCTCATTTGCAAGTCATGACATTTGCTGATTTACTAGATATGAAGGTGAATGGGAGAGGAGAATGTCAAGGATGTTTCTGAGATTTGAGAGTGGGTGACTGGGAGAAAAGCCAGTATATATGTGGAGGTCATGCAGCGGTGTGTTGGAGCTGTCTCATACCAGCTCACGAGAGCTGATTCTCTGCCTCTTGTCCCAATTCCATGTTCAGTGATGTTATGTTAGAAGCTTGAAATCAGCCATCGTGGAATATTTACACCATGGAGACTGGCAAATGCTACAAATCAAGGCTTTTTTTTTTTTTTTTTTTAGAAAAGCTGGTTTACCAGCACACCAACAAGCTCAGGAGGTCTTGCTTCTGGGAATCCCTCATGGAAAATGGTCTGCCATTTTGTTTTCATGGCACAATGCTTGGCCACTCTTGTTTATTGAGTCCCACTGAATTAAATGAGAAAATAATGAGTTTCTTTTGAGACTTTGAGTTTCAAGAATCAGAAACGCATGGCTCTAAATCTGGCATTTAGAGAGAAGTTGGGGCTGCAGATTTAGTTTTGCATGTCAACTGAACTTGCAAATGGACATACAGTTTTGGGAACAAGATGAAGGACTGGAATGAAGGAGACAGGCCTGAGAGGTGGGAAGCAATCAGGATAAACCAGGGTAAAAATTTCATGCTAAGCTGTGTGGGTTTGGCCAATAGCATTTTAACATTTAATGGGACAGACGGTCAAAGAAGGAGAAGACTAAGAAAAGATCAATAATTGTTAGGAGGTTGTTGGTAACTTTTGAAAATCTGGTAGGTCCATAGGGATCTGGTTAGAAATGCAGAATCTCAGGCCCTCCCCAGACCTACTGAATCAGGATTTACAGTGTCACAACATCCTCAGTGCTTCTTGAATGTGCATATGAACCAGTGGGGATTTTGTGATGATGATGCTTTTGGTCCCTGAGCTAACTTTGGGTAGCAGGAGCCTAGACTGTATAGGATCGTGCGTAAGCTTTTCTTTTCTTTCCTTTTTTTTTGAAGATTTATTTATTTATTTATTTGAGAGAGAGAGAGAGAACATGAGCAGGGGGAGAAACAGAGGGAGAGAGAGAGAGAACCTCAAGCAGACTCCCCAGTGAGTATGGAGCCTGACACAGGGCTCCATCTCATGACCCTGAGATCATGACCTGAGCCAAAATCAAGAGTCAGACACTTAACCGACTGAGCCACCCAGGTGCCCTTAAGCTTTTAGGGTCTGGCATCTGACTCTGGGTTCAAACCCCATCTCTGCTCTTTACTGTGTGACATCTGGCAGTGGGGACAATGCCCACATGAGGGTTGGGATTGCAGGGAGAGGCTGCTGGGGAGTCTGAGGTGATGGGGATTCTGGCTGGAGAAAGCTGGGCTGAAATGTTTGGCCATAGGATCCAGTCTAGGCAGAGAATCTTTCTAGAGGAAGGCACTGCTCTAAGGAAAGCAAGGATAACCTGGAAAATCCTTCATCCATGGGAGCAGGGAAAAGGATTATCCAAATAAACTAGTGGGTTTTTTGTGCCCACCTGGTCAAGAGCATCATTCTGACCACCATCTTTAAAGGGACTGAAGCCAAACTCAACAACCATGATGTGGTAACTGGCATAATGTTCCCCCCAGATCCATAACCGTCCAGAAAATTAGAAAGTGGCCTTCTTTGGAAATAGGGTCTTTACAGATATAATTAGTTAAGGATCTTGAGATGAAATCATCCTGGATTTAGAGTGGCCCCTACAGCCAATGATCAGGGTCTAAATAAGATGAAGAGAGTTGGACATACAGAGACACAGGGAAGAACATCATGTGAAGGCAGGGACAGAGATTGGACTGATGTGGCCACAAGCCAACAAATGCCAGGAGCCACCAGAGGCGAGAAGAGATGAAGATGAATCTTCACCTAGAACTTTTGGAGAACTGATATCCTGATGTTGGACTTTTGGACTCCAGAACTGTGAGAAATTAAATTCCTGTTGTTTCAAGCCACGAGATTTGTGGGATTTTATTACAACAGCCCTTGGGAATTGATACACATGAGACAGGATGGCAGTCTGTCCAGGTCACAGTGACAACATGGCAGACTCCCTGCGCATCTCTTACTTTGTCAGGCAACTTTCCATCACCACTGTCCCTTAGCCCTGAAGAGCTTGGGGAAGCACTGACAAGGAATGGGGCATGGGGCATGGGGTGATGGCCAGAGGCGGCAAAGAGGATGGGAGCCTCAAGCTCGAGAAAACTGATCTGCCATTGCTAGCTAGGTGGCCATGGGTCCTCCTCTGTGAATCTCAGTTTCTTCACCTGTAACATGGGAATGAATAGAACAGAACCTTCTTCAGGGGTTAGTGTGAGGATTATATGACATCTATGTCTTCATCCGTTCAGGCTGCTGACAAAATGCCACAGACTGGGTGTCCTATAAACAACAAGCATTTCTCTCCCACAGTTCTGGAGGCTGAAAGTCCAAGATCAAGGTGCTGGCAGATTCAGTGTCTCATGAGAACCCACTTTCTGGTTCAGAGATGACAGCTTCTAGCTGTCACTTCACATGGTGAAAGGGGCAAGGGTTTTTCAGGTCACTTTTATAAGGCACTAATCCCATTATGTTTCAACATATGAATTTTGGAGGGACACAAACATGCGATGTATAGCAGGTCGCATGTCAAGATGAGCACATAGAAAATGCTCATGAACATTAGCTACTTTACTGGTTATTGTTGTTATCCTACTAGCTGGTTGACCCTGAATAAATTATTTAATAAGTAGGGAGGCAGAAGAAAGTGAGTTTTGAGGCTCGATAGACTTGAATTTGAACTCACCTTCCTCACTCACCTTGTATAATGCGTTAATCTTCTCTGTGCCTCCTTTCCTCATCGATCAAAGTTAAAAAGAAAACAAAGCAAAAACCAGGTGGCTGTCAAAACTATGTATGCACAGATTGTAAAGCCAGGTATACAGGAGGTATTTAATAAATGTTTATTTCCTCCCTTCCTTTAACTTTAGACATAATTCCCTTACTCTGTGAAAGAGAGGAACCATTCCAACCTCACAGGAGTACTTTAAGGATTACATGAGGTCCTAAATATAAATTCCTGGTACAAAGCCTCATACTCAGCGTGACTGGACACAAGTGTGTCATTATGTGAAACCTGGGTTTTCTGACCCCCCTCCCCCGGGGGCTTTCCCTCATGTCTTCTCTGCTGCACCAGCTCGCTTAAATGCTTCCAGCACATCAGGACGTCGTGGCGGGGTGGCGGGGTGGCGGGGTGGGGGGACTCAGGGGGTGGTGTTGGCATAAAAGCTACACTGAAGACACGGAAGAACACTTCAGGGAATCCCTTGGTTTCCTTGGAACCTCCTCAGACACAGGGTCCCCTGAGCCCCAGGCTTCCCATCTGGGCTCCCCCTGTTCCCACTTAGCCCTCTGGAGGTTGTGCTGAGCTCTGGTCTGGGAGCCTTGGCACTCTCCCAGCAGACTCTCCAGACTGTGTCTCCCTTCCCGCTCTTTGGCTCCCCAGGTAGGAGGGACTGAGCTCCTGCAGCTGCCCCCTCCTCTGCGTGGGCTGGAGATCACACCCTGCCCAGCAGTCTGGGGGTGACACAGGGTGGTAATGAGGGCCAGACTATGACTGTGCCCCTCTCTCCACCCTGCCACATTTAATTCAAAAGAGAAACTATCCTAAACCACAAATTGAATATAAGGAATCAGCAAAAGAAAAACAATACTAAACTGTCAAATAAATACAATACTAAACTACAAAATAAAAATAAGGAAATCAATAATTTCTGGTTTTCCTTTATTTCAAAGCTTTTGGGAAACATTAAAAAATTAGTTTCTTGGATCCTGCTTTGTAGGTGGCTAAGCACATGGTTAGACTGCCATTGGGAATCTCAACATGGCAGATGGCACCCCCTCCGAATCCCTCTGCTCATCCCTCACCCCCCACCATAACCACCACCACAGTCACCTTCCTCAGTTGCAAACATGTGGATATGTTTGTTTATCCTGCAGTCCCTCCCTTGGGGAACTTCCTTGCCCCACACCATGTGATTCTGGTGAGCTGCCAATCATAGGGCCCTCCCTCCCCTGTCAAGAGAGTGGGCCAAAGATCTAGGGGGAGCACTCACGCAGTCTATCCATCTGGCCAAGTATCTGGCTCAGGGACGGGCATAGCTTTTCAACCTCCTTTAGCTTTTATTTCTTTTCTTTTTTTAACTAAATTTGTCTTCCAATGCATATAAAGTGTTGTGGCCTGCTTTTTTTTTTTATACTTAATGTTGTATTGTGAGCATTTCCGTATATCTATAAATATTCTTTGAAAATATGATTTTTATTGGCTGCATAATATTCTATCCAATATTTTTATGCCAAGCTATATTAAACCAATTCCCTATTTACAGACACTCAGGTTTTTCTTAATTTTAAAATATCACGAAGAACTTTGTGATTAATATGTTTACATGCAAATCTTCACATACAGTTCTAATTTTTGTCTTAAGAAACATTCCTAAAAGTAAGAGTGGTTAAGCCAAGGGATATAAAGGGTTTGATATTAGCAAACTGCCCCCAGAAATGTTGTATCACTTTATATTTTCACTAGATTTGATCAGGGTTTCTGTTTCCCATACTCTTACCAACATTGTTTATTTTTAAGAACTGACAGTAAAGTAAGTGGGAAAAAAAATGGACTTTCACTGTTATTTTAGTTTGTACTTATTTTATTACTTGATAGGATATACTTCTTACATGTATATGTCTTCATTTGTAAATTACATATTCATCTTCATTGAACTTTTTTTTTAAACTGGGATTTTCTGGGTTTTTTTTCCTTATTGATTTATAAGAGCTCTTTATATATTAAGGATAATTGACTTTGTCATATATGTTCAATTTTTTTTTTTTAAGAGAGCACGTGCACATGTGTGCCAGTGGGGATGGAGGGAGGGGTGAGGGAGAGGGAGAGAGAGAATTTCAAGCAGGCTCCACACAGCACAGAGCCCAATGTGGGGTTCGATCTCATGACCCTGAGGGTATGACCTGTGCCAAAATCAAGAGTCAGATGTTTAACCAACTGAGGCACCCAGGCACCCCTCAAATATTTTGTTTTTTAACCTATGTAGTTGTATACGTTTTTCTTTCTACCCGTATTGTTTTTTTTTAATGTAGAGAAATTTTATTTTATTTTATTTTCATCTTTGTTTTTTTTTTTAAGATTTTATTTATTCATTTGAGACAGAGAGATACAGAGAGCGAGCATGAGTGGGGGGAGGGGCAGAGGGAGAAGCAGACTCCCCACTGAGCAGGGATCCCAATGTGGGGCTAAATCCCAGGACCCCTGAGCTGAAGGCAGATGCTTAACCACCTGAGCCTCCCAAGCGCCCCTAATATAGAGAAATTTTACACTAAAAATGTGTTCAATCTATTAAGAACATTATATGTTCTTAATATGTATATGCTTAGAAACGTTTCCATAGCTGAGCTCATAAATATTCAGTAATATCTTTTCTGTTTCTCTTATTAAATTTTTTAAAAATATGAATTTAGCCATTTCTTGTCTTTCCTTTGTCTGACTTTTTTAGGTGTTTTGTTTTTTTAGTTGGTGTTTTCTTCCAGGGCTGTCCATTCTTAAAACTGAACAACCAGGCTACTGGTTCCCTTGCAAACTAACCCCAAATCTCCAAAGGACACAGAAAAGGAAAAATTGCCTCCTTATTACAGCAGTCCCTGGGAAGATTGGGACATCATAAAGCGCTGTGAATTGTGCAAGACTGTTGAATCTCAGATCTGTACCTCTGAAACAAATAATGCAATATATGTTAAGAAAGAAAAAAAGAAGAAGAAGAATGTAGCAGGAGGGGAAGAATGAAGGGGGGGAAATCGGAGGGGGAGAAGAACCATGAGAGACGATGGACTCTGAAAAACAAACTGAGGGTTCTAGAGGGGAGGGGGTTGGGAGGATGGGTTAGCCTGGTGATGGGTATTGAGGAGGGCACGTTCTGCATGGAGCACTGGGTGTTATGCACAAACAATGAATCATGGAACACTATATCTAAAACTAATGATGTAATGTATGGGGATTAACATAACAATAAAAAAATTAAAAAAAAAAAGATTGGGACATCATAAGTCACTTCTATCTCAAGACCCACCCATCCTGATTTCTGGCTGTGCTGCTTCTATGGAAAGACGAAGAAGGGACAATCTCACTGTCTCTTTCCACCCCAAGGATGGTGGTCTTCAAAGAGGGCAGCCCAAGGAGGTGAGGGATGGCCACTTCCATCAGGCCTCAAACCAATGCCTAGGAGCTGATTTGTCCTCCCTGGCATCTCCTTCCCTCCATAGTCCTCTCTGGCCACTGCTGAGCTACCCAGCACCAGGCTCCCAAGTACACCCAACACCATCAACTCTCAAGAGGAGTAGCACAGTGGGGGAAAGAGAACGAACATGTTTAAACCCCGTGTGCCAGACCTACATGCACATATGCAACTTCTTCTTAGCCCCACAGCCACAACCGCAATGTGTGGAGGCAAAACCCAAGGCAGCTGTTATACTGGGTGAGAGGAGTGGAAATGTCCGTGGGACTTGGGTCTGGGACGTCATCAGATGGAACCGCCAGTGGAAGGACTGAGGCATGAGCAGAAGGTAAGGATCCTGAAAGAGCAAGTGAGGTGGGAGAAGATGTAGGGTCCGGGCATGCTGACCCCCAAGAGAAATGAACATGCAGAGAGGTAAATGCAGAGGACCCAGTTAAGAGTCAGCCATTAAAACTGCAGGAATGAGAAGGATGATTAGCAGTGTCCCAAACTAAGGCTTGGAGGGGTCAACTTTTCTGGACTGCTGCTCAGTCTTTCCTGCCACCAAGGCTGGAGAGAGTGGAAAAGGTGGAGTGAAGTGCCCCCTCCACCCCTCATCCCATTCGCAAGACCCAAGTTATTGCAAGCACTCACTTCCTATCCTCCCGACCCTCCCACACAGGGGGCTTCAGGATGACTTCAGAGAAACTAGGTTTCTGCCTGCTTGAACAAGAATCCCCAGGGAACAAAGTTGGGGAACAGGAGACTTGAGAGACCTTGGCACTGACAAACAGAGGTATTCCCACTGACCAGTCCCATTCAAGCAGGTTTCTCTCCAGTGGAGGGAGGGATGGCGGTGGGGTCTATGGTTCACTGCCTGGGATCCTAACACAGTGCAGGGGCCCTGTGGGGTGAGCTGCTGGTTTTTCTCTCCTGGAGCATCCCTTTTGCCGAACGCTCTCTCAAGGGTCCAAACAGGGTGGCTGAAGATAGCAGACAGAGATGCAGCCTTTGGAGGCTTCCAGCCCGATAGCCCTGCTCCAAGACTCCGAGGCTCTGAGGCTCGCTGTGTTCTAGATGGGGCAGCCTGAACTCTCGCTCTAGATCTTAGTAGTCCAAGGGCTGGAGAGCTGTGAAGCCTCTTCTTAAACCCCAAAGAATTCTTTGTTCTATAGCTGAGAACTGAAAATTCAGGGCAGCGTCTCTTGGCTGGTTGCTTGGAGGTTGCTGGGAGAATCCCTCAGCGAGAGAAAAAGAGGTTTGGACCAAGATCACAAAGAGAAGCCCGTTCTTTCCTGCTTTGTGTTCCTCGCCTGGAGAGAGGCTCTGGCCACTTCCATTTTTTTCCTTAATGAAGGAACAGAGCTTCCAGCTTGCCTTTCATGCCCACCAACACAGCCTCCCTGGGGAACTCTAAAACCTGATGCCCGGGCGCCACCCCCAGAGATTCGGACTTAATTGGGGTGAGGTTGGACTCCCTAGGGGCTTTGAGTGTGCCACTGAGGCTGAGGGTCACTGGCTTAGAACTACTTTTACATGTTTGTCTTTAGTGATGATCACGAAAAGAGGAGTGAACACTTCTTTCCACCTTGGCAGAGTTGAAATGGGGCACAAAACCTCATCTGGAGAGCGATGAAAGTCTGCGCTAGAGGCCCTTGATAACGGCGTCCCTCGACCTCCTCGGGCCCAGAAGCAACGTTCTATAATCAGGACCAGCTCGTGCAGGGATGAGGGTGGAAGGTGCAAATATAACTCAAGCATCTCTGCCTCTGAGTGTTGATGGTTTTCTTCCCCCACCTAATGGCAAACCTGATTTAAACTTTTAAGGCAGGGGTCCGGGGGGGTGTGTGTGTATGGCGCAGTCAGTTAAGCGTAAGACTCTTGGTTTCGGCTCAGGTCATGATCTCAGGGTCATGAGATTGAGCCCCACGATGGGCTCTGCACTCAGCGGGCAGTCTGCCTGATGATTCTCTCTCTCTGCCCCTCCCCCTACCCTTTTTCTCTCTCCATCTCTCTGTCTCCAAAATAAATAAATAAATAAGTAAATCTTAAAAAAAAAAAAATTTAAAAACACCTGTCAAGGCCAGGCCCACCAGCAAAGCTTTCCCTGCCCAGCCTAAATCCCTTCCTTTCTTACCTCCCTTCCCTCAAGGCTTTCTCTGCCCTTGTGAATTGAGAAAGCCTTTATTGCAACTTCCATTCCAGCCCAACTTCAGGGCAAGGGATGGCCGTTAGACAGCCCTGAATTCCCTAGTGCCTTTCACAGGAGAGGGGCTCCATAATCATTCTTTGTGCAGCCAACTTCGGGACACTCATTCTCCTTGGGTTGGCTGTCCTGGAGCCCTGGGCCCCCGCGGCTTTATCTGTCCGGTGAAGATGATCATATTCACTTTGAACAGTTGATGTGATGAGGAAATAAAACGGATGGAACTCTTCCTGCACCAGGCCCTGTCCTGAGTGCTCACAAGACCCTGAGAACCCCAGGGCCTGTTCACGAAAGCCTGGGGTTGGCGGGTGGGGCGGGGCACTCTCTGAATTCAAGGGCAGATGCTGCTTTAGAAACAGGAAGATCCACAGCCCCCCTCGTGGGTGCAGACCCCTTTGGGGGCTCCTCTTTTCTCCGGGCTCCCCTCCCATCTCCCATTTCTGATGCCACGCCTCATTCCTGCCTTTCTGGATTAGGCCCCAGGGGTCTTGCTTCTCTCTCTTCCCAGGAAGCCCGCCACCAAGGGCTTTCTTAGACATCTCACCTCCAGGATTGATCACGCCCCCAGCCGGAGACTCAGCCCGCTGCCCGCAACGTTGGCTTTGAAAACCGCCGTCTTCTTTCTACGAAGCCTGGAAGGTTCTCGACACTCCATAAATGCTACTTTCCTTCCTGAGGACCGGGACCCGCTCCTGGAGGAGGTCCAAATCCTGCCTCCCCCCGTCCTCCCCTCTCTCCCCGCTCATTTCCATCCGCACGCAGGGGGAGAAGCTTGGATTTGTGAGAGCCTGCTCAGGCAGGAGGAACAGACCCGCGAGGGCTCACACCGGGTCCCCGCAGGCTGACCACGCCTGGTGTGATCCCTGGAACACAGAGGTGCTCGCAAACAAGAGGTGGCACAAAGCCTTCATAGAGGCGGTCCCAAGTGCAGGGAAAATCAGCAGACAGGCTACACGGGGAATTTGGGCAAAGCCCGGAGGTGCAGAAGAACGAGAAGCATTCAGGAACCATCCGGGCTTTGCGGAGCGTGGGACCTTGGCTCAGGAGAGATGAGACACGGGGGACCAGGCCAGGGCCTCATCTGGAGGACTTGGGGTGTCCATCGGCAGCCAGGTTTTCAAAATAAAGCCATCATGGAGTGGTGCGAGTAATGCAGAAGGCTGCAACCAGCTTAAAAAAAAAAAAAAATACAACACAGAGGGGAAAATCCGAATGCATGGCACGTCACGGTGGTAAGTACTATTTTGTGAGATGTGAGTTTTATACGTGTGGACGGATGCGGGAGCGGGCTGGATCAACACAGGAAATGCATTTCCTGCTGGGGGTCATTACAGTTTGAGGTGCGCTGCTGGAGGGTCGCGGCCCCAAGGAGGAGAGCCCAGGGAATGTTCTTGCAGCTCCTCGGTCCATCTCGTGAGCCTTCTGCCTGGGTGCGGGATTGCGGGAGGGGCCCTGCCGCGCCCCGCACCTGTAGGCTGGCATTTCCGGAGGCTGCTGGTTGTTTGAAGGCTTAACTGCAGCCCGCCGGGGAAGCAGCTCTTGCTGAGTGCAAAGCATTTTTGAGGGAGAGGGGGTGGATGTGTGGACTGGCTGCTTAATTAAAACAGGGAGAGGTTGACATGAGGGACCTTTAGTGGTTTTTGATCTCTTTCTCTCTCTGCCTGCTTTCCAACTTGAGGGAGGAGGGAGTGAACCTTTTTCCTACTCTTTTTTCCTCCACTTCTTCTGACTTTTGCAGAGCTGGTGGGTGCCACTGGGCATCTGCCCTCCCCGCGGCCTCTCCTCCTCCATCTCAAAAGGTCTGGATTTTGGGTGCAGTTTACACACAGGGTGTTGTCGGTGGGGGGTGAGGGAGATTAAACATTCACCCTGCCAAATGACTGTAGTCTTGGCCTTCTGAAGGGCTTTAGAAATATATCTGGCTTTCCTACAGAACAACATAGAAATATCTATCGCAAATTTGGAAAATCTCTGCGTTCCCCAGCAAAAGAGGGAGTAATACAGGTGTGGAGGCAAGCAGGCCTCCGCTAGTTCAAGTCCTGGCCCGTCATTCATGAAGTGTGGCGGAGGGGAAGGTTATCTCTCAGAGCCTTTCTTCCCTCGCCCGTAGACTAGGTTGTTGGGGGGATGTAGCAGCTGAAGCAAGCTAAGAGTGGAGTGCGGGGCTGGCCATGGTGATTCAGATGTGCTGGGACGGCGGTGTGGTTGTGGATGTCACGGTGTCTCTCAATATCTTGTATCTATTAGTAGCCATGGAAAGTCAGAGCCAAGAAGATCACCCACGCAACCCCTTTAGTTTGTACATGGAGAAACTGAGGACTAGAGACATGAACGGATTTGCTGGCATCATGGAATGACTAGATCAAGTGGATTATACCTGTGTTGAGACCTCTTTGCTGAGTTTATCACTAGTCTTTCTGGAGGATGGATTTTCAACTAGCAGAAGGGTGTGTTCTGCCCCCGCCCTTAATCCTCAGGAGCACACTTGTGAGCACATCCATTGTGTGGGATCAGCGGACCATCTGGTCGTGATGGTCTAGTTCGCAGCAGAGCATGAGTGTTCAAAAAACTCTTCTATTTCTACACCTCTTGCCTCATTCCAGGAAACCAGTTGTAGGCAGGACAGCCGACATCAGCACCGTACTACTTTCAGAAAGGAAAACAGACTCAGAGGATGAAGTGCCCAGCGCAAGTTCACATAGCTAATAAGTGATAGTTATGTGGGCCTCCAACTGAGAACTACTGATGGGGTGGGTACCCTCTCACAAGGGAGACAGGAGCCATCATTTAAACAAAGGAGGCTGTAGCCATCAGTTAAACTGTTGAGTTGAGGATGGACGGATTAATGCAGGCTGGCCAAGTCCGAGGACCCAGAGGGGCTCCCGCAGGACCAGCCAAAAGGGTCCTTGGCTTCTTGTAACATAGAAATCAAATGAGAGCTGAGAGGAAGTGAAAGCAGAGTTCATTGAAGGGATAGAGAGAGTGCAGATACAGAGTGTCTGGGAGACTCAGAAAGGAAAGGAGAGTGAGCCTCATCTTTGCTTGGGGTCTGGGGTTTTTACTGAGGACTGTGGTCCAGCATATGTGTCTTCTCAGGCATCCAGGAACCAAGACGAATGTTTAGGTGTTCCCCATGTCACTTATGCCCTGGAGCCAGGGGTCTTGGTGAGTCAAGGTCTTGGAAAATGTTCATGAGGAACTTACCCAGTCACTCCTTGGATGTTATTTATGGTGCTGGATGACTCCAAAGAAATCATTAACTCCTTGACCTTTACAAGGAGAACATACATTATCTGTTCTACAAGGCATGTGGAAGGTGGGGGTGCAAGTCCTAGCAAGAATAGAAGCAGGAAAAGGAGCAAAAGCAGTAGTTTTCCGTGAAATCCCTTTAGTTTCCCTATCTTGGTATCAACAATGGTTCAAACTAGGAACCTGCTGGCTGGTGGTAAGTAACGAAGCGTCCAGTGAAAATCAGCTGTTGGTGATACCGACCTTCCATAGATCCCACACAAGTCACCTAAGCAAGCAATCTCCATAAGGCACTATCCTGGATGAAGTGCAACTGGAAAATTGACCCGTCATCTTGTCCCATCTCTTTAGGTGACGATGAAGATGCATTATGTTAAGCGAATTAATCACATCTGTCGAAGAGAAACAGAGCTAGGTCCTCAGCAGTTCCTTCAGTCAGTGGGGGTGTGTTCAGGGTTCAAGGCTGTATAGAGAGGTGCTTGCTCCCTTCCTCAGGGCCTGAGGACAACAAATAGATCGAGTCATTCCTTGGTGCTTGTGTGACTGTAAGGTGCATTAAGGACCTAAAGAGACAGATCCTAGTGTGCTCCGGACAAAAGAGGCCTGTCCTTTCTCAGATCTTTAGGTCTGGTTTCCATTGTAACTTATAATTTGCCACATGCTCAGCTTGGTTTCCCGAAGTCTTCCATTTGCAAATGTCTAATATTTGCTGGGAATTTCATAAGAACCAGGTGTCCCAGTGTGGGCAATCCTGATGGTTTCTCATATAGTTCTCCTAAGAACCCCATCACCTTATTTTGCACATGAGGACCTGGGACTCAGAGAGGTTAAGTCATTTGACCAAGGTTTACACAGCCGGCAGGTGACAGAGCCGAGCAGGAGAAGGAGTGACTCTGGCAACAGCAAGATGGGAGGGACAAAAGCATCCTCTTCTTTTTGACTGGCTGCTAGGGGCCTCGGAGTAAGTGAGGTTTGTTGGGCGGGTCTGCAAGGCCAGGGAAGGCATTTGAAGCCACTGGCTCCTTATTAGACTCATGGTCCCGAATTCTAGATTAAGTGTTAAAGTCTGGTGAACATCAACGCTTGATGCAAGTCAGCTCATGGAGGCGGGAAGACGGGGAAGGATGTGTAGGGAGGGGGAGGCAGGGAGGCTCGTGGAAAGCCTGTGCACTTTGTAGTTGGAAAGGTCTGAGCTCCAATCCCAACTTGGTTTCTGACAGACCGCGTATGCTTGGGCAAATTTCTAGAACTTTCTGAATCCCTGAGCTTCTGGGATATGGTGAAGACAGTGTGAGAAGGTAGGAGTCATGGGGCCCATCGGGTATACAAATTGCAAAGACAAACAAACAAAAACAACAATGACAACAGCAACAGCAAAACATTTACAGGAGGTCTTCATTCAGTTCTCCCCAGTAATAACATCTCGTGTAATTATAGTACAACATCAAAAGGACAGAGTACAATATCAGTGTACAATATCGGGGAGTTGACATGGGTACAATCCAGAAAGCTATTCAGATTTCAGCAGTTTCATGTGCATTCACGTGTGTGGCTACGCAGTCCTGTGCAGTTTTCTGCACGTGTGTGGATGGGCTTAACCACCACCACGGTCAAGATACAAAACTGTTGCCTGGCTCCCAGGCTTTCTGGTGTTACCCCTCTATAGCCATGCTCCCTCTTCCCTCCTCCCTAACTCCTGGCAGCTACTGATCTGTTCTCCACCTCTATAACTTTGTCACACCAAGAATGTTCTATAAAATAGAACCAAACAGTATGTGACCTTTTGAGATTGGTGTTTTACTCAGCAGAATGCCCCTGAAAGCCCCTAGGGCTTCAAAACTCTGGGCAGAATGGCAGAATGTAGCCTTTAACAAGAAAGGAATGTCTCATTCTTGCTCCCACTTATTGGGTTCTTTAGAATTTCCTCTTCTGTCTCACTTGCTCAGACAGCAATAGATCTTTTTTCCCCCTATTGGGTTTTTGTCCCATTCACAATAAGCCCCATCCCTCCATCCTCCTGATAATGGGCACAACAGTCTTGGGTCGCTGGGTACCAGGGAATATGAAGGGCAACTCACTGAAAGGCTAGTGGGTGAGGCTGGAGCCAGGCATCGGGGCTCCTATTCCAAGGCTGGCCCCCCTGATAAATGGTTGTGTGGCCCAGGGCTGCGCCCATAGCCTACAGGGGCCTCAGTTTACCACCATCTATAACGAAACACTTTGCTTAGGTGGTATTTATCAACTGTCTACATGTATCTTATTTCTTATTAACAGACATGTTGGATGCCTGTTGGGTACAAAAGTGCTGTGCTCGTTTTGGAATGGGAAGACGTGAGTAAGATGTGGTTCTTGCCCCAGAAAAGAGAGAAAGATGGACGAGGGAAGAATGTGCGTCATAGCAGGAAGCATACGACTGACTCGACGACCAGATCAGGGTGTGAGGATGCCATGATCTGGTGGTGGAGCATCCCCCTAAGTCTACAGGGGCCCCATCTTATCTTCCCAACCATAAGCTAAGTCCCTGGTGGGAGAGACTCTCACTCCCCTCTTTTCCATCCCTCATGGCTGCTAACGTAACACAGCTGCATAAGAACAGCTGACACGGAGAGCCTGCTCCCTGCTAAGGCGTTGACATTCGTTCTTGATCTTCACGACAACCCAGTGAGGAAGGGACTATCGTTAAAACCCATTTTTATTTATTTTTAAAGTCAATCTTATAGCTATATTTTCTTTCTTTCTTTCTCTCTCTTTTTTTTTTAATTTAAACTTTAGTTAGTTAACATATAGCGCAATATTGGTTTCTGGAGTAGACTTCAGTGATGCATCACTTACCTACAACACCCAGGGCTCATCACAAGTGCTTTACTTAATGCCCATCCCCCATCTAGCCCCTCCCCCACCTACCTCCCTCCATCAACCCTCAGTTGGTTCTCTGTCATTAAGAGTCTCTTATGGCTTGTTTCCCTCTCTCCTTTTTTCTTTTCCCCCCTTCCCATACGTTCATCTGTTTTCTCTCTTAAATTCCACATATGAGTGAGATCATATGGTATTTGTCTTTTCTCTGATGGACTTATTTCACTCAGCATAATACCCTCCAGTTCCATCCACATCGTGGCAAGTTAAAACCCATTTTAGATGGAAAAGCTGAAGCCTGGCGTCATCAAGCAACATAACCAAGGTCACCCAGTACTGATGGGTAGCTGGGATTCAAGCCTCCTGATTTTTGACTCACACTAAACCCTGCTGGCTATTTGGGCTAATTTCAGGGTAGCCAGGCGAAGGGGCTAAGGGAAAGGGGCTCCTGTTTTAACCACCGCTCCTTCCTGGTGAAGCTCAGGCATCTCGGCCCCCACTGCACCCCACTAGAGGGTGAACACCCCCGATGGTGCGTTTTCAGCATTTCAGAACATGTGCTCCTGCTCAGGGGAGATACCCATATTCATGGCTTTCCCACAATAAATCAACAGTCGGGTGTTTGTCATGTGGCTGAGACTTTCCACCCAATCATCTCCAACCTCATTAGCCTGATGATTATTTATTATTTCCTTACGATTGAGGGGAACCCAGCCTGGCTCACAGACGGCTGGAGGAAAAGAGGCCCCAAGGAGGTGACTCAGGAGGGAAGCAAGGAGAAGAGGTGTTTCGACTCCCACACAGGAGCCCTGAAGCCGGGGGGACAAAGCCCGCGTGTGCCCCGTGTCGGTCCTGTCGCCTTGGCGGCTCTGCAGATGGCTGGCTGCGGATAACTGAGAGCAGCAGGCCTTTCCAAGGCAATAAACAACGGACGAGATACACCAATAATTACACAGTGTGTTAGAAAGTGCAAGGTGCTCTGGAAAGCAGAACGAGGGGAGCAGAATGGAGGAGTGGGTGGTGGCGGGCTTCACGGGGGCGGCGGCGTTAAATGAGGCGGTCAGTAACACGGTTGCCATAGTAAACAAGGGAGGCCTCATGGAGAAGGCGTCATCCGAATAAGACTTGACAGCCGCGAGGGAGTTGGCCTTATGGATATCTGGGGGAAAGAACATTCTAGAAAGAGTGGACAGCCAGGGCAAAGGCCTCAGGGACTGCTTCTTCCTGACAGAATATAAGCTGCCCGAGAGCAGGGAGCTTTCTTCGCTTTCTTCACTGAGTAAGCCTCGGGCCTGGCTGGGGTGCCAGCCCAGGGTGGGTCGGGGGGAGCTTGCTGAAGGAACGAGCCATTAGTCTCCCGGGGCCAAGGCCTCGAGGAGCCCGCATGGAGGGGCGCCCCACTCCGTCCCCGCCGTGGAAAGCCGACCAGGGGCGTTTTGCTGTGGCTCGGAGCCCGCGCTCTGTGGGCCTCGGTGTCCTTTCTCCTTCCCGTGGGTGGGGACCCCTCCGGGTCGGCTGCTGTCACAGTTCCCCGGCCTCCATGTTGCCGCCTCCAATTTGGAGGCCTTATCACATTCCCCTCTTTGTGTGGGAGCCAAGCTAAACATATTTGGGGACTGTTGTGCTTTTTTCATATTTCCTCGTGAGTCAGTCTCTCCAGCTTGTTAATCATGTCTCCCGAGTGAGCGGTTGGCAAGGAGCCGGGGTCCAGTTCTCGGCTACGAGGCACCATGACTTCCAGCTCACAGGCGCAGGCTCAGGCCAGATGGCCCCCCGGCCACCTCTCCTGGGGGACAGGGTCACCTGCGGGGTTAGGGAGTCCCTACTACGTCAGGCGTTGCCTAAGTGCTGGGGATTCAAAGACACTGAAAGCAGGTGCATGAATGAATAATGGTGATGGAAATGTGAAGAAAAAATTCTTGGCACAGGCACCCAAGTAGGAGACAGTCCTATCTGCCTTGGTGACAAGACGGATGAGAAAGGCTTATGGGGCATTTTGATGTGGGGTTAACAGCAAAGAATTTGGGAACAGAGAGATCTGGGTTCAAATTCTTGGCTCTGCCACATACTGGTGGTAGAATGGCAGGTGGCTTACTGGTGCTGGCTAAAACGCAGTTTTTTAACCCATAAAATGGGGCCGATGATGCCAGTCATATAGATGGGCTGGTCATATAGATATAGGGTTGCTGGAGGGATTAAATAAGATTATATAATCACGGAGAGCTGTCATGATAATAAAGTCTTCATCGACTCCCTGCTACACAAAGCATGACCCAAGAACCAGAAGGATCTGCTTCACCTGGGAGCTGGGAGAAACGCACACTCTCAGGCCACCCCAGACTCACTGAGACAGAACCAGCCTTTTAACAAGACCTCCAGGTGACTTCAAGTTTGCCCTTGCCCTGTGCGTAATGGGATCTTGGGAACCCCTTGACATTCTGCAGGAAATTGTGTGATATGTGCCTGAAGCTGAGGATCTGTGACTTTCAAGTGATTCCCAAAAGGGTTTTGGGTTTTGGGAATGCCCCGGCCAGTTTTGCATTTCAGATTATTCCGGTGCTGAGTGGGTGGGGGATGGGAAATTTTCGTAGGGGTCCAAGTGAAAGGTGATGGAGACATAAGGCAGAAATGAGAAGGAGTGAAGAGGAGGTGACAGGTGTGACAATACACATGTAGGGGATTATGTGACTTTTAGGTTTGGGGGTGGAGGAATTGAGGGGGCGCTGAGATGTTGAGACTGACCCTCAAGTTTTTGGCACTAGTGATTGCTGAACGTGCGGCTGCACTGTTCACCAACACCGGGAATGTGGGACAAGGGGCAGTTCGTGAAGGAGGGAGGTGGCAGGTTTAGAAGACCTACTGAGGTGAGAATGTTCTAGGGGAACTAGAAGCAACAGATGCTGTGTACACGCTCAGCTGGGGTCAGCGCTGGATAACCCAGTGAGCTGCTGATCACAACGAATATAATGTGGACTGGGTTCAGGAGTATCCCCCCAAAAGCATGTCGCCCAGAGCCTCAGAATGCAACCATATTTGGAAGTAGGGTGTTTGCAGATGTAATTAGTTGAGATGAAGTCATACTGGATTAGGGTGGGCCCTAAATGTAATGACCGGTGTCCTTTCTTTCTTTTTTTTTAAGATTTTATTTATTTGTTTGTTTAGAAAGTGCGCATGAACAGGGGGAGGGGCAGAGGGAGAGGGAGAGAGAATCCCAAACAGACTCCCCGCTGAGTGCGGAGCCCGACGTGGGGATCAATCCCACGACCCTGAGATCATGACCTGAGCCGAAACCAAGAGCTGGATGCTTAACCAAATGAGCCACCACGGTGCTCCTGGCTGGTGTCCTTCTAAGAGGAGAGGACACAGAGACATGCAGAGAGAAGAAAGCCATGTGAAGAAACAGAACGAGACTGACGTCATGCAGCTAAGAGCCAAGCAACACCAAGGGTTGCTGGGACCACCAGGAGCTGGAAGAGGCAAGGATTCTCCCCTAGAGCATTTAGAGGGAGAGCAGCCCTATGACATGTTGGTTTCAGACTTCTAGCTTCCAGAACTGTGAAAGAATAAATTTCTGTTGTTTTAAGCCACCCAGTTTGAGATTGTTACAGCAACCCCAGGAAACTAATACACAATGTAAACAGAACACAGTAAGGTTCCTGGAACCACGTTTTAACTTCAAGGTATTGTAATCATGAGTCTTTCCTCCTTTCTGAAAGGCTGGAAACTTTTAAAAGAACAGGAGGATGAGTTTCTCTGACCATATTACCCAAGAACAGCCATAGTGAAAGAATTAGTGGATGAGTCACCTTCACTTGCCTTGGGCCTGAACTCCTAGTGCCCTTCAGGAGCCACTAAAGGGGCCACAAAGCCAAGATGTGGTCTATGCTTCCAGATCAAGGGTGTGGCCTCCAGCAAGTGTATGAACTTCTTTTTTTTTTTTTTTTTTTTAAAGATTTTATTTATTTATTTGAGAGAGAGAGAATGAGAGACAGAGAGCATGAGAGGGAGGAGGGTCAGAGGGAGAAGCAGACTCCCTGCCGAGCAGGGAGCCCGATGCGGGACTCGATCCTGGGACTCCAGGATCATGACCTGAGCCGAAGGCAGTCGCTTAACCAACTGAGCCACCCAGGCACCCAAGTGTATGAACTTCTTCAAGCCCAAGGCCCTCACCTGTCAAATGGGGTTGATGATCACGTTCCCCCATCTGAATCCCCAAGCTGCTGGGACAGCTGATGAGAGCGGACGTGGCACTCTTGGAAGAGTGGAGGGCACTGTCCAAGAAAGGACCAAGGAGAAGGCATTTCAAGTCCAGGCCCAAGACAAGCAAAGGCAGCTACAGAGCAGATGATCTCCAATATTCCCAGCACCACCAATGCCGCTGATAAGGAGACACCGGAAGCTTTTTAAAAGGCTACTGTTTTAATTGCCTCCTGTTCGTCCCATTGGCGAGGGAGGGATTCCTGCCCTCAGATTATGTCAATGGCAGAATACACGACACCTGACCAAATGCATCAACAGCAGGTTATTAGTCACATATCCTCACATCCCAGGGGAGGAGGACACTGCACACCATGCAGATCCACATGGGGCTGCCCTCGGGCACAGGGTGAATAACCAGGGACCTTGGGAAGCAGGTAGGCTTTGTAGTATCAAAAGGGTGAGGTGCCTGCTTGTTCCATGGGAGGCTAGATCAGCTCTTCTGAATAATTCCATGGGTTGGCAGAGAATTGAAACCCAGTACTCAGGGATAAGCAGGAACTGTGCCTGGTCCCTTCAGTAAGGAGGTTGTTTGGTTAGGGGAGCTCATCCATGGGAGCAGCCTGGGGAGGGGACTTGCAGTTAGGACATTCAATGTCTTCCCAGTTTCCCCAGATGTCAAGGCAACACATTATATTGGGCCTTGCTTTTAGTCCTTATTCCTCAGCCAGGCGAGGGGAAATGCATAGCAAGGGTTGTATGTTCTGGTCTCTCTGATGCCAATACTTCCTCATCCCTGGAGATGATAATGGGCCAAGTCTAATTGCCACACGTGTCAAGGCCCCGTTGAAATTCATTGATGGCACTGGAATTCGTATGTTGGTTTTTGCCAACAGGTCTTGGAAATCCTACAGGACAGTGGTTTTGCTGTGATGGGATTGTCATGGGTACATCTTGATCGACTGAAACTTCTTAATGGACTACAGTGTTTTCTGGTTCCTTCTTGCCTCTGTCCTGACGATGGATCCCTAGTGCCTGTGGCTGAAGGCCCAGCTCAACCTTAGGGCACCGAGGGCTCTTGAGTGTCCTGGCCGTGGTTCAGAATCTGATCTCTGAGGGCACAAGCAACCAAGTCATCCAGACGTTAGGCCTTTGTTTTCCCTTATGTACCAGTTAAAGAGTGGCTGGAACGTGTGCACCTGCAGTATTATGTAATGAATCCTGGGGACAGCAGCCTGTGCCAAGATGGATCATTGTTCTCAATCACAGCAGTCTCTTGGTTTTGTGACTACTGTGTGGCTGATGGTCATGTCCAGGGCTGAGTGTCCATTGTGTGCAAAGCCCCATAACTAGTTTCTAAGAGAGTAAAAAAAGCTCAAGGTTCCTGTTGCACAAATACACATATACTTGTGTAAGAGACTCAGGACTCTTTGACGAACGCATGGAACGCATGGAGGGGTGCAGATCAGAAAGACAGCCTTAGTTTATTTTCCCTCACCCTACTCCTGTCTAAAATGGGAAAAGAGGACTTCGACAGTTTTCATTCTTTAGTTGCAAGTCAAATAAATCCATGTGAACATTGTAAGCCAGGAAGGGAGGCTCGGCTCTAAGGATATAGGGGGTTCTTTTGTAAATTGAAGACAGACTGTCAGTGTTCTAGTGATCTATTGCTGCCTAACAAACCCCCCCCCAAAATGCAGTGACTTCGAACAACCATCCTTGATTGCTCCTGAATCTGCAGTTTAAGTGGGGCTCAGTGAAGAAGTCTCATCTCTGGTCCATGTGGCATCACCTGGCCTCGTTTTTTACTGGGGACTGGAGGATCTGCTTTCATGGTTGGGGGATTGGTGCTGCCCATCACCTGGTTGCTCAACGAGTGCTTGGCTCTTCTTCACATGGTCCTCTCCATGTGGTTTGTTTTTCACAGCATGGCCAGGTTTCGTGGACAAGTGCCCCAAGAGATAGAGCCACGTGGAAGAAGCTGTTTGGCCTTTTAGGAATGGTTCTAAATCTGTGCTGTACAGCACGGCAGCCACTAGCCATGGTATGGCTCTTGGACACTTGAATGTGGCCAGTGGGACCGAGGAACTTAATTTAAGTGTAAATAGCTCCATGTGGCTCGTGCTCACTGCATTGGACAGACACGCCACTCTCTTGGGGGTGCCCTGAGTGGATCTTCTTGGCTCACAGGTCCTGGCCTGCACCAACCATCTTCATGGAGCAGGGAAGCTCTGCCTGGGAAAGGGTCACACGTTTGACTCCATGAGCAAGGTTCACCTCATCTGAACCACATGAGATGGGTCCCTGGTGGAAAGAGGATTTCTGTATCAGAAGCGGGAAGAGTGACAACGTGGGTTGTTAAAAACTCTATCCCCATAGCCTCCCCCCAATGATCCATATGCCTCGCTGAAGGGAAGTGGGGGTGGGGATGGCAAGAATGGGCATCCCCTTGAGACCCTTGCTTCCGGGCACTGTGTTAGCAGCTGGGGACACAAATATAGAAATCATGCCAATAGCAAGGTGAGGTAGACCCCATTCTTCCCCAGGCTGACAGGAAAAGCCGACGCCTGAAGGTACAATCACGAAACAGGGTGAAAAGTCCCCAGACAGAGATGGATGAACACCCTGTGAGCAGACAACTCATGTTGTCTTAATTTGGCAAAAGAGTAAGCCCCTGATTTTTCATAGTTTGTAAGCTGCTGATAGGACAAGAAGTGACCTCTATTACCCCTTCTGAAAGAAGCATTAAGAAATCGCTCCAGTTATCATTAAAAAAAAAAAAAAAATCAGAAAACAAAGTCCAGTCTCGGAGAGGGGCCAGCGTCTGGCTGATGGCTAGGCATGAGCTGTCTAAAAATAAAGTGAGACAGATTAATGAATGTCTTTAAAACAGAGATCAAACCGGAGGATGTAATGATACCAACATGTGCTCCTTTGGGACTTTGTACTCCTTTCGAGAATTGCTCAAAACCAGGTTACCTAAGAGCTTGGGCTGTGTGCCCGCCACTCTCCTAACGCTGGGGAGGAGGCACTCGTCATGTAATGGCTGGGCTGATGGCGGGATGGCTGGGGGCAGGGGGTGGAGGGCTGGCCTCCAGTCCCTCTTGGTCTTCTCTCCCTGTCCCAGCCCTGTCTGGTCAGCGCCCGGCAATGCCTGTCCTCGTCCCCCAAGCCCTCCATGGGGTCAGGGTCAGGGGCCCTCGCTCTGCTTGGCTAGCCCAGGTCTCTGTGGCATGGGCACCCCTGAGCAGCAGGACGTCCGAATAATGGTTCTGCTTATGGATTACTAACCCACTTAAATCCTCCCAGCAAGCCTAGATTGGACCTTATTAGCTCCAGTTTGCAAATGGAAGAACTGAGGCACCCAGGTGTAGCTAGCTTACCCAACGTCATGGAGTCCGTAAATAGGGAACTGGGATTGGAACCCAGGCTCTTGGTTCCAGAGTCCACATGATCAACCACTACCCAGACTGCCTTCATTTGTCCTTTTAGATCTCCTACAGATGGACGGCAACCCTATCCTCATTATATAGATGGGGACGGGGGGCGCCTGTGTGGCTCAGTCGGTTGAGCCTCTGAATCTTGGTTTCCACTCAGGTCAAGGTCATGAGATCGAGCCCTGCACTGGGTTCTGTGCTCAGCGCAGAGTCTGCTTGAGATTCTCTCTCTCTCCCTCTGCCCCTCCATGCCGCTCGCGCTCTCTAAATAAATAAGGAAATCTTTATAGGTAGGGACAGGAGGCGTCTAGCCAGTGGAGAGAAATAAGTGGCAAGCTGGGTGGGGTCTGGTCTGGGCTCTGTGACCTTGAAAAGGCCACTCACCCTCTCTAGGCTTCGGTTTCTTCATTCTTTAGGATATGGCCGTTGTTTCTGAGCTTCTGTCCCACGCCGGGCCCTGTACCTGTTACCCATTTAACCTCAGCAGTCTGAGGCTGAGAACCTCAGGGACTCGTCCCAAGTTACCCAGAGTGTCCCACGAAGTGACCGAGTTAGAATCGGAACCCAAGTCTGTGTAGTTCCAAAGCCCCGGTTTCTCTCTATTGACAACATGAGGCTCACTGGAAGTAATAGGCTTCAAAGCTCTCGGTGGGGAAGCAAGCTGTGGCTGCTACCAGAGGAAGGTGGCTGGGCTCTCGTTACCCGCCTCATGGATGTCCAGGGGGGTGGGGCTGTGGGATGTGCGGGGTGCCCTGTCCCCAGCAAATGCTAAGAGAAGGTTTTTACTGGCGGGGGTAGAGAGGGGAGGGGGAGGACAGGAGACCACAGACAGACAGACAGACTGACCATGGCCACCAAAACCAAGGGTGGGAAGGCTGGGGTGCCCACTGTCTCTGCCCTCCCCTCCTCCTTGGAGTCAGGTAGACCTGGGTCCTCGGGACAGAGGACAGGGCCAGGCCTCCAAGGCCCTGCAGCCCCCACGAGGCTTATAGCCCCCTCTTCTGTCCTGGGCGATAGACGTTGCTTTCTGACGGGTGCCTACCCCTGCCCACCCCTCCGAGTTCCAATTTTGAAGCTTCCTCAACTACAGAGAGAATTCACTTTGTCTCTTGAGGACATTAAAACCTGGGACAAACAGTCTCTGATAATAAACACATTTTTTTTTCCCCAGGGGATCAAAAGCTCCCCAGATGCTTTCAAAGCGAGCCAGGGTGCTTTGGCGATCCCACAGCCCGGAATGCTGGCCGGCTCAGGAGAAAGGCTCTGGGAGCACTTGGCTCGGGCGTTGGTCGGTCTTTCCCGGAGAGGTCAAGTGCCCTGCTGAGCAGAGGGCAACTGGGAGCAGAGAGAAAGAGGCCGAATTCCAGGCCCTGGGCGGAGGGGGGAGAAAGGGCCCCTTGCCTTCCCCCAGCAGAGCCCCTTCAGGAGGCAGCTGTACCCAGCCTGGGGTGGCCCTGCCCGGTGGAAGGTGACAGCTCTGGGGCGCCGGAGGGCACATCTGGACCGCAGTGGCTGGCTCCTTGGGCAGCTCCCAGGCTTGGAGGAAGCTCTGAATGCTGGGCGTTGCCAGGGCCACTGGCCTTAGTCGGGGGCTTCCAGTAAGATGAACACCCCCTTCCTCGGGTCCTCAGCAAATAAAGAGCAAGGTGGTCAGCCAGCAGCCACCAACCTGTAGGCAGCCCTCAGTTCTGCTCCTGAATCAGGCTGGGTCTGGCGTTAGGCTCCAGCCCAGCATCTTTAGGTGCCTTACTCTCCAGCCAGCTGGACTCAGATGGATGGGCTGGTACACGAGGCAATGTGCCTCTACCCAGAATATCCTTCGTCTTTTCGTCTACCTCGGAAACCACTCCTTGACTGTGATGTGGTGGCTATGGGCATGGACGGGAACCAGGCACAGACCCAGGTTTAAATCTAAATTGCTCATCTTCTGTATTCATTATCTTTTGCTGTTTAACCTCAAAGCTCAGAGGCTTAAAAAAATCCATCTCACAGTTCCTATGGTTCAAGAGTTCAGGAGTGGCTCACTGGGTGGTTCTGGCTGCAGATCCCTCATGGGGTTGGCCAAGATGTCAGCTGGAGTTGGAGGATGGGCAACCTCAGGGCTCACTCACATGTGGGTGAATCAGTGGGGGCCACTGGCAGGAGGCCACAGTTCCTTGTCCCATCAGGCTCCCCAGAGGGCTGTGCGGTGTCTGCCTGACATGGCCACTGGCTTTCCCCAAGACTGGTGATCTAGGAGAGCAACGTGGAAGCTGCCATGTGTTGTAGGACTTCAGAGGACACCCACAACATTTCCCCAACATCCTCTTGGTTACGTAGGTCGGCCCTATTTCGTGTGGGAGAAGGGTATACAAGGCTACGAACACCAGGGGGTGAGGGACCCTGGGAGCTGTTGTGGAGGCTGGCAACCACGTCCTCTCTGGGTTTGAGTTTCTTCAAGTGGGCATAAAAGCCAGCACTCTGCAGTATGGCGGCGAGCTGTCGCGTGATGTAAGCGGAACCATCAAGCATGGTGCCCAGCACAGAAGAGATGCTCAACAGATTGTCGTCACGCTTCAATAGTGATACCAGTGGGCTAAGATTATTTTCCTTCCATGATACAATAGCACTTGGGTTCCTGTGTCCCAAACATTATTCCAACAGTTTTATCTTTAGCAACTAACTTAATTTTCACAATAATCCCAAGAGATAAGTACTATTATCCCCTCTGCTCTACAGGTGGAACCTGAGGCCTTGAGGCTGGTGAGTGTGGAGATAAGATTCGAACCCAAACAGCCTGGCTCCCAAGCTCCCATGCTAAGATTATTCCATGTGCGAGAGACCCTCCTCGGAGGAGCCTTTCCAGAAGCGTCTTTTCCCCATCTTGCTGCTTTGTAAATCCAGATGGTACAATGACCTGGATTGAGAACCTCTGGCTTTCCTGCTCCCTCACTACATGACGTGGGGCAAGTTCCTCCTCTCTCTGATCCTCGGATTCTGCATCTGCAAAGTAGGGACATGAACCACATCCCAGAGCTGTTGAGAGGATGGAATAAGAACCCATGAGACACTGGTCGAGTAAAGCAGCCCAAGGAGCTCAATCCGTGTTGGCCCGGAATGACTGGCTCTTGTTACCATCTCACCCATTTTCCTGCATCAGAACCTGTACCAATTTCCTCAGGACATATGGTGATGGGGATCAGATGATACAGACTCCCAGGCACTAGCCCGGGACCAACCATTTGACCTTGGGCCAAACTGATTAGCCTGCACCAGTGGCTGGGTGGAAGGGTTGGGGTGGAAGAGACTCTGACTCTCAAATTTCTAAAATCCCAGTGTGGTGGGAGAGTGGTGGTTCCCCTGCTGAGCTAGGGAACAAGGCAGGATAGCTGGAAGTGGGGCCCCCAAGCTCTGTGTACATCCTCCTTCCTAGTCAAGACTTTGCTGCTCCCTGGACGTCAAGCCGGCTATCTTATTGGGGTCATTTCTGTCTCTCCAGCTATGGGCAAACACAGTCTCCTGTCTAGAGATCACTCACACAGGATGGCATGCACTCTGGGGTCACTCAGGGAAGTTCCTTGAACCACAGTCACCAGATCAGCTGAATGGGAATGCTAAGGTAGTTCAACCTCACATCAGGTGAAGGTTCAGGGAGACAGTGCTTCCTTAGTGCTGTGCTAGGCCTTAGACCATGTTTGATAGAGGTCAGCTAACCAGAGTCATGACAGACATCAACGAGCGAGCATCTGGATTCTGCTGAGTGTCCAGCGTGTTGGTCAGGAAGCAAGGGGTAACTCTGGCAGCCTCAGGACTGCCCACCCTCCTCCTTCTCTTTCAGCTTGCCTGGAATCTCGAAAACAAAGTGTCCCTTTCTTTGGATAGAGAGCCAGTTGCTCTGGGCCTCACAAGGGCAACCAGCCCCCAGGCCTCTCAGCAGGAATCCTCCTGGTAGACAAGGCCTCATTGTGACCTTTCACCTTTTGGCCTCTGGGTGAAGGACCATTAACCAAACTGCCTTCCCCAGTCTTTTGTGGAGGAGAGTCCTTTGTCCAGCTGTCTTCTAAAAAGAACACATGTGGAGTGATGGTTTCTCTCCCCAGGCTGCATCTGAGCACTAGGCGGCCATTTTTTGTTGGCTCACCCTTTATAATTTATAAAATTCTTTCATGTGTGCGATCTCATTAGGTCTTCAGAGAGGTTACGTTTCTTGCCCAAGGTGACCAGCAAATGGCTCCTGGTCTTCTGATTCTCTGACTCATGTCCCTCAATTCCACCAGGCTGCCAAGCAAGAGGCATGATGGAGATGAAGACCATTTGGACAGATAATTTAGACTTGCCCCATTTCTGTCCCCATATTCCCCATGAGGCAGGATTTCTAGACAAAACCAAAGGGAAGAGACTTACTATTTATATTTATTGAACCCCTTCTTTTGCCAGACACTTGAATAAGTTATCACATTGGTTCCAATTTAGTCTTCATGGGAAACCCTTAAAGTGGGTGTTCTTACTGTTTACAGTGGAAGAAATGAATATGGAGAAGCCAAGGAATGCATCCGAGGTTATAGAGCTGCTGAGTGGGGCAGCGGGGATTTGTACCTCAATCTCCCCGACATTCTGAAGCCTACCTATTTCTGCCATATTGTGCGCTCTGCATTGTGGTGGGCTCTTGCATGCACAGCAACTCAGAGCAATGTGAGTGTATGCCTAGGATTGCACAGTTTCCCCAACAGCAAGGAGGACACAAGGTTGGGGAACTGAATATGGTTGTGGGGAGAGCTCAGGCTTTGGAAACTTGCAGACTCAAACCTTGACTCTGTGACTCTATAGCTGTGAACCTCAAGCCAACCATCAAGCATCATCTGCTAAATGGGAGAAGTGTCCCCTGGCTTGCAGGATTGCTAATCATGTATATATACTGTGCTCAAGAAGAGTGGCCCTATTACTGCTGAGAGGCTGGGAGACAAAGCAGAATGAGCAGGGGCTTGAGAGATTGCATTGCTTTTTCTCAATTCCTTTCCCTCATCCACCTCAGTGTGCTACATGAAGAACAAACTACCCCAACGGGCCTCCAGTAACATGCACTGTTGTGCCCAGAGGGTAACGAGGGTTTTTATTCTGAGTCACAGGCTCACCACTACCTGCACGGGGACATGGGACCCAAGGGAGGGGCCTCTGCTGTCTACCAAGGGGACACTCAACCCTGAAGACTCAGAGGAGCCGAACAATGAAAGCTTGTGAAAACGAATGCTTCAGTCTCCCGGTAACACCACAGATGTAGCTCAATCCAACAAACATGTAATGGTCACTTCTTCTGAGCTGGTGAAGGGACCCCACCATATCAGTTAAGATTAAGCTCAGCTGCCAGTAAAAAGATTTCAAGTTAACAGTAGCTTAAACAAGATACCACAGTCCAGAGGCAGATAGTCCAGAGTTGGTATGGGGGTTTTGCTCAGGGAAGCATTGGTGGGCTGGAGCTCCTTCCATCTTGTTGGCCCACCATGCATACGCTCCATTCCCAGTGTCACTGCATGGTCTAAGACATCTGGCCATATGTTCATCAGCAGCAGGAAAGTGGATAAGGTGGAGAAGAAAAGCAAAGAGGGTGGGTGCACCGACATTCTCTTAATGATCGTCCCGGAAGCTCCCATGTGATACTTATGCCTATGTACCACTGGCTAAGCTCAGTCACATGACCACGCTTAGCAACAAGGAGAAGCTTAGTGGCCTTATGCCCCGCTAAAAATTGGGTCTTTGTTACTGTAGAGAAAAGTGGCCATTCCCATTCTCCTGCCCTGGTGTATTTAAGCTTTCGCTATGGATTAAGCGCTATATTTAATCTTCTTTATCTCAACAACTCTACCATTTGATTCTTTTCATCCCCTTTAAAGAAATGAGAAAACTGCTCATCAGAGAGATTACATAACATTTTCTAGGTCACCCAGGAAGGAAATGGTGAAGCTGGGCTTCGGGGAAAGGCCTATCTAATGCTCAAACTGTGCAGCTACCTCTTCCATAAGGCCTGTGCTAGGGGTTGGGGATACCCCAGATGATAAGACACCCCCTCTCCCTGACATTATTTAAGAAATATCAGTGCTATTTTATGGCTTTTCATAATGAAAGGAGGGGACTGATGTAGATTTAGGTTGCCATTAGGGTTGACTATATCCCCCTAAATTCATATGCTGAAGTCCTAATCCCCAATACTTCAGAATATGACCTTATTTGGAAATAGGATCATCACAGATGTAATTAGTCATACTAAGATAGATGCGCCCCTGGTCCTATATGACTGGTGTCCTCATAAGAAGATGGCCATGTGAGGATATGGAAAACCCCACTGAGGGTGAGGGCAGAGATCAGAGTAATAGAACAGAAGCCAAGGAATGCCAAAGATGGCCAGAACATCACCAGAAAGGAAGAGACAATGGAACAGATTCTCCCTCACAGCCCTCAGGGAGAACCAAGCATACTGACACTTTGATCTTGGACTTTCAGCCTCCAGAACTGTGAGACAATGGATTTCTGGTGTTTGAGCCACTCAGTCTCCAGTAATTTATCATGGCGGCCCTGGGAAGCTAATACAGATGCAATGTGTTGTCCTCAACAAGGGGGTGCCTTGGTTTCCCTTATGAAGAGACAGAAACACTTCCTATGAGCTGTTCCCAGGTTTCATCCAGGGCTATCAAGTGCAATGCAACTTTATCAAATCTCTTCTAACATCCCAGGCACTGAGTTAGATGCACAACCCAAAGAAATCAGACTGGACTTAGAAGATGCCAGGCTGTTATACTTATTCAAGGCAAAGGGAAGCTTTGGTCTTGTCTTGGCACTGGGTTTCCTATTTTAAGCTTAGACGTTTCTGGTCACTTGCTCCTTCCTCGGCTTGGCCTTGGGCAGGGCTTGAGAGCGGAAGGCCCCAGTTTGTTAAGCTTCTCTGCCATGTGAGATCAATGAGGTCAGTACAGAGGCTGGAGTGCAAAGACCAAGTCCTCTCCTGGTGGGTGGGTAGTGAGCCAAGTTGTCTTAGTATTTGGGTTGCTTCATCTGTGGCCACTTATCTCACTGGGTTAGACCATGCTGCTCACAGCAAGCCAGTGTCTCGATGTGCTCAGGCTGGTTGAAGTATCCTGCCTGGGAGTGTAGCCTGCACTCCTGACCCAAGTGGCTGACTTCCAGGCAAGTCTGCGCACTGCTGTGGCACTTTCTTACTTCATGTTTTAGAGATCTGTTCCAACCCTCCAGTCCATCACATGGCCTAGAGTGTGTTTGTGTAATTACGTGTGTGTGTGTGTGTGTGTGTGTGTGTGTGCTGGGTAGAGCTTTCCTCTTAAGAATGGCTAGTACTCCTACAACTCAGCAATAAGAAACAAGCCAATAAAAAATGGGCAAAGGACTTGAATAGATATTCAAATGACAGTGAGACACTACTTCACACCCCTTAGGGTGGCTTTTGTTAAGAAAACAACACAAAACCAGAAAATAACAAATGTTGATGAGGAGGTAGAGAAATTAGAATTTTGTGCACTGCTGGTGGGAATGTAAGACGGTGCAGCCACTCTGGGCAAACAGTATGGAGGTTCCTCAAACAATGAGACAGAACTACCACATGATCCAGCAATTCGACTTCTAGGTGTACACCCAAAGAACTGGAAGCAGAGACCTGAACAGGTATTTGTACACCCATATTTATAGCAGCTTTAGTAATAATAGTCTAAAGGTGGAAACAATGCAAGTGTCCATCAATGGATGAATGGATCAACAGAATGCGTGTATCCATACAATGGAGTATCATTCAGCCTTCAAAGGAATGGGACTGTAACACATGGTATAACATGGATGAACCATGAAGGCATTATGTCGGGTGATGTAAGTCATATCCAAGGAGACAAATATCGTATGATTCTGCTTATATGAAGTCCCTAGAGTGGTCAAGGTCATAGAGGACAGAACGTAGAGCAGTTTCCGGGGCCTGGGAGAGGGGGAAATGGGAGTTAGTGCTTAGTGGGCACAGATTTTTTTCTTTCTTTTTTTTTTTTTTTTAAAGATTTTATCTATTTATTCATGAGAGACAAAGAGAGAGAGAGGCAGAGGGAGAAGCAGGCTCCCCACGGAGCAGGGAGCCTGATGCTGGACTCAATCCCAGGACCCTGGGATCATGACCCGAGTCAAAGGCAGACGCTTAAGCGGCTGAAACACCCAGGAGCCCCAGGGCAGATTTTCAGTTGGGAGATGATGAAAAGGTTCTGGAAATAGATGGTGATGATTATACAATAATGTGAATGTACTTAATGCCATAGAACTGTACACTTAAAAATTGCTAACATCTTAAATTTTGTGTTATCTGTTTACCGTTGTAAAAAAAGAATGGCTGGTAATAACACCTGCCATTTATTGAATCCTTATTATATGGCCATCCCTTGGCAAAGCACCTTACACGCATTAGCTCCCCAAGTGTCATTTGAAGGTTGTACAAGCTGAGGCTCTGAGGTTGCAGTCATTTGCTCAGGACCGTATATGGCCAATAGTAAGCAGTAGATTTGAACCCAGGACCTCAGCTCCTACCTGCCCTACCACACAGCCTCGCAGCTTCATCCTTGTGTCTCAGACACTGTCTTCAACACAGTGGCCTCCAGCCCTCTGGAGTGAGGTAGAGACCCTGACAAATACCCAGACCTCGCCAGGGTGTGGCTAATTAACACTGACTGGGTCAGAGGTGCTCAGAGGTGTCGAAGTTTAACTTTCAAGAAATTAAAAACGTAACACAGGCTAATATAGTGAGAATGGGTCCAGGGCTGGGACTAGGGTGAGGTTCCCCGCCCCCGCCTCCCTCCCAGTCCCAGCCCTGCATGGGTCAGAGATTTATTTAATCCATGAACAAGGGCACCAGCAGGATGGCAAAGCTGGTTCACAGGTGTGTGCAAGAGACTGAAGTGTATGTTGTCATTGAGGGAAGGACTGCTGGAAATGATTTTGCTAAGTTAAGTTCAAAACTGGTGAATTGCCTACAGGGCAATAAATCTGTAACCTTTGGGGCTATGTTTTCTACCAGACAGGAATTGTTGGCATATCTACCGGACAAACATCACTGGCAACTTACCGATTTCCTATAAGTTAGCATCTAGAGTCTGGGTCTTAATGAATAATCAATAAGAATTCAAAATGACCTCATATTGAATGACCCCCTGGTATTGCCCAGACCCTTCCCTCACCACCTAGCACTGGCCCCCGGGCCACTTCGAATATCAGCTGCTGATTGCTTGCAGCTCTGTACCTTACTGGGCATTGTCTGAGGGGAAGGAAGCTGCATCCCCAAAGTTATACCTCCCTCCCCCTCCCCAGGGCGGTTTTGAACAGGTGCGACAAAGCCTGGTCCTCTTGCCTCAATTTGGGACCCCAGGGAAGGGCCTCCCCAGCTCCAGAACTTTCCATGGGATGGGTTGAATCATCCACACTTGCAGGCCAGCTTCTCCCTGGCCCGATTTTTCCTTTCTTCTCACTACCTTACAGATGTAGCTCCCGAGAGCATCCCCCAGCAGAACTTTTGCACATGAGTCCCTGTCTCAGAGTCCATGTCCCGAAGGGTTGTTAGACGATGCTCTCGTATCACTTTGCAAGGGCAGTTGGTAATCTTTTCGCCTGATTTCCAGGTTTGGGGATATTTTCTTCTCCACAGAAGTTAGTAAAAATCTGTGGAATGAACAGACAAGAGTGGGCAGAAAAGGTTCCGTGGAAACTGTCCCCCTCACACCTGCAAAAACAGCTCCGGGTCTGCTTGCTGACTGAGGGCCAGAAGCAGCCTGCAGGCCCCGCGAGGTGTTGGGAATTCAAAGGGGTTATTCCCTGGCAAAGGTGAGAAATCTGACTGGTCCGCAGTTGGTGCCTGAGATCACACGAGAGATTCTCCACCTCCGGCAGGGGGAAGAGTGGAGATAGAAGCGTGCTTAAATCCTGGGGAATTTGTTTGCAGGGCCCCACGTGCAAAGCCAGCGCCTCATCTGCTTGGAGCCCCCCGCCCCCTCGGAGAGCCAAGTCAGGCTCACGGTGAGTCGGAAGACTCCAACTCCTTGCCTCTGCCTTTTCCTTTCTGAGACAAAAATAAGGTTCTGGAAGGGTGCAACTTAAAATAGACCTTTCATAAAAGATTCATTCCTGAGCAAGAATGTCACGAAAGCATGAAATGTGCAATGGGCTCCAATCTGAATTCCACCAGAGATATTTGGCAGTCATTATTTTTAAATTCTCCCACAAAAAGCACTTTTCAACTATAGGAGAGCAAGAAAGATCAGGAGGGACCAGGGCCAGGTGGTTTCTTCATTGGGGCGGGGTGGGGGTGGGGGTGGAGGGAGAAAGCCAGTTTCAAGTTGTAGGCATTGATCTAAGGCATTTAGAATAAGCATGAGTATTAAATGGATTTAGTTAAAAAAAAAAAAAAAAGCCCAGAGTCGTACAAAAATGCCTGCAGAGCCTCGGCTGAAACAAAGATGTAAATTAGCTCCAGGAAAAGCCTGATGAGCCATTAAGAATCACCCAGTCACTGTTAGGGATGGGAGCATCGGTGGTTTTAGGATTAGTAGAGCCCAGAACTCTCCCCACATTGGGGAGGAGTGATGGCCCCCAAGTCTGTAGGGGAGTCTGTATTTGGGATCTAACTCCAAAGCTTCCTCTTCTATGGGGATCCCCTCTCGGGACAAACCGACTTCCTTCCCATCAACACTGCGTTCAGCCGCAAACAAATCCAAGTTGACAAAAGCAGCCATTTCTGGGCAGCCTGTCCACCTCCATCTGGTTTTCTCCCCCTCGTTTTTTTCTTTTTTCTTTTTTTTTTTTAAGATTTTATTTATTTGACAGAGAGAGAGATAGCGAGAGCAGGAACACAAGCAGGGGCAGTGGGAGAGGGAGAAGCAGGCTTCCCGCTGAGCAGGGAGCCCGATGTGGGGCTCGATCCCAGGACCCTGGGATCATGACCTGAGCCGAAGGCAGACGCGAAATGACTGAGCCACCCAGGCGCCCCACCCCTCGTTTTTTTCTTCCCGGATCATCTTACCACGATGCCTGGCAAAGGTGGGGAGCGTGTGTATGTGTGAGGGCACGTTTCTCGTTCCTTGTCCTTGGGGACTTGGTGTGGTATCAAAAGCATGAGTTAAAATTTTAGGCTTATTACAACCTTTTTGCAGAGGGGTTCCTCAATCTCCTTCTTCACCTCTGTGGGCACTGCTTGGGGTCTGTCCCCTCTGTCCTTTCTCAGGCTGGTTCCCTGGGGCCAATTTCAGAGCTATGGCATTTCCAGTGGGTCCAGGTTCTCTGCCTCGAGCAGAGGGGTCTGGAGCGGTAAATTGGAAAAGTGGCACAGTCACATATATACATACACACACATACACACACATCCACAACTCCTATACAACATACACAACTTACATGCGTATATCCTCTCCACACCCTCTCTGGATCAGAGAAAATAAAACGAACCCCTCCACGTTTGAAGTGATTATGGCTCTCACGATTCACAACAGCCATTGGGTTTTATTTGTGATTCTTTATGGATAATAATGTTAACTGATGCCCTCATCCACAGGTGTGCTTTTTGGAAGGTTTGGAAGAAGGCAAAAGAACACCGATAAGTCACTGAGGTTTGGTTCCGGTGCTTCTTTTTTTTTTTTAAGAAGAGAGACCCAGGGCGCCTGGGTGGCTCAGTTGGTTAAGCGACTGCCTTCGGCTCAGGTCATGATCCTGGAGTCCCTGGATCCAGTCCCGCATCGGGCTCCCTGCTCGGCAGGGAGTCTGCTTCTCCCTCTGACCCTCCCCGCTCTCATGTGCTCTCTCTCATTCTCTCTCTCTCAAATAAATAAATAAAATCTTAAAAAAAAAAAAAAAAAAAGAAGAGAGACCCAGTGTCAGGGGCCATCCGGAGGGAGGCAGAGCCTCTGTGAACAAGCGCAGAAGCCCCCGAAACAGGTGGGGGCTGGAAGGGGTTGGGGGCTGGGGCTCAGCCTGGGGCAGCAGCCCCCCAGGGACAGGCTTTGGACCGCCATGGCCAGACCCCAGAACACGAGGAAGGGCAGAACAGAAGCAGGGCAGTAACCAGGCATGGTGCCGGAGTCCCTGGGGAAGCCAAGGCCGGGGGCTTGCCTTGAGCAGAGTTGGGGCACAGCAGGGCAGGCATCTGTCCGTCTCCCACCTCATATCTCCCTCTGGGAATACGGTTTTGGACAAGGAAGGATCCTTTTAGCTGGTGAGGCTGTAATCCAGATGGGAGTCTAAATGGAGTCCCAAACTCTCAGCTAGGGTGACCAGCTCATTCCGACTGGCCCAGGACTTTCTGGATTTTAGCTTCCCAGGAACCCTGTGTGTCCTGGGCAGACCTGGACGTTCGCTCACCCTACTGTCAGGCGCCCCAGCCCATGGCCCGCTCCCACAAAGGAGCTGCAGGGGACAGACCAGCAGCAGAGGAGGCTTTTAGGAACACAAGGTGATGTTTGCAGCATCTAGAATAGTGGCGTTGGGCCCTTGAAAGCAGGACTCAGCTTTACCAGCCTCTCACTAACTCCCATTTAAAAAAGAGCAAAAGAAGGGGCACCTGGGTGGCTCAGTCGGTTAAGCATCTGCCTTCAGTTCAGGTCATGACCTCAGAGTCCTGGGATCGAGCCCCGAGTTGGGCTCCCTGCTCAGCGGAGAGTCTGATTCTATCTGCCCCTCCCCCTGCTTGTGCTCTCTCTCTCTTGCTCTCTCTCTCTCTAATAAGTAAATAAAATCTTAAAGAGAGAGAGAGAGAGAAAGAAAGAGGGGAAAAAAAAAAGAAAAGAAAAATCCCAATCGGATTTTGGAGGCAATGCCCAGTTTCCAGTCTTTTTTTTTTTTTTTTTTAAGATTTTATTTATATGACAGAGAGAGACACAGCGAGAGAGGGAACACAAGCAGGGGGAGTGGGAGAGGGAGAAGCAGGCTTCCCACAGAGCAGGGAGCCCGATGCGGGGCTGGATCCCAGGACCCCGGGATCATGACCTGAGCCGAAGGCAGACGCTTAACGACTGAGCCACCCAGGCGCCCCTGCCTTTCGGGTTCTTTTTTTTAAGATTTTATTTATTTATTTGACACAGAGAGAGAGGGAGAAGCATGCTCCCCACAAAGCAGGGAGCCCGATGCCGGACTCGATCCCAGGACCCTGGGACCATGACCTGAGCTGAAGGCAGATGCTTAACAACTGAGCCACCCAGGCGCCCCCCAGTTTCCAATCTTGAAACACACACCACACCCACGCCCACGTAGGGTGTGCGAGCTTGTTTTTACACCTGCTGGGCACAGTGGTGGTGGTGGGTGGTGACAGCCTTTCTCGTCGGTGGGTCCGGCGCACTTACTACGTGCCTGCCTCTGGTGTTTCCTACAAGACCACCACCAACCCCAAGACATGAACACAGCGATGACCCCCATCTTGCAGCTAGGGACACAGCAGCACAGAGAGGTTAAGGCATTTGCCCTGCGAGCACGTGGCAGGGGCACATACAGAGGCAGGAGCAAGACCCCAGGGTGGGGGGCTGAGCGGGCAGGGAGAGCCCGTGGCTGTCATCACAGTGCGTGTGACCAAGCCGGGCTCCGGGTGGGGCGGTGCTAGGAGCACGGATACAACAATTAACATTTATTTAACAAATCCTTACCTTAGAGAGTGTCTGCCCTGTCGGACACTGTTCTAAGTTCGTTAACAATCACAAGCTCATCGGATCCTTGCCATCACCCTAAATATGGATGCTCTTTGTTGCCATAAACCTGAGTTCTCAATTAGAGGCAATTTGACTCCCCAAGGGACATTTGGCAAAGTCTGGGGAGATTTGGGGGTTATTCAGCTGCCGGGGCCAGGGGGCGGCAGGTGGAGAGGATGCTGCTAAATGTCTGACAATGCGCAGGAGAGTCCCCTGCAACCCAGAATGATCCAGCCCCGATGTCAGACACAGTGCAGAAACTCACCGAACTGATGAGAAGAGTGGGGCCCTGGAAATGCTTGTCTCCCCTGCCCCGCCCCGGCCCCCCAAAATCAGGCTGGAGCAGTCCGCGCTTCGGTTGGCTCCTCGCCATCCTTGTAGGGCTCGGCCCTGAGCTTCGGATCCACTTCTCGCTGGGGGCTGGAACAGCTGCTCCCTTCCAGGAAGGGAAGCCTGATGAAGCCTGCCTTTGTTCTGGTTTGTTAAGACAGTGGACTGGATTTTACAGTTATTGCCCTTGAAAGCCCTGTAAGTGGCATTCGCAGCCATTAACGGGGCTGGGGGTTGCCAGATCAGTAGGGTTGACTTCACAGCATGACTAAGACGCAAATGCCCTCCAGGGTTCATCCAGCCGCTCGGTTGCCCAAGCCGCTGCCAGGCTGCGGAAAAGTCAGCCAAGAGCAAAACCTGAGTTCAAAGAGGCATGAGGTCGCTCCTGAGGACACCTCGGAGCTTGTGCGGGCCGGCCCCTCCCTGCAGGCCTGCACCTACTCCGAGAGGGGCAGAACGGGGTAACGAGGCAGCCCGGGGACCCCAGGCTCCACCCTTCACCTGATTATGTGCTGTCACTTTTGGGCCCAGGGGATCTGAACCAGTTGAGCTTAAAACCGGAACTTACCCTTCGGGGGCCCAGAAGCTCAGCTGCCCTCATCTGGAAGGGGGTTCAGAGGACATGCCGTATCTCCTTGCTGTATGATACGATCCTCCCTCCAAGACCAGTTATATCATTTGCGGGGCCCAGTGCAAAATAAAAATGTGGGGCCCCTCATTCAAAAGTTAAGAATTTTAAGATGACAACAGCAAGAGCCTTAAACCATGCCCAGAGCTCCACATGGGGGGCCCTTGTGGCTGAAAGGGTTGCACACCCAGGAAACCGCCCTGCTCCCAACTCATTCTGTGGTCCGTGACCAGGGGACCCTCTGTCCCGGCTTACCCAAGACAGCCCTGGTTTACTAGTGTTATCTCAGTATGATTAGTAAGAGTTCCCCTTTCATGCTCAACACTGTCCTGGTTGGGACAACAAATTATATGACCACCTCCTAAATCAATGTTCTCTCCTCCTATTTATGTTATAATGTTACACAGAGTCCAGCCAATCCATAAAGTTATTTTGGGGATGGAGTGATAATAAGGCTTTGCTCTTCATATGCTAACCTCACTCCATCCCGAGACTAGGTCTTACAGAGCAAGTGGCTGATATGTCGCGGAGGCTAGATCCAAGCCAGGAGTGTCTGATTTCCAGTTAGGGTGACCTGTTGTGCTGGTTTGCGTGGGACTGGGGGCATTCTTTGGGCGTGGGACTTTCAGTTTTAGATTCCAGACGAACCAAGACAAATGGGTCACCCTATTCACAGTCCGCCATAATGTGGAAAATTTCTGAATCATTTTTGAATGAATAAGCTTATGTTCAACATCTGGTAACAATCCTTTCTGAGGCAGGACTTACATTTAATACTAAAAAGAGCCTTTGCTATGGCAGGTGATTGGGGTATGAAGGCAAAGGATGTTCAAATCAAGAACGATTCATATATCACATTTTGTGTATCTTCCTAGACTTTTGTCTCTATGTATGCACGCACACAGAAAATACATTTTTTGAATCCTGCTTGGTGATATTTTTTCATTTATAGCCGGGATCAGTGCAAACTTTTCCTGTAAAGAGCCAGCTTGTAAATGTATTTTGTTTGCACACCATATGGCCTCAGTTGAAACCACTCAACTCTGCCATTGGTGTGTCGGTGTTCCAATAAAACTTTATTTACAAAAATAGGCAGAAGGCCAGATTTGGCTCACAATTTGTAGTTTGCCAATCCTTGGTCTGTAACATAAACATTTTTCCATACCAACTGTTTTTTGTTTTTTTTTTTTTTAAGGAACAGAGAGTGCAAGAGGGGTGGGGGCAGAAGGAGAAGGAGAGAGAGGGTCTTAAGCAGGCTCCACGCCCAGCATGGTGCCCAACTTGGGGCTCCATCCCACGACCCTGAGATCACGACCTGAGCCAAAATTGAGAGTTGGACACCTATCTGAATGAGCCACCCAGGGGACCTTTTCCATGCCAGCTGTTAAAGGATAATTTTCAAAAAGGTAGAATTGTGACAGTCAAGCAAATATAAAATGGACACATCGAAGATTTTATTTGACTCATTCATTAATGAAGGAACTCCCCTAGGATGTTACAACCTGTGCCGAGGAGACTCTGAAGAACACACACATATAGAGGTGATCAGAAATGCACAGAAAGCATTTGTTAATAGATGCAACTAGATTAAATCTTGACCTCTCCTCCTCTTCTTTCTTCCAGCCTCAGAGGAAGACACTCATCCCGCCCTCTGAGCTCCGAATCAATCCCCAGCCAAGTGCCAAGGGCCCTAAGGTATCATATAAACATGCCCAAGCCTTTACCATCTTAAGATAACAACAGCCTAACCCCCCAGGCTCCAAACCCTCTCTCCATCCTGTGGCCCCATCTCTCTCCATCCCTTCCCTGCCAAGATTCTTGAAAGAGTTGTCCCCAGCCACCGTTGCTATGTCGTCCCCTCCTATTCACCTCTTCATCACCTACCTGCTGGCTGTCGGTCCTACCGATTCCCTGACATGCTCCCCACAGAGGCCAAGGACTTCTTTGTTGCAAAGATCCATCAGCACTGGTTTGCCCTTATCTCTCCAGATCTCCCAGCAGCCTTTGAGCATTGATCTCTCCTTAAAAAGCTCTCCCTTCCCTTGGCTCCCAAGACACCCGCCTCTCCTGGTTTTCTTGGTACCCCTTAAGTGTTGTCTTCTGGGACTTTCTACTTGGTCTGTTTTTCATTTGATAAACTCTTCCCAAGTAACGCATCCAATTCCAGAGCTGCTGCGACCACCCGGACGCGAAACACTTCCAGGGATATCCCGGGATGAGTCCCGTCTCTCTTTCCAGCCCAGAGTGGCCTTGAAGCACCCTTCCCCCCTCTCCCCACCCCCACCGCAGCCCCGGGGACTTCTGCTGCATTCCCCAAACAATGCAGTCTCCACACAGCTCAGACATCTCAGCATCCTCGTCCCTCTCACTGGCCACGTCTCCGGGCCCAGATACTGTCGCCGGGGACCTGGTCCACTTCTGCCGCTCCACCTGGGGAGCCTCCCATGGCCGGGCTCCCAGCCCCAGTGCGCCTTCTGCCCCGATCCCCGTCCCACCTGAGCCTTTCTCTCTCATCTCCACCATACTGCTAAATGTAGCGCCAGAGGCCGCAATCCTCCCCGGGATGAGTTCTCTCTGCCTGCAGACTTGCCCACAGCCAGCCCATCTACAGCCCAGCGGCCTGAGGGGACTGAAGTCTGTGGCCACTTTGGACCCCCCTACAGCCCCCAGGTTTGCATGGTCAGTCTCCTTGGTACCCATGTTGGCCATCCAGAATCACCAACCTTGCCTCCCTGATTCCCTTCACCTCTTTCTGCTTCTAGTTCAGGCCAACATTCTTTCTTCCCAATCCTTACACCTGACCGACCACACATGTTCTCTCCTGGGCCTCCTCTTCCTAAAAGTCCTCCAGGTGTTCTCCTCCTGGCTCCCTGTGCTGGCTGTGCATTCATCAAATGGCTTCACCAATACTCACTCTCTCCTGCCTTCCCAGAATGCATGTTCCTGGAAAGCAGGGACACATTCTGTCTTGATAATCCCAGGGCTTAGCCTGTGCCTGGCATCTAGTAGCAGGCCAAACAAAATACAAACAAATGCTGTTGATTGAATGAATTCAGTTGCAGGAAGGCTTACAATTGTATACATGTGGCTTGAGTAGTACAGGACCAAAGATAAAATTCAGGACAACCTCTTGTTGCATCTCTGACCTCCTTTGTATCCAGCATGAGCATCAAAGTTTGTGACTTCTTTCTGTCAGGTTCATGGGGCTTGGGGTGGGGGTGGGGGAGCAGGCTTGATGTTTGAGTCTAATCACCTACTAGCTGTGCGATCCCATGCAAGTCACCCAAGCTCTCTGAGCTTTTCTCTTTTATCCACAAAATGTCACATAAGAATAGCTCCTCAAGATATTGGGAGTCTCAGATATAAAACTAAATGTAAAATGTATGTTGTTAACGGTCAAGTCAGTAGTTAAAATTTGGGGTATGGCAGGGCAGGTATCCTTCCAAGAGACCTAACTGAAAACCAAGATGTGTCATGAGAAGCATAATATTAATTTATTTAACATTCATATTTCTCCCTTCAGGGAGACGAACCATGAGAGACGATGGACTCTGAAAAACAAACTGAGGGTTCTAGAGGGGAGGGGGGTGGGAGGATGGGTTAGCCTGGTGATGGGTATTAAAGAGGGCACGTTCTGCATGGAGCACTGGGTGTTATGCACAAACAATGAATCATGGAACACTACATCAAAAACTAATGATGTAATGTATGGTGATTAACATAACAATAAAAAAATAAAAAAAATATTTCTCCCTTCAGGACAGTATTTTCCTAAACCTTACTAGAGTGTGAGTTTCTACATGATAAGAACTAGGTCCTGGATTCTCTTTGTGTCCCCCAGGGCCTAGAATACTGCAGAGTCAAGATAGGTTTCAGTAGATGGTTCTTACTTGGATGATCTATCACACTGAGATTTAGGCACCAGGTAATAATGCTGTTACTTCCTATTCTGTCATGACAGGAGAAAATGGAAAAGGGGAGTCATATCCAGGGGACAGGGCTGGGGTGCAGAATAGTGGACATCACTTGGTTTTGATTTCCAGCATTTACCTACCTTGACCTAACGATGGGACCCACTTTTTCAGGAGAAACACTTATCTCTATTCTCAATCTAGGGATAAAGTTGACTTTACTACCTGTTCTAAGTACAGACATGTGAATCAGGTCAATCAGAGCATCATAGTCCTCTTGCTATGGGGAGGGGATTATGGCCTGATTAGGGTCAGTGGGGCTTGATGAGTCTTTTGCTGGGACTTTTTGGGAAAGAGGTTTGTTGGGCTCAAACCTGGGAGGATACACACTTGAAATTTGCCATTGTTTTCTACATGAAGTTTGAGAATAAAGGAAGTATGGAGTGGAACAGAGAGACTGAATCCTGGTAACATCTTTTTAAGCTCTTGGATCAAACCATACCTGAAGCTGGAGCATCTTTCAACTTTTCAGTTATCTGAGTCAATACATTTCCTCTTTTGCTAAAGTCAGTGTAAATTGGGTTTTCTGTTATCTGAACTGAGAGACTGAGAGTGTTCTGATCCATGGTGCAATGAGACTTATGAGCCTGGCCAGGGGGTTTGTGTCTTCAATCCATCTTCTACCTTTCTGGCCTCCCTGGTCTTTATGGAGAAGCTCATCATGACAGGGTCTGTGCAGATTCAAACACAGATCATATCCAAGATTATTTAAAAAGAGGGGTGAGCTTAGGAGACTGTCAGGGAACTCTTTTGACCCTGAGGTCCCAGAAGTCTACAAAACCACTCAAAGATGGTAATTTCATACCTCCAATAATGCTGCAAAAACCTCATCTGGATATGGGTCAAATGCCAGCAAAACCTTAAACACTGGCTCCGCTTTGGTGTCAAATTGAAATTCTCTGCTTTCATCTTCCCCTGCAGTTCCTTCTGTTTTTCATTTCTCCTCATTTCGTTCTTTGGGCTTTTGATCTGTTTTCTATTGTTATCATTCAGGCATTTCATGCCGGAACTTTCCAAGTCCATGTAATCCAACCATAACAACATCTGGGATCTGTGGTCGTGTATTAATGTCAGCTCCTCTTGATGCATCGGGACTGGGCGCTTTGCTGGATTATTCTATACCTTTGTTCCATGAAGCTGATTTTCCTCTAAGCCTTAGCCCCAGGATTTTCCAAGGAAGTTTCCAAGGTGGGCAGGATGCAAGAAGAGCTCTTGGGGGAATTTGCTTTGCTATCTTGTCTTACTTCTTCTCGCCACCGCCGGTGGTCTTCACACCCCTTTGCCTCTGATGATTGGCTCCTTGGGCTCATGCTTGGGACCTTGGAATGTTACTTCAAGGCACCCAGGACTTGGGTTGGGTGAGTCAGACCTGGCTTGAATGACAGCAGACAAGTCACTTAACCTCTCCACCTCCCGGTGTCTCTGGAGTAAAATAGGGTTGATGGTTTTAAAGTGTAGGACTGTTGTGAGGATCACATTCAACACTATCATTTCTATAAAACATTGGCACAATATGGCAATCACAACCACTTGCTGGGTTGGGACACTTCATTAGACCGGTTGCTTATGGCATGCTCTTTAGCACTGGGATGACCCTACTCAGGAGACATTATTATTCCCATTTGACAGATGAGGAACTGAGGCTTGGGGATGTCAATCCTGAAGTTTGCTTCTCTTCCCTCCTGCATGCTACCTGACACTTAGGGAGACACACAGCTCTCATCCAGCAGAGGAGTGGATGTGACTCCCCACCAAAGTTGCTATGGCTTTTTCAATGATGCTGTCACTGCCCGTACTAGGAAACAGCGGCTGGTCCCTAAGTCCCCAAACCACCTTCCTACCTGTGATCATTGAGACCCTGTAAGGAACAGAAACCCAAGTCAAACTAGGGAAAGACGTGTGTCTTACATAAAGGAAAGGTCCAGGGGTAGGTCTGGCATCTACCCAGCTGGCTCTGAGGCTCAGAGGGTGCCCTTGGGGCCCTCTGTCTGCCTCTCCTGGCCCTCGTGTCTCTGTCCTTTCTCTATCACCTCTAAGTGGTGACAAGATGCTCCGGGCAGTGCCAGACTTACCCCGTTGTGCCAGCAAAAGCCCCGGGGGGCCTCACTAGCTTTCTTGGATCACATGCTCATCTCCAGGGCAATCAGTGTAGCCAGGCCTGGGTCAGAAATCCACCTAGGTGTGGGGGAATGGAGTCATCCTCACCCAGCCATGTTGACATTGGCAGGGTGGGTACCTGTCACTGTCAAGGACCTACCTTGTCAGCTTTCTGATTCTGTTTCCTGAACTTGGGTTCCAAACTACGATGCTACCACCCACTGTGGTCTCAGCCCAAGCAACAAGATCCTTGAGATCACAGGTTTGGCATGTTTTGTGTATATGTGTTGAGATCAAAAGAAAATAGAGAGAATATATATATTTAATATACATGAAAATATATAACTATGAAAACAATATCTATCCATATATTACCCCACATAATCTCTTATTCCACCAGTAATGATACCACATTTTGGGAAATGCTGATCTAACTCCATCCCTTTACAGCTGGGGAAACTGGGCCCAGCAAAGCTAAGCCGTCTACATAAGGGCAAATCAGAAGTGACAGAAATGGGACAAGAAGCCCGATTCCAGCTTTTCATCTGCTTTTTAAAAATTCCCCAAACTAACGTGACATTGTGGCTCTGCCCCTACCAGCTGTCTGTCCTTGGGCGCATTGCTGAACTTCTCTGTGCGTCTGAGTTCCCACTTACCAAACAGGGACCAAGATAGTATTTGCTTCGTAGAATTGTTATGAGTATGAAATGAATTAATATTTATGAACCACTTCGGGCAGCACCTGGTCCATGGTGATCATTATATATACTTGTTAAATAAACAGCACATCACTTGCAGGAATGATAAATATAAGCTTGCAGTCCATACTCCAGATTCCCCAGGGGAGAGGAATTCAGATCTTTTTTCTTTTTTTTTTTTTTGGTGAACCGCACCTTTCTTAATAGGTATAGCTGATAAAGCCACAGGTCGAGCAATGAGGACGGCTATCACTTTACGCAAAATTGACACACATAAGAATTTCAGAAATGCTGTCTTCATTTGTGACTAATCTTATAAGCTTCTCCCCAGCCCAGACAGTCTGTCAAGCTAATAACACCAAACACAACTGGAAATGTTGTAAGGGGGTTCGTTTCAAGACACCACGAGATGTTTGGTTGTTTTTTTTTTTTAATTTATTTATTGGCCAGAGAGAGAGAGAGAGAGAGCACAAGCAGGGCAGAGGGAGAAGCAGGCTCTGCACTGAGCAAGGAGCCCGATGCGGGGCTCGATCCCAGGACCCTGGGACCATGACCTGAGCCGAAGGCAGACGCTTAACCCACTGAGCCACTCAGGCGTCCCGATTTTTTTTTTCTTAAAAGAAAAAATTCCCCTTACTTTATCTGCTGTGTAAGTTTGTGAGAACACCTGAGCTGCCCACACATGGGCCATTCTGAAAGCAGGGACATTGCAAAGGTACCACATGACCAACAGTAACAGCCCATCTGTTCTAGCGCATTCTCCTTTCTAGGTAGTTGAGCACTAGAAACTTTATCTATTTAAGTTCCAACAGAAAGCCCAGCACTATCCTGTTCACAGAGATGCCCCTTTAAGACGAAGTGAACATTTATGCAGGAGCTGGGTTGAATTTTACTTCATACGTGCGAACACCCCCCTTCTCCATTTCTCCTCCCTAAATCGGTGCTTCTCAAGTGGTGGGCTGGCGGTTTTGCCCCCCAGGGGACGTTGGGAGGTGCCTGGAGACATTTCTGGTTATCACAGTTGATGTGGGGCTACTGCTGTATTCTAGTGAGTAGGTTGGGGCCAGAGAGGCTGCTCGCCATCCTATGATGCACAGGACGGTCCCCACAACGGAGAATGAGCCACCGCAAATGCCAATAGTGCCCGGGGTTGAGCCACCCTGCCCTCAATCAACAGCAACAATGACAATAACAACAGATTGCTGCAAAATTAAAGAGCACAAGCACAATATTTAAAACCGCTTTTCAGTATCTAAAGGCCCTGGGGAACTTGGGTGAGCCTACTGACGTACAAGTGATGTGCAGAAACACAGAATATTTCTGTCCTCCTTGAGCAGATTCTTACTAGTCTATCCTGGATTAGCCTAATTTGAGTTACCTTTGGGCTTGAAAGTCATGAGTGCATTTCTTAAGGAACTGCTGTGTATAACAACATCTTCTTGCTAATTAATTCTGGCCTCTCCTCGGTAAGTTTCTCTGTAGGTGGGATTTGTCCATCTTCTCGTGGATGCGAGGACCCCTGCCAAGAAAGGAAAGGCAAAGGAGCCGTCATTGTGATTCTGAGCCACCCAGTTTCAAACTCCTTTGAGTCCAGTGCCAGCCTTGGCAAAAACCCCTATTCCCCGAACAATGCTGTTTAAAAATCTGAAGGCAGCTGCTTGGGAGAGAAGTCCAAGATGGTAGAGAGGGACAGCAGAGCTCCTGCTGGCTCCCCGTCCGCTGTGTTTTGATCAAAGCCCTGCTTCTCCGTCCCTTCTGTGTGTAGCCAGATGGAAGGCATTGTTGGGCACCTGTTTGCAAAGACGTGGTGTTTACTCACAGGACGGCCCCGTGGGGAGGCTCACCCACACCTGCAAGTGCTCAGTAGAGACAAGACTGACAATTCCAACACCCCGTCTGGAGGGGCCCATCCTAGTGAGTCAACCATGGGTGAGTGTTGGGTCCCACTGAGGGACCAAACTGAGCCCTTGGGTGGCATTGACAGGATTGGGGCCAGGGCAGGGGAGAAGAGCAGAATGAAAGGAAGGGAGTGTGCAGAAGAGAAGAGAGGGGCCGTGCCATGTGGGTGGTTGAGTGGGCTCAGCTGAGGAACAGACAGGCTGGGCCCCAAGATTGGAGTCGCCCCTTGATCAGGCACAGACCAGCCCAATGAGGCCAGACTCAATGCCTTCCGGGGTCTGAATCCCATCGTTGGGAGAAATCTCTTGGATTCTCTGCCTGCCCTCCCCAGGATCCTGATCTATGTTCCTCTCCTTGGCTGGGAACCTTGACTCACCGTTTGGACCTCAGGCAAGCTCTAGCCTTAGCTCTCAGTGACCGGGACCTCGAGCTGCCTGCGAAAGGGGGACAAGGAATTGATTCTGTCCCCAGGATGGGAGGCCTCTGAGGGTTTTGCCAGCCGTCGCTGACGCAGGGCGGTCATGTCCCTGACTGGGGAGCTGGGGTGCTCCCTTACACGGCATCCTGCAAATCGGCAGGAAGCTCCTCCCTCCCCAGGTCTGGGGTTGGGGTCCCCCACTCACAGCCACTGCCTTCATTAGGACACATTGAAAGGGCTCAAATACATTTTCATCCAACTCTAAGGCATCAAAGAAACCACGTCCACAAACCCACGAATCAATCGTATGCGTTATTTACATTTCTCCATTTTTCATCTGTAAAAATATGTGTTTTTATGCAGTCATAATTGCAGAGCATAAATATTTCATTCAGCCTTATTTCCTGTATATTTTTCCAAGGTTCTACCTAGTGACCATATTTATTATTTTTTTGCTTCCTCCTAATGTACCACCGAGTTAATGGCACTGAAACTTACTTCACTCTTCCGTGATCATCCAACATTTCTTTTGCCTTTGGATTCTTGCTATTACAAAGAGGTCATAAACATCTGTATACAACTAGTTCTTTTTTCTTCTTCTCCTTCTCCTTCTTCTTCTGAATTATTTCCCAAAAGTAAATTTCTAGGAGTGGGATTCCTGGATCAAAGGAGACAAATGTTTTTATGGTTCTTGATATCCACGGCCAAATTACTTTTCAAAACAGGTGTATCAATTCTCATTTCCAGAGAGATGTAGGAGTATGTAGCCATGGGGGCAGGGGCAGGATTTAAAATTTTCAAAATAGAGTTTATTAGTTTTTTTTTTTTTCTTCCTCCTACCCGTAATTGGGGATTTTCAGCCTGTGGCAATCCTCTGGCTATGCTTCAAGTGGTTTTCATTTATAAACGCTGTGTCTTTACGTTCCTGTAGCCTGTTATTAGAAGATCCAAATGTGGGTACCAGGGCTGGTGGAGGGGGGGTTGCTCACTGGAGAGGCAATGGAATGAGAGCCGGGGTTAGGTGATGGATTAAAGGGGGGTAGGACAACATGCCAAGGAGATAAGAAAAACTCTTGGGTCTCTGGGTGGGATGCTTGGATGTTGGCGCCTTGCAGAAGACTGGGACTGGAGGAGGACCCGACTGGGGTAGAAGTGAGTCGGGATGGGTGTCATAGCTGTGGTCATAGTAAAGAGGAAACAGAGCATCGAACATGGAATGCGATTTGGAACGTGGTGGGTTCCCATCCCAGCTCTACCACTTAGAGGCTGCATGCACTCCGCAAATTATTTCATATCTCTGATTCTCAGTTTCCTTGTTTGAAAGATGGGACAGAAGTATGTCCCTCATGGGGCTGTTTGTGAGGATTAGATGAGATGGTGTATGTAAAATGTTCAGCTCAGTGCCTATCACTTAGGGAGAACACGATGTAGGGTAACTACGTTATTGTTTTTAATAGACTGCATTAAATAACAGTGTTTTTCTACAAGTGCTTTTCCAAGATGCAAAAAACAAGTATTCACTGGGACAATAAGGGTTGTTTTTTTGTTTGTTTGTTTAAAATTTGGGCTACTACTTGCTGTTACCTTAGAAATGCTGCCTTCATCACTGATGCATTCAGCTGTGGGTTGACCAAGCTAGACTTCACCCAACCAAGCGTGAGATGCCTATTGTTTTTAAAGTGAAGGTCCATTTCCAAGGTCTGAATGACTTAAATGGCACATTGTATAGAAAGCATGTAGTACAGTGCCTGACTTACTAGTCGCTAAGCAAGTTCTAGCTATTAATAATATTATAGTTACTTCCATTAAAGGGGCAGTAGAAAACAGGGATAAATTATGCTTTAAAATATAATTCTACAGTCTTTTTGAAATTAGTTCACCTTCCTAGTTACATTTGAATTAAGCCAAGACTAAAATCATTTGGTATGCGTGGAATCCCACTTCAACTGATCGTCAAAAGTTGTATCCATGAGTGTTTATTTTCATTTGCAATCACTAGTTAGGATGAAAATGGTTATCAAGGCTTTTTAAGCTCCTGCTCTTTAAATTAGCATGGATTTAGGAGTAAAGGATTAGGACAGCATCCTGAAATGTCCATGTTACTATTTAATACAAATAAGCAGGGGCGCTTTTTTGTCTCTACTTGGAGAGACATAATTTTCATACTATTGTTTAGTTCTTTCCCTATGATTTCCTTTAATTCTTTTTTTATTTACTTTTTAAAAATTTTATTTATTTATCAGAGAGAGAGAGTGCACAAGCAGGGGGAGCTGCAGGCAGAGGGAGAAGCAGGCTTCCCACAGAGCAGGGAGCCCCATGTGGGACTCGATCCCAGGACCCTGGGATCAGGACCTGAGCCCAAGGCAGATGCTTAACCGACTGAGCCACCCAGGCGTCCCTAATTCTTTTTTTAAATTGAAGTACAGTTGATACACAATGTTACATTAGTTTCAGATGTGCAACAGAGTGACTCGACAACTATAGTTATGCTGTGTTCACCGCAAGCGAGCTACCATCTGTCACTGGGGCAGTGCTATTACAATAACCAGATCATCAGTTCTTAATATCAGCACCAGCCAGCAAATGCAGCCATTGGTTGTGTTTAGGAGGACCACCCAGGTGGGTTTTCCCCCCAAATTTCCACCTGCTTTGCCACACCTGTCCAACAGCCTCATCCCTGGATAATCAGGTGTCGGGCGAGGAGCCCCCACCTGGACTGGTGGGTGGAGGGAAAACAGAAATCTAAGCAATTTAGTCAAGGCTGATATGAAATGTTTGGGGTTCCTTACCCGCCACTGTATTTCCAACTCTTTGTTTCTCTCAATCTCTCACCCCAGATTCCAATAAGAACAGATGTAAAGACCCGAGGCCAGTTAAATTTTCAGAATAGGAGAAGTCTCTTTTGGAACTAGACTAGAGTCATCACCATCCATTTCTACTTCGGCTGAGACTGATATGGGGAGCTTGAAGGTGTTGTGGAGGGAAAGGCATCAGCCGAACATGTGTTCAGCTGCTATAATATTATTAGCCACACTCCTAATTAATCCCCCCGAATCCCAGGCATTTTTCCTTCTGTCCTTGGCTCAAATGAAGGTGCGTTAACAACTCCTTGCCGCCCGAGTTCCTAAATGAGCCCCACACCCTTTGCCAGAGCTGCTATAATTTTATCAAAATGGGACCCATTCCCTTTGATCTCCTCTGGTTCTTAAATCCAGCAGTTGTGTGTTCAAACATCAATAGAAATGGGGTTTCAAGCTTCCTCTTTCATTATCTTTCTCAAAGATAAAAAAAAAAAAGAGCAAAAGGGGAAAAAATATCCTAAGCTTTGTAGATGAGGCAATATTTTTATAGTAATTTCTTTATCTGATTTAATCAGATCAACAAAAGTTGTTGTTTCGAAATATATGTCCCCTCTCATCTCTCTATTTTAAAGGTGGCTTTTCTTAAAAATAAATAAAACCAGCATACAACTGACACCACCCTCTGCGTCCTTGCCTGCAAAAGCAGGAGGCCCCCTGCATGGTCCATTACTGTAGGTGAGGGGAGGTTTCTGTGTGTTCTCCAGCTTTGGAGGTCTTGAGGTGAGTCTGAGAGCTTTGTGATCAAGGATGAGATTCAAGCCTTCCAATGAACTACCCCATTTTTCAAAAAGGAACTTTGTGTTCTTGGCAGTGTGGGGAGAATAGACTTCTAGATTAGAATAATTAAATATCTGACCCACGACTCCCCAAATGCCTGTGGCTTCTTGGGCTTTGATGTGGGCAGCTTACTGTAGAATGGAAAAGTACAGCTTCTGCTCAAGGCCATCACCATCTGGGAGTGAGGAAGGCTAACAGTGAAGAACTCCAGGGTCTCTGGCTTGAAAACAAACAGACAGGACCCCAGCCAGAGTATCTGGGCAGTGGGAATGTAAGCACGCACGACTCTTGCAGACATAACTCTTTCCCTTGGCCAATGGCTCATCCCTCTGCCAACCTCCAGAGCCTTATCTTGAACCCCACTGTCTCTCCCTCCATCCACCCTCATTGGCCTTTCCCAGTTCCTCCTTCTTGCTGTCTCCCTCCTGCCAAAAGCCTTTGCCTAGGGCCATTCTCTCTGGCTAGAATGTTTTCGTCTCCCTTCTCTTTATATATTTAACCCCAATTCGTTTTTACCTCTCTGCCCAACTGTGTATTACTTAGAGTAGGACAGGCTAAATTGTAGTAACAAACAGCCTTTGGAAACTCAGTGGCCTAACACAACAAAGGTCTGTTTTCTACTACCATTATTATTTTTTTAGAATTTATTTATTTGAGAAAGTGAGAGCACCAATGGAGGGACAGAGGGAGAGGGAGAAGCAGACTCCCCACTGAGCAGGGAGTCTGATGCGGGGCTTGATCCCAGGACCCTGGGATCATGACCTGAGCCGAAGGCAGCCGCTTAACCAACTGAGCCACCCGGGCGCCCCTTTCTACTACCTTTAAAGTCTTCTGTGTCTCTCAGCTCTCCCAGGTGACAACTCGAAGCAGCCACTCAGGGATCCAGGATCTCCCCCACCGTCTGCCTCTGCCATCTTGGAGATGGAAAAGTGAGAATATAGAAGATTGCATGTGGGATATTTGGCTTACCTCATTTCTGCCTTTACTCCATTGGCCAAGACCTAGTCACGTGGGCCCACCTGGATGCAAGAAAGGCTGGGAAATGTAATCTTCTTATGACCATGTAGCATTGTTTCTGCAATTGTCATTTCCTCAGTAAGCCTTTGTTACCTCCCCAATGGGATCAGCTCTCCCAAGTTCAAAGCACCTGTTTACTCTCTTTTTTTTCCCCTCGGAGCAGTTGCTGCAACTGCAGCATTACATTAGTTTGTGTGATGACTTGGTTAAAGTCGATCACCTTGAATGTACTATAAACCCCATGAGGGCAGGGACCTATCACGGCCTGCCTGGAACACAGCAGTGCTCAAGTAATGTTTGTTTGTTCGTTTGCTTTTTGAAGGAGGAAATTAATCAATCTGGCCACTTCTTAGGACAATGCCAGGCAGGGCCGAGGACCCCACTACGGATGCAACCTCTGCCCCTGGCAGTTTGGTGTCTACACTGGAAACCAGATGTCTACACAGCCATCTTTTACTAAGTGGATTCTGTGCTGGGCCTGATACTTGGAGTCATTCCTGAATCCATATCCCAAGAAGGTGTTTCTGATTGGCTGAGCCTAAATCACATGACCATGTCTTTGTTGCATAGAAGGATGGAAAAGTAGGTATCTGGCTCCTATCTTGGGGAAATGCAGACCGTGAAGGGGGAAATAACCCAAATATAGGGAGTATGCTCAAAGGTAGTGGGTGGCTCCAAAAAAAAAAAAAAAAAAAAAAGGCTACTGTCCATATAGGAAGTTTCAGTTCCATATGGAGCCTGGGGTAGGGTTTGGGGTGATGTTAGGAAGGCACGGAGGGGCCAAACGGAGACTCCTAGAGTGACCCTAAGAGCACGAAGGGCATGCCAAAGTTGTTTTGGGTCTCTTTTTCAAAGTTTGATGAAAAACAGAGGACTATAGAGCTGAAGATGGTGAAAATATATTTTAAAAAATCTGAGTCTAAATATAAATCGTTTCGGCCTTTCATGTTGTTTTTCACTATTTTGCTTTGTTTATTTTCTCCTGAACTTATTTTTAAAAATCAGATAGCAGTGAAAACCTTGAGGAGCAGATGGTGGGGGGAGGGGCTTAGGATAGCTCCAGCCCACCCCCTCCCTCAGCCCGGCCCCCCAAGGCTTGGGTTTTCAGCTGCTTCTGCCTGGACTCAGGCCCTCTGTCTCCATCGGGTGAGATGATGGTCTGAACCAGGCCCCTTGATCATTGGTGGGGTGCTGGGGGGTGGGAACCTAGCAGCACAAAGTTTCCCCTTCATCCTGCCTGGCAGGGCACGCTTTGAGGAATGCCGGGCGTGCTGGCTGTCAGCCCCGAGCATCTTCCAAAGGAGACTCGGCGAGCAGGTGGTGGGGGAATATGTATTGCCCTGCACTGACAAAGACTTGGCATCTTCGTCAACCTGCAGAAGACAGAGTATATTGCCAAGCAGACCTAGAGCCGGGGATAAGTGGGGGAGGGGAGAGCCTTAGAATCTGAGTCTTGAGTCTGGCTGTAGGCCAGTATGGAAGTCACCCTTCAGACAAGATCTGTGTGGTGGGGGTGGGGAATGACAGAGAGCATACAGCCCAAATTCCCTTTGATTAGCCTGCAAAAGCTGGAAGAGATGCAGAAGAACCTACCATAAGGTCCACATTTTACAACAGCCAGAGGATGGTAAAAAATATTTATTTATTTCTTCCAGTCGGTCTGTTTGGGCCTATCATAATGCTCCCTGGAGAGACACTTGGATGTTACTTCTCTCTCTTTCTCCTGTATCCGTTAGGAAAGGCTGGTTCTTGCTGCAGTAACAAAAACCCTTCAAATCTCAGCAAATCTCTGTGGCTCACTCGCTGCCCGCATCCATGATGGGTTGGCATCATGGGCCCATCTGTGCTGCCTGGTTGATAGAGCGACCACCATCATGAACATTACCAGCCACCACAGCAGAGGGGAGAGAGCTCTGAAGGATCTCTCAGTGGCAATTAAGTGTTCTAGCGCAGAAGCAACACCACTTCTTCTTGGGTTAATTGGCCAGAACTATCTACCTGGTCCCACCCAACCACAGGCGGGCTGGAAAATGCAATCTTAGATGCACAAGAACTAGAAATACAGGGTGAGAAGCCCTAAAGACTACTCACTACCCCATCTTCTCCTCCTGCCAGGATCCTCTGCTCTCTTTTGACCCCTCTGGCCTCCTCAAAAGGTCCCATTCCATGAAGAAGGCTCCAGGTCAGGTCCTTTGGGTTCCAGGCACACCTCTTACTTCCAACCTTCAGTATCAATGGAAGAGGACATCGTTAGATTTTCATAGTGAAGCATCTTCAGCTTTCTTGTGTTATTATTGATGGCCTCTCCTAGCATTCCTTTAGAAGGCTATTTTGCTGAGAAAGTCTGTTCTTTCCTACTGCTCTACTGAAGACTTCCGGGAGTGAGGGGAGAGAGGGAGAAAGAAGTTGATGAGGGAGAAAGAAAATCTTATCTTGATGCATACTTGAAGTTTTCTCTTAGAATTAAAGACATGATGCTTACAGTTCATTATCCTGTTTCTCTGGCCCTGGGTGAGGGATAACATTGCCCTCTGCCACCTGCTGTACAATGGGGTTTACACAGGGATGGATTCAAAAAGCATGCCAGTAGTTCTCAGAGGGTACTCACTAGATCAACATCAGCAGCCCCATCTAGGGACTTGTGAGAGATATGACTTCTTGGTCCCTTCCCAGACTTACTGAATTGAAATCTCTGGGGGTGGTGTCCAACAATGAACACACTTAAAGTTTGAGATCCACTGGTATACACCATCACTTTCTATGTGGCCTTGGGCAAGTACCTGAACCTGTCTGAGTCAGCCTTCTGATCTGCAAAATCAGAATAGAGACACCCACATGGTGAGGCCCATGGCTCTTGGTACAAAGTATCCAATACAGAGTTCTTTTTTTCCCCCTTCTTTTCCTCCCTGTGGCAAATTGTTCTTTCCCAAAATGGCCACAGCAATATCTCCCATCCCACATGTTCTTTCTTTTTTCTTTTTAAAGATTTATTTATTTATTTGAGAGAGAGAGAGCACGAGCAGAAAGGGCAGAGGGAGAGGGAGAGAGAATCCCAAGAGACTCCTTGCTGAGCACAGAGCCGGCCACGGGGCTCGATCCCAGGACCCTGAGATCATGACTTGAGCAGAAACCGAGTCAGATGCTCAACCAACTGCACCACTCGGGCACCCCTCACATGTTCTTTGTATACTGTGACAGTCCTCCCATTGAGTGGTGGGGTCCACGACTCTCCCTTAAACCTGGGAAGACCTTTGTGACTGCCTCAATCAATAGAGTATGGCAGAGACCACTGTCATGTGACTTCTGAAGTCAGAGCACAAGAATGCATGCATTTCTACCTTGCTGTCTTTGGGCTCTTGAAATCCAGCCACCATACTGTGAGAAAGCCCAAACTAGCCATGTGGAAAGACCAAATAGAGAGGCAATGTGTAGGCCGACAGCCAACTGCGGCCCCCGCTGACAGCTGATATCAACCATCAGCTGTGTGAGCGACAGAACTTCCAGATGATTCCAGCCCCTGGTGGTTGCACCAACCCATCAAGTCTTCTTTTCTGAGGTATCAGACATTGTGGAACAGAGAGATCTATCCTCATGGCGCCCAAACTGCTGCCCATATAAACTGTCAAGATAATATAGTGGCTGTTTCATGCCAGTATGTTTCGGGGTGGTTTGTTATAGAGTGCTAGAAAACTGATGTGCTCCCCACATGTTGACCTGGGAGTTCAACCACGCTGGCTTAGGGCTTCCAAGAGTGGAGGGGCAGAAGCTGGTGAGAGTGAGAAAGAGATGTGCATAAAAGGCAAAGCCCCACCTCCCCCACCCTTGCAGGAACCCCGAGGCAGTAGAACTCTGAAAGGTAAACAGTACGGGGTTGAGATGGAAGAGAATGTTCAGCTGCTATTCACCAAGAGATGGTCTCTCCTGGAGTTCCCACCAGGCTGGACCCTAACGTTGGCCTGGCTCAGAGCAGGAGTATACGTGGAGGCCCACCCATCACAGGTCTACATGGTGAGACATTCAAAGTAATAAATCAAGCCAACACACTGTGAAGAGTGTCCCATTCTCCCTCTGTGACATATAGAAGTTCCGGATGACGTGGAAGGCCAGGTACAGATTCTTGGTTCTTGCTGGAAGGTACTGATATACGAGGGTCCAGCTCCTAGTTCATGACCTGTCTTCCTTCACTCTCCACCCTCAGCTCCATCCCACACAGTCTCAGGATCCTTATTTGTAAAATGAGGCTCTGGGTGCTATCACCTTCTCAGCGTGCAATGAGAAATAAAAGCAATGAGCATGCGCTAGCAAGCAGTAATTGCTCAATAAATAAGAAGAATAATAACAGTATTTTGATGTTAAATATTTCAAGTGCTATCATTTGGAAGAAGACTTTGATCTATTTTGTAGAGCTCTAGGGTATATAATTAAGACCAGTGGTTGGAAGTTACAAGAAAGCAGATTTGGTTCAACCTAGAAAAATCTGTTGACAATACTCTGAAAATGGGTTGAAGTCCTTTGGGAAGTAGAAAGGTATCAGATGGGAACTGGATGAGGTGGCCTTAAAAGTTTACCTCTAGGAAAGAATGAAGGGGGGGAAATCGGAGGGGGAGAAGAACCATGAGAGACGATGGACTCTGAAAAACAAACTGAGGGTTCTAGAGGGGAGGGGGGTGGGAGGATGGGTTAGCCTGGTGATGGGTATTGGGGAGGGCACGTTCTGCATGGAGCACTGGGTGTTATGCACAAACAATGAATCATGGAACACTATATCTAAAACTAATGATGTAATGTATGGGGATTAACATAACAATAAAAAAATTAAAAAAAAAAAGTTTACCTCTAATTCTGACTCTGTGTGAAATCATCTTTTGACTTTGGATGTGTGCTTGAGTTTTATCTTTGGGATTGATGCCTCACCTTGATCTGTATTTTAGAGGGTTAACCTTTGGTGTTCAGGACCCGTGTGCCCACAATTTACACATCACATCGTACATTTAAGTAGAAGCCTGGTAAAGCTCTTTGAAAGAATCAACTTAGCATCCTGTGCAATTATAATAGTTAGGACTACTGTAATTCAAGTAATTAAAGCCCAACGAGCTTAGCAAAAAGAGAGACTTTCCTGGAAGAATACTAAGGAATAATATGAAATCCAAAGGCCAGTTGAATTGCAAGTAGCACGAGGGGCAGGAAAACAGGTGGGGCTCAGGGCCACCAGGGACCAGGAACTGAGACATCATGGAGATATCTTTTCCCTTCAGCTTTCTGTCTTGCCTCCAGCAGTCCCCCTTTCCTCTCATGGGCTTTGTCCATAAGGTGGACCACATGAAGCTCACCCCATTGCACAGGCTCATACCATACAACTTCAGCTGCCAGAAAGCCTGGCTCTCTTTTGGCGGTCTGTCTCCCATTTCTTAGGAACGTATTGTGATTGGCCCAGCCCAGCCCGGGGCACCTGCTTTTGACCAATCACATGTGACATAAAATGGCTGCTCTTGCGACAGTGTGTGGGGGAAGGGATGGGGATGGAAGGGACAGGCTGGGGAAGCCAGACTGGGCAGATGCGTGTGCTGTCCAGGCCACAGATGTTAGACCCCTCTGCTTGGCCTTTGGCTCTGTTGGCTGGGTCTGGGGGAATGTGTTCTTGAACTTGGGTGGACTCTCATCCCCTCTTAGCTGGGGAACTCTTTGTTAGGAGTGACACGATCTCCTAAATATGCTTCCTGAGATGAAAGATGCTTCTGGAACATCCTTGAATGACCACTCTGACATGCCTATCTTCTGACCAGAGTCCAGTGGGTTTCAGGCAGACCCAGTGGACTGAACTGTCCCATCATACCACTTAGTGCCCAAAATACTGCTGTAATCCAGACTTGTAGGCTGAAGGGGTGGTGGCTGAGGTTTCTGGAGGGGGTCAGATGGCAAGAAGTGATCTGAGGTGCTGCTAGCTATCATGAGGCAGGGTCGGGTCTAACATAGCAGGACTTCATTCTCACGGAAAAGTTTAAATCCCAATCCTGCACTTCGAAGACTCAAAATTCTCTGGAGAGTCTTTGGAAGGAAGTCTTGGGTGAGGTCAGGCCTCAGTGGAGCTTGCCAGGATATGGGATTGTGTTCACACCCTTGTATTTTGGACTGTGTCTGGGATATTCTTTACACACACACTATAAGTATATAAATATATATCTATGCATGTATATGTGCACATACAGATACTATAAACACACATATGCATATACAGGCAGAAATATACACACATATACACAACATATATGTATGCATATAGATATGTATTTCTTTTTTTTAAATCATGATGATCTTGTTTTAAATCATGGTGCTCTCTTCACACTTCCTTTGCCCTCCCCTGCAGGTTGGCAATCCTTGTATCTCAACAGCATGCTGCTTTTTTAATGGTGGATCACAGCAAACCTGGGACCCAAACAAGAGACGTGGGTGGGGTGAGCCGTAGGAGTGGGGTGTTATTCTGCTGTTTGCAAGCCAGGGCTTGTGTTCACAGCGGGGCATATCCCAGCATCTAAGAGTGAATCTGGGCTTGTTCTTTCTCTTGGGGAAAGTGGGGGAGCTGTATTCTTCTGCCTGGCAGCCTCAGCGACTGTCTCCCTTGGGATGGCTGGACCTGTGGCTGGAGGGGAATGAAGAGCCAGCCCCCTGACTTACTCATCCCCCAGGGAAGGTGAAGGAACAAAGGAAGGGGAGGAGCAAGAATTTGGAGGGACTAGAAGAGAAACAGGTCAGCAATCTCTTGTTTACTTTCTCTCCTTGCCCCTTATCCTTAACGTTTCCAAGTCAGGAGCATCTTTCCCACAAAGCAACCCCCCCACCCCGCCCACCCCATCCCCCCAGCCCCACCGCCGGGGGTAGCGACTCCTCCTGGTGCTCACCTATATTCCTGTGTTTATCCCAGCAGGGGGCTCTGCTGGGTTTCACCGCACTGGAAATTTATATCAACTTGGGGAGATCTTTAAGAAAAAGAATCTAAATTATGAATGTGGAATGAGGTATAAACCCGAATATTTATTTAGAAGGATTAAATAAATTATGGAAATGACAAACTTTTCAAAGCAGACAAATACTACAAATGTTTACATTAATTAACTCCCTGACCCATCTTTATGTTTTTTTTCCTACATTTTCTGACTGTATATTCGTTGACTGCCTCTTCATAGGACAATGATTCTATAATGTTATTTCCTATAGAAAAATTAGAAAGGTAATGAAATCTTTCCCTTTAGCAGGTTGCTTGAGATGTGTTTATTATTTAATGTTAGAACACATCGAGCATGCAACTTCACATACTTGCTCTTTGTGCTCCTGCTTGCTATAGGTTTGTGCCCTACAGACTCAGGACTCTGATCCATCCTATTTCATACAATTTCCATCAAAAAATGAAACAGATGATAACTATGCTGGAATTAAAATTTTTTTTAAATGCTTAACACTAAAAAAATTAAAAAGTAAATAAATAAAACAAATAAATGTGTGTTTATGATTGTGTAGATTACATCACGGGGTTAGTCCCATCAGGAGGTAGAGGACTTTGGTCTTGACCAGACATCAATGAGAATCAGAGACTCTGCTTCAATTGTTCACGTCTGATGATTGGAAGGATGTCCCACAGACTGGCTTCTGGCCCCACACATTTCAAACCTTATTTGTCCTCCACTGCCCACAGTTTCTGGTGCTCATCACGCTGGGTGGATGGGCACAGTGGGTGGTAGGCTTCTTCCTGGAGACCACCGCTTCACTACAATGGCTAGCATTGACTTCCTTATATGTGGAGGTGATTGTGAACGACACAAATACATCTCACGGAACTCAAACTCAGTGCATCCCCGATTCAAGTTCTCGGCTGGATCCCCAGAATGCCAAGGCCACCCCAACGCTAGTGGACACGGGGCAGAGTGAAATGGAGGGCAAATCAGAGTGGAAAGAAGCAGTGGCCTTACAATGGCCTAACTATTCATCTTCCTTGGTGAATTTGACAAAATGTTCGACCACGTGAACACAGAACTAGGGCTCCTCCCAGAGATGTGATGGGCCCAGAAGCCCAAATCCACAATAAAACTGCCTCTCTGACCACAACTGAAAGTTCTAGTTGTCTGGCACTTTCATCAGGATGGGGCCTGCTTCTTGTCCATGCACGGGTCCACCGATGGTGTGTCAGTAAATCAGGCTCTCAAAAAAAAAAAAAAAAAGCATATACAATAATAAATTGCACTAACCTAAAGAATGTGTCTCACACGATTAACAGATAAAGTATAAAATCTTTGTATTATATATTCCATACAGCCGACTGATGCTCCCAGAATGCTTTCACTGATCTTCGTCATGCTCTTATGTCTGCAGCCAACCTATTACGATCTCAAGGGAAGCGAGTGTAGTCCTGACACGAAAGTTGACTGATCTTTTCATTTCTTGATGTAACAAGTAAGATGAGAGCAAAGCGATGAAGACCTATGTAGGAATTTCCTCATTAGTCACAGACGTGAGTGACTCCTTTGCAGAATTGGATAATGGTCTTTGAATGCTGGGAGAGCATTTCCTCAACGTTTTTTGTGTTCACACGGGAAAGGTGACAGGAATGACACACTATTAACTGTAACCTGCATTATGAACATCTTCCCTCTCTCTTCTTGAAGTGCGGGTCGTCAACAAGAGAACAACACATCAAGCTTTGGTCTGTACCCCTTGTCCATTTCTGTGGTGTAACTACCCCGACCAGGGCTGATTTCGAGTGGCCCACGTGAACCTCCCTGACTGAGCAATTGGGAGGTGCCACCCAATAGCACACTGCCATATGCTATTTCCACCTTACAGATGCCACAGATGTAAAGAACCTGACAGGCACGGATAACAGGGACACGTAGTAAAATAGTTCGTGTGAGGTTTTGAGTTTTTATTGCTTTTGTTTTCAATACGATTTATTTAATTATGCCTGAATATGATTGAATTTTAAATAATGGCTTTGTTCCGCAACTGATTTACAGAATTCCCTAAAGCTTAACAACGGGCACTTGTGAGCCGGTCCTCGCCAGCTCCAGCTGGGGTGTCCCGAGTGCTGAGCACAAGGCCGGGCATGGAGAAGGTTCTAGACACAGGTGCGTCTCATGGACGAATGCTTTTCAGCATGACTTGTCTCTGACTCTCTGAGGGCCTGGGCCAGTCGCTTACCCTCTTTTGTCTCCATCTCAGCCAAGAGGCTATTAATGCTTACTTCATAGAGGTGCTGGGAGTTAATTAAGGTTCACTAAGTGCTTTGAAATCCACGGATGAAAGGCCCAGTGGGGGAGAACTTTATTATTATTCCATGTATCATCTTAATAAGTGTAAGGTGATGATAGCCACCTGGCCCTTTTCATCTTCAAAGTGTTCTCCAGACATTAGCCAATTAAACGTCACCATTCCCTGCCCAGTCAGTGGGTGTCCTCTAGAGAGGGAACCAGACGGTGAGTGGGCAACTCTTTCACCCTTGGCCCCCAGGGAGTGGGGGGTCAGAGGCAGGATCTTGGCCTTCCGCTGGGGCTCGACTTCCTCCCCCTCAGCCCCTGTGCTCTCTACTGCTGGGTGGTGGGGGCGCCTGCACAGGCCCCGGGGTTCAGCCACCATTTTGCTTCTTCCATGATGTGTGTGATGCTACCCATCCAATGTCATCCGTTCTAAGATGCATCTTTTCTCTCACATTTGAACATCCCTGAAATCTATATGTGTCTTACAGCCGATGCAGGATGACAGCTCAGTTGGAAGTGTCTTCCTTCTCACGGGTTCATAAAATAATAGGTAGGGTTGTTGCCACACTAGTTGTTGTCAGCAGTTGCTGAGATAGGATCCTGTTACTCATTCTAGAACTTACAGCTTTGTGGCTTATTAGGAAATAAACTCATTTTTGGAAGAACCTTTTTTCCCCATGTCTCCGTTAGCACAGTATTATATGGTTGCTATATGATGTGGAAAATGCAGGTAATTAAGATAAAGAAAAGGCGGCAAAAGTCCTCAATCTCAAATTTTCTTGTGCTATTGTCATGGTGACAGAAATGACACACTTTTAACTTTAACGTGCATTATTAACGTTTTTTTCGGTCACTTCCTTAAATCTAGATAGTCAAGAGAACCATAAATCAGCCTTGGTCTGCGGCATTTGCCAGTTTCCTTGATGTGAATACTCAGGGATCAATGCCAATGGCGTATTGCTGTATTTCCTTCCCGGCTTTTCTCTTTTTATTATTGGGAACATTTCCCTCCTCTGGTTATAAAAAGTAATTTATGTCTCCTGTAGAAAAATCAGAAAATACAAAGTCCAGTAGAATATAAAATACAAGTCACTGATAACCCCATTGCACAGAATGGCCGCTTTTAAAATTGTAGTAACCATTATATTTCTATATTGCATAAGTAACCTGTGTTAATTATAAAGAATAAACAAAAAGAAGACAAAATCTACAGTAAGGTTTATGATGAATTTCCTTCTACCAATTATTTATATTTGTCTTTATTTCTATCTAGAAACATCAATATCTGTATTTATATCTATATACACACTACATTGAAGACATAAGTATGTATAATTTTAACTTGTGTGCTGTTCAACAATATTGACCAGAACTAATCATATATATCAACAGTCCCCAACTTACAGTGGTTTGTCTTATGGCTTTTCAACTTTACGATGGTGCAAAAGCGGTACGTATTCGGTAGAAACTGTACTTCCAATTCTGAATTTGGATCTTTTCCCAAGCTAGGGATACGCGGTCCGATCCTCCCTCGTGATGCTGGGCAGCCCCAGTGACCCTCAGCTCCCTGCCAGCCACACAACCACGACACTTAAAAACCAGTACACTGACAGCCATCCTGTACCCAGACAACCATTCTGGGTCACTTTCAGTACACTGTTCAATAAAGCACATGAGATATCCAACACTTTATTTTTAAATAGGCTTTATGTCACATGATTTTGCCCAACTGGAAGCTAATGTAAGTGTTCTGAGCACGTTTAAGGTACGAGAGGCTAGAGGCAATAATGTTCAGTAGGTTAGGCATATTAAATGCATTTTCGCTTTATATTTTTAACTTATGATTTTTTTTTTTAATTAAAAACAAAGCAGCAATGACCATTTGTGAATATACATCTTTTCCAGGATCCTGATTCTTTCCTTAGGGTAGAGCCCTAGAATGCATACTACTGGATCCAAGCCTTCAGACTTGTTAAGATTTCTTTTTTTTTTTTAAGATTTTAATTATTTATTTGACAGAGAGAGAGACAGCGAGAGAAGGAACACAAGCAGGGGGAGTGGGAGAGAGAGAAGCAGGCCTCCCCTGAAGCAGGGAGCCCAATGCGGGGCTCGATCCCAGGACCCCAGGATCATGACCTGAGCTGAAGGCAGACGCCTAACCGACTGAGCCACCCAGGCGCCCCTTGTTAAGAGTTCTTGATACGTATTACTAATCTGTTCTCCTGATCCATTAAACTAGTTCATATACCTGCAATTAGTCACTCATTTACATTTCTCTATAATACTTCCCACTTCTTTTAGGTCATCCAGAAAAGTCTTGGTCATCATCCTTTCTCAGTCAGTTGATTTGTGCTCAGGAAGATTAACACTGAAATGCTATCTAGCTACCTATCCTTCTATTTATGTATATATGTCTGTACTATGTATATGTTTAATATGTTATATAATATAATAATAATTTTTATATTATATAAATATATAAACAATATATAATATGTTAAATATAATATAACAATATATTATTAAATATATCATATATAATATAAATATATAAATATAAATGTATGATATTTTTATTATATATGATATAATATAATATATAAATATAATATATTATTAAATAACATAATATATATTAAATATTATAATATATGAAAATATATTGTATTTATTATACAAATGTAAATAGATAAGTACACATGTACACACATATACATGTATCTTTTCATATCGGTCTTCTATCTCTATTTGGTTTCAGTTAATCTTAGAATGAAAGGCCAGAAGAAATCACCTAACGAATGATCTTCAGCAGAGTTCCCATGCATCCTGGTGGACTCCCAGAGCTTTAGCAATTTGATTCTGAGTGAAGAATGGCCCTTTGGTTACAGGAAAGATTGTGATGTCCGAGGAACACAGGTTTTTAAAGGTATCTTTTATTTTGTGATTGTTCATCTTCATGCTTATCATTTGAGGCAATATGGTCTTAATTTTTGGTTGGTGGGACCTGGGAAACTTTGCTCCCAAGGAACTTTAATTTGCATAAATATTTGATGAAAGGACATGTAGCAGTAGCTACATTGGGATTCAAGTCACAAAAAACGGATGCCTGATACATGATCCACTTAAATGAAGAGCTTATATATATTAGCCGATGGTGCCCCAAACAATTTCGTGATGTTTCGTTCAATAATTTACTTAATATATATATCAAATGAACACGTATTGCTCATCTACTGACTCTTGGGTAGATGATAAACATCGTGTGGGCTGGGCTTATCTTGCTTTGACAGCTGATGGCTCCTGAACGGTGCTGGGGGCCCAGGTTGAGAAGAGGCGTTGCTTGACGTTTGAGCGGGGAACATCAAAACCCCCTACTGTGTGATGTCAGCCGTAACTGACAAGTGCTCTACAACACGCATTGTAAAAACAGCTGCGGTGGTACCTCACCACCACTTGCTCCAAGAAACACCTCTTTCTCTTTTCCAAGTTCCAAATGAAGAGAGACAGAGAGACACAGAGACACAGAGACAGACAGACACAGAGACTGAGAGAGGAGATAGCTGGAGATAATCAGTGATAACATCTGGATGAAGAGGAGTCGCTTCGGCCCATTACAGGCCACAATGGGCTTTCTAACAGTGCGCTCCGACTTAGACATCGCTACCCACTCCCACTCCGGTGGAGCCGTGGCCCCCCTCCTGCCACGGCCGGGAGCCAGCCACGCAGCAGAGAAGGAATGGGCACGTGTTATCACTGCCACTCTGGCCAAGGTGAGCCCGGGAGGCTGAGCTGAGCGTGCCCAGGTCCTCCTGCCAACCTCACTGATTAGAGCAGCCGGTCTGCTCTGGGGGAGCAGGGAGGAGATGCGGTGGGAGGAGAGGCCAGGTGTCCTGCTGGTGGGAGCATGAAGCCAGGGGAATGGAGGCCCCTCGGACAGAGGCCCTAAGACTCGCCTGAGATCATGTTTCCTGCAAAAGTCAAAAGCCTTGGCCGAGCATCACGCAGGTTAGCAAAATTTCCATCCACATCAACACTGTCTCGTTCACTGGATGTGCAATTTTTGTGCCTCTTGGGCATTCTCTGAAACTGCTCGACAGATCACAGTTTCTTGTTTTCAAAGAGGGGTGTGATGTGTGCGTGCATGTCCTGTTCCCTGCTATCACCAACATCCTACCATTTATCTAAAATTTCTATTGACCTATAGAAATCTTCACATTTCCACTTCAGTCTTTTCTTTTTCTTTCAGGGCTGTTTCCCACAGAGAAACTGGTGTTGGTGAGTGCTGGTGGTGGTGACTGCTTTTCATTATCTCCGAGGAGTGACTTACAGAAGATGAGATAAGCTTCGGCTGCTGGGCTTACTCACTGCCGCCCCCTTCCCCAAGCCTGGGACCTGTACCCCCAGTCCTGCTAAGTAGGATTCAGATGTGTTCCTAAATAACACTACTTGGACCACTGGGATGTCTCATGAGGAGTTGAAATGAGAAATAGGCCATCTGCAAATGTCAAGGGTCTAGAGCAGAAATTGAAACGCTTTTCCTGTGCAGGATCAGATAGTAAATCTCTTCAGCTTTGTGGGCCATATGGTCTGTGTCCCAACCACTCAGTTCTGCTGTTGTATGGCGAAAGCGGCCGCAATGTGTAAACCAACGCACGTGACGGTGTTCCAATAAAACTTTATTGACAAACAACCACCACCACAACAACAACACCCCGACCTGCCAGATTTGGCTGGTTGCCTGGAGTTTGCCATCCTTGCTTGGGGATTCAGTGGCTTTTTCCTGAGTGCAGTCGATGGGAAAATATAATGGATGGCAGTCGTGAAATGTGGTCCAGTCCTCGCTCTGCCGCTGACCAACTGCGTGACTTTAGGTAAGTCGCTGAGCCCACCTCTGGAGCAGTTCAGTTTCCCCTTCTGTAAGATCACAGGGTGGATCTGTACCAGAGGTTGCAAACCCGCCCTTCACGTCTGCCTCTGGCCCACAGATGTGTGTTATTTGGCTCACGTCGTATCCAAAACATTTTGAATTTGTTTCCAACATTTCAGATGGGGGAGATTTCATATAAAAATCCAGATTTCTGGCTACTCTTGAAATATCAGAAAATCTGGCACCCCTGGGCCCACATTCTCTGACGGCTGCCCTTGCCCAAGGCCGAGAACAGGGTTTGGTTGCCCCAGGCAGGCATGCGCCCTTGGAACACAGCAGCCTCCCACCAGCCTGCTTCAGCCACTGAGGTTATTCCCTGACACCCGAGCGTCTTGGTTTGTGACCCCTGCAGGAGACCTCTGAGTGCCTTTGAGTTTAATAATCAAGTGTTTCCTAATTAGTCCAAACCATGAAGTCATTATTGTGCAGTGGATGCTTTCACGCTCTGTTTTCCCCTCGCCCTCCCCAAAGTCTTGCATCTTTTTGAAACCCCCATCGGGGCTGGGGAGACAGCACTACCCTGGGCTAGCCCAAATCAGCACATTCTGTCCCCTGGCCTCACAGTTGGTCCAGGGCTGGGTCTGTGACCCCATCAGGGTATCAGAGTGACTCTCAGGCTTGGCCTGGAATGCTGAGACGTTTCTCTGGGGAGGGAGGATGGGCCACGTGAGACCTCTGGCGGCTTTGGATTTTTTGTTACTGTGAGGGGAACCTCCCCTCCACCAGTGACCCCCGTCTTAGTCAGTTTGGGGCTGCTCTAACAAATGACCACAGCCTGCGTGGCTTATAGACAACAGAAATGTATTTCTCACACTTGTGGAGGCTGGAAGTCCAGCATCAGGAGCCGGCACGGTCGAGTTCTGGAGAGAGTTCTCTTCCGGGTTGCAGACCCGCATTCTTGTCTTGCCCTCACGTGGTGGACAAAGAGTTGGAGAGTTCTCTGGGGTCTCTTTGTAAGGGCACTAATCCCCTTGGTAAGGGCCCCACCCTCATGACCTAATCACTTCCCAAAGGCCCCACCTTCTCACGCCATCACACCGGGGTTAGCCACGAGGGACGTCAGCTCAGTGACAAAAATGTGGGGGAGAAGGCATGACGCACAGAAGACAAAACTGCTGTAAGACCCAGGGTGTGCCCCAGATTGATTGATTGATTGATTGATTGATTTCTCTCTTTCTTCTTCTTCTTCTTCTTCTTCTTCTTCTTCTTCTTCTTCTTCTTCTTCTTTGGTGGGCAGCAAAGCAAAATCTATTGAGCAATAGTAAAGTGATAGTACAAAGCTCCCAAAGAGGGGGGACCCGAGAGGGTTGCCCCCCAAATTTCTTTCTGACTAAAATGATGTCATCTGAAGACCAGGAGTAATCTAAGTGCTCTCTACTGGAACATTTGCCGGAGTCACAGTCAACACCAGCATATAATTCCCCAAGGGTAAGGAGTTCCTTCTGTTTTTGTCAACAGTGGGATCCTCAGTGCCCCGAGCAGTGCCCAGCCCATTAGCAGTGCCCAGCCCATTAGTACGTGGCAAATAAATGAATGCATTCGTGGCGCACTTACCGCGTGATGGGAGCTGTGCGAGGAGCTTGGTGGTTGGTGTTCCATTTAATTCTCACAGCCCCTCAAAAGTAGGGGCTGTTACTGTCCTTGTACAGGAAGGGACAAGGGAGGTAGAGCAATGCTAAGAACTCACCAGAGTCCAAGAGCTGATCAGTGGCAGTAGCATCCCTGAGCATCTCTGGGGCTTCCTAATGCGTGGAAGGTAGGTGGCCCAGGAAGGGAGGTGATTGAGGATTGTAAAGGAATACATCCTCAATGGTGTTGAATCACGCAGGGCAGACCCCACTCCTCTTTGCAACTTTGTTTCAAGTCCTGGCCACGCAGAGACGCTAATCGCGCATCATGCGAGCTCCAGTCATCATGTTCCGCCAGGCAAGGAGAAAGGCTCAGCCTCCACTCAGCCGTGAGTGGCTGCAACACCTCTCTCACCTGCTTGTCTCCCTCTTCAAACAGCTCCCAGGCTCAGCACGCTCAGGACCCGGGGAGAATCTATTTGCGGCGCTTTGTTCCCACTGCTTTTATTTTTATAAAAATTATTTTTTCCATTGAAGGCACTGATACAGTTTCCTTTTCTTTCTTTTTTTTTTAAGATTTATTTATTTATTTGAGAGAGAGAGAGAGTGGGGGGAGGGACAGAGGGAGAGGGAGAGAGAGTCCCAAGCAGACTCCACACCAAGCATAGAGCCCGGCTCGGGGCTCGATCCCACGACCCTGACCTCATGACCTGAGATGAAACCAAGGGTCAGTCGCTCAGCTGAATGAGCCATCCAGGCACCCCTACAGTTTCCTTTTAAAATAAATATTTCAGTATTTAACAATGATAATATAATAATGGAAATACATACTTGAGTAAAATCTCTTGAGTCTCGCATATATGTAGCAAAAATCATGGAGGAAACACGATGATGCCTATGGAATCAGCCTTCATTGCCTCCTGAAAAGCCTGCGGAAATATGAGTTCTGGAGTGAGACAATAGGAGAACTCATTATTTCAGCCCAGCTTCTGTTGTTAGTGTTCCCCTGGTATAAGTAGGACCCCCCCAGAATCGGTCTGCAGGGGAGATGGTGTGGCAGGGCCAGGCACTGGCGGGGGGAGGGGCGGGGAAGAGCAGCCCGGAAGGAGGAAAGATGTGGTCCATAAGGGAGGGAAGGGGTGGGGATGGACACTGAGAAAGGGACAGCCCAGGGAGCTTTAGGAGATGCTCAAGAAGGCAGGGGTGCTTTGAGGGTAAAACAATTGCCTTCCGTGCTAATTTATCCCTCCCTTCAACAAGCTCGCTAATGACAACGGACTCACCCCCAGGGCAGTGCTTCTCAACCCTTTTCAATGCACACCTCAACAGCCAAGGCTTCCTTGGGCTTGACTTCCTGTAGTCTGTCTTCTGAAAATAACGTCTCCCTCCCCAATTCTGATACACAGGAAGGTGGCTTATGTTTTTTGAGAATGCCTGCTTAAGGATCCTTAACAACAAATTCCAACTCCTTCCCTAATCATAGGAACACTCAAGTGGAGCATGTATGAGGGGCTGGGAGTTCTCCAACCATTTGATTCCTTTTCAATTAAAACAAAATTAAGACTATTTAAAAAACTGTACTTAAGACCAACAGGTCGACTCACGGGTGCTGTCTTCCCAATCGTAACCTATCAGAAACCATCCATGTCTTCACTTAGCAAGGGCATATATTTGAACTGTTTGGCAATGTGTCATTGATTAGAAAGGATGAGCTGGTCTTTTTTTAAATTCAGGCTTGGCATGTTCGCTTCCATAAAATTGTTCACTGCCGCAGCAAGAGCGGCCGAACTCAAGCACATCTGCTCAGCGCATGTTCTTGGCATTGCTTTATCTTCAGTTACACCAATCACAAGGAAACTTACAACATGTCATCCCGATAATATTTTATTATAGATATATTTTTTTTGGTCTCATTCTAAGCGAAGGGTGCTTCTTCTCTCACTTCTTTATCTATGATAAAGAATGTAAGCCAAGGTTCGAAAGTGTATGTGTTTCAACTTGGGAATACAATTTCAAGCGACTTCTCTTTTGAGTCTTTAGACCAGTTTAATTAAAAGAGTATTCCGAAATTACAAGGTGAGTGGTATAAAAACCAGACCACTGTCAACTTCTTACCTGTGTGAATCAGAAGTTTCATGTTACTGTTTAACCAAGATGAAAGTATAGGAATAATTTACACATTGGATGCTGAGGCTGCTTTAAGAATGAATTGTCATCTAGAATAGGGCCAGGCAAACATTTTAGGTGAAGGGCCAGATAGTAAATCTCAGCAGTTTTGTGGGACATACAATCTCTGTCACGGTGACTGAACTCTGCCTGCCGGCACCAAAGCAGCCACAGATAATGGGTAAAGCAAGGAATATGGCTTCGTTCTAATACTTATTTGTGGACCCTGAAATGCGAAATTCATATATTCTCACATGTCATGAAATATTGTTCTGATTTTTTTTCGCAACCACTTAAAAATATAGAAACCATCCTTAACTCGTGAGCAGATCTTGGATCCACACCCCTCAATTTCACATTGTTTTCATCCATTGAAACAGCCTCTTGATGGTGGTAAACTCTGGGGGATGAAAGGAAATGTGATTGGAAAGAGACAGCCAGGAAAGGAAGGGGTTCAGCAAAGGGAGCGTCTCAAGTCCTGACAAGTTCAATTTCCTGACCTGGGTGCTGGTTATGAGACAGGGAAACTGAAGGGATCCCATAAAGGACTGCACTTTTTGCAACTTTTCCTGCTTCTATTCTTGCTAGGACCTGCACCCCCGCCTGACACACGCCTGATAGTACAGATAATGTATGTCCTCTTTGTAAAGGTCAAGGAGTTAATGATTTCTTTGGAGTCATCCAGCACAACAGATAACATCTAAGGAGTGACTGGGCGAGTTCATCACGAACATTTTCCAAGACCATTGACTCATCAAGACCCTTGGCTCCAGGGCATGAATGACTTATAAGGAACACCTAAACACTCGTCTTGGTTCCTGGATGCCTGAGAAGACACGTACGCAGAACCACATTCCTAAATTAAAAACCCCAGACCCCAAGCAAAGATGAGGTTCACCCTCCTTTCCTTGCTGAGTCTCCCAGACACTCTGTATCTGCACTCTTTCTACCCCTTCAATGAACTCTGCTCTCAGTTCCTGTTGGCTCGCCTTTGATTTCTATCTGCTGGACTCCCCACTCCCCCAGGGTCCTTGGGCCCAGCGATCCTGCGTCAGTTACATGGGTGTTTACTTTATAATTATTCATTAAACTGTACATTTATGTTCTATGCTTTGTGTATGTGTGTGTGTAAAGGTAACATTTCACAATGAAAATATTTGAAACTAAATGGCATAAATTAACATACAGAAAACACTATGGTTCTCGCTGATGGTGTAATTAGCAAATGTTATTTTGACTTTTATAAAATACATTACTAATTTAATTTAAATGACACTTTTGTTTATTTGATACGTTGACGTTTCATGTAAGATTTTATTAGAAAAATAAAATTCCACCGCTAAGAATGTTTGATAGCTGCTGTTTAATCGGCACTTACACCAATAGAATTTTTGGCATCAATGGAAATGTTCTATGTGTGTGCCGTCCACACTGGCTTGTGACTACTGTTACTGGATGGCACAGGTTTAGAGTTTTGTACTTGCCCTTTGATATTTATGCATGTTTGTCTGGGTTCAAATCTCAATTGCACCATTAGGTAGCTGTGTGACCTTGGGCAATTTACTTAACCTCTCTGTGCCTTAGTGCCTTCATTTTAAAACATAAATAATAAGAGTACCTACCCTATAGTGTAGTTGACAGGATTAAATGAGAAAACCTTATGCACCTAGTCCTGCGCCTGTTCCATACTAAGTACTAAAGGAATTTGACACTATAAGGATTGACAACTCCATTCCCACAGCAATCCTATGAGGTTTATAAAAGAGGAAATCAAGGCTCCCACAGCTGATAAATGGCAGAGTTAGACCAAAATCTCGACGTGGCCAAGTTTTCCTGGGTCACTTTGATTGCCCAGAGAAAGTGACATGACAGCATAGCATGGAGAATGATCAATGGCCTTTACATTTCTTTGAGGGATAGAGTATTATATTCATGTACAACAGGGTGGGTTCTGAACTCTCTTAGGTGTTCCTCTGTGCTTTTGTGAAAAGAAACTTCTTCAAAATATTCGTTGAGTAAATGAAACTAAAAATAATGGTAGTAGACAGTCACTTATGGTTTCAACCTCCCTGTTGCTAAAAGTTACGTTACGTTAAGTTACAAGGAAGGGGAAAAAAAAAAAAAAACTCAAAGCCTAACTATAGTTACAAGCAAGCCTTTAAAAATTGACTTTGACAGGCTTGTTTTCCCTTGAACTTTTCCCATGGCTGGCTTCCACAGATGGGAATTACACTTGTCCTGAAAGCCGTCCCAGGGTCTCCACACTCCATTTGTACATCCTTGCTTGTAATGGGTGGGGTTAAGATCGAGGGATAAAGGTCTTGGGGGTTTGAGATGGATGTTTATGACTCTGTCTGTCCTTGGTGCCTTTGATCTGTTATCCTGAATGGATGGAGCAGCTTGCATTGTTTGTGGGAGTGATTGAGTTTTTGTTTTATCAGATTCCTACACACAGAATATAAGGGTGGAGAGATTACAGGGCAGGTTTGGAATTCGGATGGGCTGGGTTGCTTGTGGTGTGGGAATTTGTCAAGTTTGAGTTTTGCTGGTGGGGACTAGACTCTGGGCCTGGGTGGGGGTGGGTGTGGACCATCATGGGGACGGGAGACTCAGCTCTGGGACTCCGGGCCATCGACATTGCCCTCACGTAGTCCCGGCTCCTAGCCATGTGGTACACTTGGGCTGGGCATAGTTAGGCCTCTGTTGGGGGCCGGAGGACTAGGGAAGGGATGAAAAAGACAGAATATCTTTCAACAAAGCACTAAATGCCCTCCGCCCCCCAGCTGCTTCAACAATGAGCTGGAGGGGTCTCGATGGGCAACCGTTGGCTGATTCAGCCCTGAGCTGTGGGCCTTCACATATGGCATCGCCCCCGCCATGGCTCTGAGCCTCCTTGCCCTGGCCACCAGGGTCTGGTTTGCCTGGACCCCCATTGCACACAGGCTTGTCATAGCAACAGCTGGGGGTCGGGGGGAGACATGACCCGACCCTTCCCGATGGGCTGAGATAGAATGGGTTGCAGGCAGTGTGCCAAAGGACCCCCTCCCCACCCCTCCCTACAGTCTGCAGAGGGGCTGGGGTCAAGGCCTGGGGAAAAGCAGGAATTCCTCGCTGGAGGGCCTAAGAGCTGGGATATCATGGTGAAGGGGGAACCAGTCAAAACTCCCCTGCCCACTCCACCCCCATCCCTCAAGGAGCAGACTAAACCAAGAAACTGGCCATGGCTTCCTGAATTCTGTTGGGAATGCTTTGAAGAGAGGAATTATCAAAGTGACACACTGGGGCCCCAGCTAAGCCAGGCCCAGCTTCCTCCCTGATTCGTTCTCCCTGGTGAGAAGGAGGGTCACGCAGTGCCTGTCAGGTGGCCCAGCTGTCCTCTGGCAGATCCTTGGACATCCTCTGGGAGGAGCTCAATGGGGACATTTGACTTGCAAATGTTAGGAGTGGTCGCCTCCCAGATGGGAAGTAAGGGGAGGGGGGAGGAGTTTGGGCTGGATGGGGGGGTGGGGAGGTAGGGTGGTCGGGCGCAGGGGGGGTGGGGTGCGGTGCTGTGTCACCTCAGTCAACAGAAAGACCCTCCCCACAAGCCTGCCTCTGCTGTTGAAGAATCTGCCTTCTGTTCTCTGTGTATCTCCAGGCTCCCGACTGTCAAAAGCATTTATGTTCAGTACAGAGTGGGGAGAAGATTGGATTCCTTTTCTTGGTCATTTGCCGGCCTGGGAATACCAAGAGCTGTTTTTGGCACCTCACGCAGAACCTCAAGGGTTGTACTACTTAATAGTTCATAGAGGAAGGACTATTTTTTGTGGTTGCTCCCAAGTTCACGCTCTGGTGAAAAGCCATGAATCGATGCTGTCCTAGACTTAGATTGGGCTTAAGCTGTTGGAGGCACCAAGGATTTTCACGGACAGGTAAACTCGCCTTTGCTTGGCTGTGGATCTGGCTCGAATGGCTGGAATCCTTGCCAGACTCTTTTCCATTTTTGCTTCTTGTGTTCATAAACAAGGCCCGCAGAAAAGTAGGCCAACTTCTGATAAGCTGATCATTTCAAAATGAGAATCACCTAAAAATTAGGACATCAAGACAGCCTTGCAACCAGTGAAGGAAGTCACGTTGGAAAGAAGGTGCCGAGATTCAGCAGGAGTCCTAAGACATTGTTGGGATCTCTTTGATAGGGCATCTTAAATGGAAATTATCAAATGGCTCTTTAAAACATGCACCCTTTTGTTTGATTAGCCTACTGAAGATAACCTTTATTAAACCTGATCTGAAATTACAGCCATGGCCGGCGCTTCTTTGATGCTGGGCTTGTTTCATTTCCTGTTTATACTATGATACACGTTGCACTAGGAGATAAAGCACTTCTGAAGGATATTAAGATATAAAAGTCCCTTGGCTATTTGCTGGCACTGTTTTGATGTTTTCTTGCTCCCTAGAAATTAGCATATCCTTTTCAAAGCCTGCCTCTGATGAGAGTAATCCTTTGCCATGATGTATTTGCTAAAAGTCCTCAATGATAGGATATTGTGTAAAGAAATGACACATAAAAGGCATGATGTTAGATTATTGATAATAAGGCAACTGTGTCACGGTTGCTTTTGGCTTTTCTAAAACATATTTTGACACCATAAATACACTGGGCTTATATTAATGAAGATTTAATGCCTCTGAGATTTCAAAGAAACTTGCACAGAGCAACTTTGCAAAGGAAAACACTGGTAGGGGGCAAGTTTAACATTTTTACTAATTTTACTAAGTTATGTTCTATCAAGACATTTTATTGCCTTGGAAATAAGACACGATTGTAAGCTTTTTGTTTTCCTATGGTTTCAGAGCTCCCAGTTAATGAATAAGTACTGCAGGGAGCCAATCTGGGAAGAGAGTTTTGCCCACATACCCAGATTTTTTTTTTTTTAATGAAATAGGGAAAGAGAAAATGAAAGAAAGACAATCAGGAAGGAAGGAAGAGAAAGAAGTAATAGAAAGAAGCCAAGACAAAGAAAGGTGAGAAAGATTTTTAAGACAGTAAAGGCAAGAGGGAGAGAAATAAAGAAAGAAAGAAAAAAGGAAGGAAGAAAGCAAAGAGAAGAAAGAGAGAGAGGGGCGCCTGGGTGGCTCAGATGGTTAAGCATCTGCCTTCGGCTCAGGTCATGATCCCAGGGTCCTGGGATCGAGTCCCGCATCGGGCTCTCTGCTCCTTGGGAGCCTGCTTCTCCCTCTGCCTCTCTCTCTCTCTCTGTCTCTCATGAATAAATAAATAAAATCTTTAAAAAAAAAAAAAAGAAAGAGGGAGAGAAGGAGGACGGGAAAGAGGAAAAGAAAGAAAGAGGAAGGGAGGGAGGAGAGGAGGGAGGGAGGGAAGGGAGAGAGGGAGGGAGGAAGGAAGGAAGGGAGGGAGAGAGGGAGGGGAAGAAGGAAGGAAGGAGGGAAGGGAGGAAAGGAAGGAAAGTTCTGTGGCCTGCATGTTGATAAGTTATTCAAGGGAAGGGTTCTGGCAAACTTCACGTAGGTTCAAAGGTCATTTAGGAAACGCATTTTTGGGGCGCCTGGGTGGCTCAGTTGGTTAAGCGACTGCCTTCGGCTGAGGTCATGATCCTGGAGTCCCAGGATCGAGCCCCGCATCGGGCTCCCTGCTCAGCAGGGAGTCTGCTTCTCCTTCTGACCCTCCCCCCTCTCATGCTCTCTCTCTCTATCTCATTCTCTCTCTCAAATAAATAAATAAAATCTTCAAAAAAAAAAAAAGGAAATGCATTTTTAATTAAGCTTATCTGAATCAATCAAAAGACTTAACCTTAATTTAAAGTTAGTTATTCTGGGACTTTAAAATGTGAAGGAAGTTGAGCTACCGTCTTCTTCTGAGTCCTCCCCATTTCTAGGCAGAACTGTACCCAAACCTATGCCTGCAAGATAATTCTTGAATTCTTATTCTTTCCATCATGGTTCAACACTGAGACACTCAACTGTTCTCTCACAATTACTGAAGGTACTGAAGAACAAAGCAGCATGTAACACTCTGGCTGAAGAAATGTTCCTCATGCCATTTTTCTCTCTCCTACTTGACTGTTGATTACTATTAAAGGCAAATATTTAAGATACCTGCAGCAGGGACATTTTCTTAGAACTCTGCATACTTTTAAAAATGAAATGTGTCAAGTGTTCAGCTTTCTTTTGTCTGTTTCTCCATGCATTTAACATGTGTTGGGTTTTCCATTTAAGGATCAAAAATATTTTCTTAATTATGGACATACTATTCTTGAACTGTGGTTTAGAATATTTTTCTCTTGGAAATTTGGTTCCAACTTGGTTATTGGAAGATCCAGGGGCAAAACAGGGGGCTAAGAAGAGGGTGTGGAGAATGGCACTGGGTACCATACCTCCAGCCATTGAAGCTTTCTGGACACCCTTTTGTGGCATGTCCTCTGAATGACTATATCGACACAAACTCACTTTTAAAAAGTTAAACCTCGGAAATAATCAAAGAAATCCATTGACTAAGATGCGGCTCAGGGAGAACGCTTTTTGTGCTCACCACTATCACATCAATATCACCAAGCACCTCTGATACTTGTTCTAGATGAGCAAACTGGCTATGGGCATTCTTGAGTCACTCAATGACAAAAGAATGGACTAAATCTTCTCTCTGATTGAGTATTGTTCCCAAAAAGAGTTTTGTAAAGGAAGATATTTTGCCTTGCATTAATATTTCTGGAAGTGAGAAGTTGGAAGTCTGGAAGCATCCAGAGAATTAGATTTGTTGGCCTTAGGGTTGAGTCTACATGATGGATTCCACTCATGTTCTATTTACTGACCTGACAATCCCCAGGGCAAGGTTCAGATTCATCCCCTCTAAACCAACTCCAGTTCTCTCCCAAATGCCTGCTCCCCAGGTTGGAAGGACAGCTTTGCCCAAGGGGGCTCCCTTATTAGAAATTCGAACCTCTACACTCAGCTCTTTTCATCAGCAAGATACCTCTGTAGAGGATAAATGGCTCGAACTGGTCCCACAATTAAAATGGGCTACTGCAGTGCTTCTCATATTTTCTGTGGTTATTTTTAAAAATCTTTTAAAATTTTGTTTTAGTTTTAATTTTTAGTCCATCACAGACGAATACATGGTCCCACTGCATAAGACTTTTAGGCAGTTTTCACCAGTGTGACGTTGGACAGCTCCAGAAATTCTATACACTGTCCAGCAAGACCAATCCATTGATCATGTGCTTGGATGTCATGACAAAGTCAGATTGCTATAAAAGTTTCCAAATATTCACTCTCAGTTTCTGTATGTACATGATCAGGAACAGTAACAACAGTTCATGGACCAATGTCTGTTCAAGGACCATACTTGGCCTTGGTTTAGAGTAAACATTCTCAATAGAAGGTATAATTATTATTTTAAGGGTCACCAGTTAACTTTGTTACTTATAATAAAATGGATGTGCAATATTGTTGATGAAGGATGCAGTCGTAATGGTAGAGAACACAAGAGTTTATGATCTTGGTCTCCATTTTAATCAGTGGATTGGCATGAATTCCAGTCATCTCTGTAAAAGTGTCAAGTCATTCATTAACTCCAAGTACTGATACGTCATGGAGAGTTGTGGCAATTGTGAATTATTATGGTACTTGTGGGTTGTAATTTTGAGACATAGCTGGGTTTTTGTGGGGCTTTTTTTTTGCCCATAAATAATTATTTTAATTAGGAAGAGGAAAAGGAAAGAAAAAAAAGTGCAAACAAGAGTAATGTTATTTATATTAATATCACACTGGACATTACTAAGTTCTATGTATTATTTTAAGCTAAAACACCAGGTTTATCTTTACTCATTCTTCAATAAGACACGCATTCTCACTTTGCTGAAATTATCTGTAGGGCAGCAATATGAGGAAAAACTCAACACTCATTTAAAAAAAAGTTCATTATTTTGAAAAATTATGTTAACCTACTTTATTCATTTATTCCTGTAATATGACCAATTTTGCTATCTTTAACATGACTATTTTGTTACTTGTAGGCTTATAAAATGCTTTTGGGAATACCATGCCCACCCCCTCAAAAGGCTGCCCTATTTCTATTTCTTCCCTCCAACCCCAATACTAAAAAAAAAAAAAAAAAAAAACTCAATTGCATGCAGGGATGGATGATAACACTTAAGCATGTCCCATGCAGTATGTTGCAAGCTATAAATGTCATGTCATGTTTTGCAGCAGGATCTATCACTAGATCTGGGGGGCAGTCATTTTCCCAACCACCTAGAGTCATTAGAGGAGTATGAATAGCTTGGTGGCTCTTCCTTCTCTTGGTCTATTTCCAAACCTACTGAGACTTCCTTCTGAGAGGCTGGAGGGGCCATTGAATGGGTCTTGGTACTTCTTCCAAAGAGTGCTTCCACAGGGATGCAGGACGAAGCCAGAAGCTTGCTGGGCCTGACAGTGGTGCTTCATGCATGGGTCTTTATGTATGACACATCTTGGAGGAGATAGCTGCCGTAGATTCTGCCCTGAATATAATTGGTATCTGAAATAGGAGTTCATAGTGGGAGTAGGGGAAGAGGGTCCCAGCTGGACATTCCAATCTGAAGAAGCTGTTTCTCTCCTCCGCATACCTACTTCTCTCTTCCACATACACAGCAAGCTTCAGGGGATGTTGGAAGGATATTAATGAGTTCAGGATCCATAAAGGACTTAGGGATGCTCGGACGGGAGTTCCAAGGGTACTTACCTACTTCATAGGCTTATCGAGTGGATGCTCTGAAAATGGAAAGCCCTCCATGATAATGATTGGCAAGTTCCTTTGTGGTTCAGCTTCCTCGTCTGCAGAACAGGGATAATAGCATATATCTCACTGGGGTGTTGGGGAGATTAATATGAATCCTGACCTGCTTTGTGCTTTCATATTCAGGAATAGTTTTTACAATGTAGTAAAATTGCACTGCAAGATGAATCCTGTGGCTCAGACTTTTCTTTGTGTCTCCCCTCAATGTGGAGGTTAAAGTGAAGATGATACTCTTAACTTAAAAACTGACAAAGGAGAAAAAGGAATGCCTCCCCCCACATTTTTGTCTTTTTTCAAATGCAATTGTTCAAATTGCATGAGAACGCATCTGTTATTTTAGCTTCTGGGGAGAGGAAAATCAGAGGAATAGGGCCACAGTCACAGAGTACATCTCACTAAACCTCTAAGGAGAGTGTGCTATTTAGGATTACATTGCTCCACAAGAGACAAAAGGCCCCAAATAGCAACATCTCCAACAGCAAAGTTTAATTTTGCTTTTCTCTCATGAAGAGTCTGAAGGTTGACTGACTGTCTACATCTGATAAAGTGTTCACTCACTCCACAAATTTCTCCAACACTGAGACAACCTTCTAGTTCACTGCCCTGTCAACTCCTAGGGATCTTGAGGTCTCCAAGACCCTTTCAGGAGTTCTGTGAGATCAAAACTGTTTTTGTGTGACACTAAGATGTCATTTGTCTTTTCACTCTCATTGTCTCAAGGGTGAGAGTCCTCTAGAGGTCCCATGATATGTAATGATGTTGCTCTGAAAGCTAATGGAGTATGTGCTCATATACGCCTGAGTTTTTAATTTTTCTGTTTTAATTTCTAATGCTATAAATGTCAATAAATATAACCGACACACATAAAAGCTTTTGGTTAAGCTTTAAGAATGTTGAAGAGTGCAAATGGAGTCCTGAGACCAAAAAGGTTGAAGACCACTCTCCAATGGGATGGCCCTTGTCCTCATGGACCAAAAGTGTTGCCTTAGTTCTGACCATCCATATCTGCATTCCAGCAGTGGGAAGGAGAAAAGGGGGGAGGATGAAAGCACACTCCTTTCCTTTAAAAATGTTCCCAGCATTAGCACATACCACTTCCTGTATTTCATTGACTAGTGCTTAGCCAACTGCAAAGGAGGAAGGTCAATGTAGTCTTCAGGCCACATGCCCAGTTTAAAAGAGGGGCTGGGGAGGAGATCCTATTCCTGAGAAAGTAGGCGAGAAAGTCTATTAGCAGCCTCGGCTACAAGTGAAAAGTGCGAAAACAATATTCTTGCTCTTGAGATGTGGACCCCCCATCTGCAGAGCACAGATGGCCCTGAAGACTCTTGTGTATCACAAAGGCCTAACCCCCACACAGCTGGCCACATGCACTGCTTTAATTTTCGCTCTCCTCCAAAACTTGGCTTGACCTGTGAGATGGTCTTGAAAGCTGAGCTCAAGAGACCTTTGTGACTTAATACAGATGTCCAAGTCTCTGCAGCCAAGTAAGGGCTGAAAAGGCGTTGTTATTTCTGAAAGGGGATCACAACAGAGCATAGGAAGAAAGAACTGCAGGTGAAAAGCCTTTCGTGTGGTAAGAAACCTGGAAGAAAAAAAGCAGTGAGTTAACTAGATCCCGAGCTGGTTAACAAGTGGGAACAGGGTTAATGAGGCCAAGATTGAGGGGTTGCCTTGGCCCCGATGGACCAGATCATTTTGCTCAGACTCAATCTTTAACCCCTAGAGAGCTAGAGAGCTGCTGTTGATCACAAAACAATCCAGACAGAGAGGCAGGGGTGGTTTACCTCGAACCATCCACACACTGGAAAATCACCTCGTCTGTGCTGTTGACGATGGGTCTGGAGAATGATCTCTGCCTTGACTACTCCAGCTAACTGGCAGGTCTATTCCAGAAGTCACACGGGGCTACAGGGGGATGCCTGTGTCAGTGGTCACAAAATTTTATACGCAGAATTCTCTTTCTGCTCATTGATCCCGTGCAAAGCCCTGAGTCCTTTGGCCTGGAAAGAAAACCTAGTTCGCCCTTGTTTTGTTTCCTTTTGCTAATATTCTTTCTTGAGGTTCTCATGAAGAGTAGCTAAAATGGATTTGGTTCTTTGCATTACAGAGCATACTTCCTGGCACAGGGTGGGCACTCCAAGAGTATTTGGGGCTGAGAACGGACATTTATTTTGCAATCTTACCATTTTCCCTCTGCTTTCTTTTTTCTTTTCTTTCTTTCTTCCTTCTTTTCTTTCTTTTTCTTTCTTTCTCTCTTTCTCTTCCTTCCTTCCTTCCTTTCTTTCTTTCTTCTTTCTTTCTTTCTTTCTTTCTTTTTTTTTTTTTTACCAAAGATGAATTACCGTCCCTCAACCTCCGGACTGATCTCTGCCGTGATGCAGAGATTTTTCCCAAATGGTCCCCAGGGGCCCAGAGCAGGGCACGCTTCACCACACACTCAGGTAACATGCCTTTCTTTCCACCAACCTGTCCTAGCACCGACAGGCCCTCCATGGGGATTTTGAGCCAATTGTTTGCAAAACCCGAGTCTCAGCGACAATGAAATTTGAGTGTGGGTTGTGCAGAGCTTGACATGATAGAAGCCAAATGGCAGAGCAAAAGCAACAAGCAAAATGCTTTTAGAAATTCCAAGCTCGAACTTGCACAACAGTGGGTATGGGCTGCAGGAAACAAAAAAAAAAAAGGAAGACAAAAGCAAGTGGTTTCCTTTTGGCTTTGGGAAGGAATGGTCATGACACAACATCTCCCTCCTTCGCAACCACATCTAAACAACGCTGGGCACCTCGCTCAGGGAGCACACGGTTCCGCTCTGCAAACCATCCCCCGACCAGGGGCTTCTAGCCTGTTTCAAAAGTTGTCTTTCAACCTGGACCATTCAATTTGGTCTTTATTCCCCGGCTTTCATCCATGTGACTAAGGCAGTGCTCTCTGGAGAAGAGAGGAAAAAAATCAATGGCTGACCTGCCTACAAACCACCCTCGGTTAACCTGGCTTAAAAGGGAAGAGCAGATTGCTCGCAGCCTCCCCTTGGCCTCCACTCACACTTGACTCCTCTCCAGAGGAAAACATGCCAGGACTTTGCAGTGCAGAGGGAAAAACCCGGGACCCATTTGATGAAAGAACATCCCCAAGGGCCTTGGTTGCTTTCGGAAACGTACGCTGTGGTACAACGTGGAAAATGAGGTCACATCACTTTTCTGGATGGACAATACCTTCCTGGCCTCTGGCAAGTGCACCCAGTAGTTGCTGGCGGGGCCACCCCGAAGCAACACGGTGTTTCTACTCTCTTTCAGGCAAGTGATGCCTCTTAGAAATCGTGTCATACAGCAATGAAGGATACGGGTGCTCAACTCAGACAGCCTGGGGGCCATTCCTGGCAAGGTCATTCTCTGGCCACGTGACTGTGGACTGGAAATTCATCTCAAGGAAGACTCGGTTTCCTCACCTGCAAAAGAGGTAATAGCAGTCCTTCCTTGACAGGTTTGCTGTAATACATAGAGTACTTATCCCAGGACTCTGGCCTGACAGGACGCCATCCACACGACCGGAGACCCTGGGCGGGCTAGGTAGGTTAGCTTGGGTTTGGTTTGGGGATACATGAGAGTACATAGATGTGGTGACCTCTCCTCTTCCTAATTCCTTTTACTAAGATGTCTGATTGGGAGGTCACAGTTGTCCCCATCACCCTTTTCCTTTCTACATCCACTGTGGCAAATTAAAAAAAAAAGGCAGTTGGTGCCAAGATCTTGACCATCAACTGAGCTGCATGAGACTGACTACTCACTGACTTTCCTGTGCAGCCCATCCTTCTAGCTATTCCCCTCCCCCCAGTTTGTTCGGCAGTAGATGCTCTCTCCCCACGCCCCATTTCAACTTCCATCACCTCTATCAAGTTATGCCATTATTGTGGGATGACAGTACTCCCTTCCATAAGGAGCTTCTGAATGCCCATTTGATCCCTGCTTTCTCTTGTCCACAGTCCTAACTCCCTTTAACACCTGTCTGCTTCACACTCTTGGTTCTCTGTTTATAGTTTACTTCCTAGAGTTGTTGCCTGTGTGTCTCAGATCAGGAACCCCTGGAGGGAAGGACCCTGGCTCTGTAATTTCCTGGGTTAACCTTTGATGATGGGGATAAGATGGTATGGCCTAAAGGGATGTTTTGCTTTTGATGAGTGAAAATGAAAAGCCCTGTTAAGGATCAGTAGGGGTTTCCACGCCCATGTTTCCTTCCAATCGGGGCACCTCTGTGCTACCATCACCTCTGCTCCTTCTCCTCCACTCTTATTTCTTCCAGATCACAGCCCTTGAAGCCCAGGCTCCCTGAACTCACCTGGCTCTCTTACTTGTTTATTTGTACCCATTTCCTAGAGCAAGCACCTGTCTCAGATCCAACTTAATTACCACTAATCACTGGGTTCACTGGCCAGGTTATATAAAGAACTGCTCTATCTCTGCATCTTGGGCTCTGAAGTTCAGCCCTCCCTGTTATCCACCCACCTGGGGCAAGAGGTTGATTGTCTGGCTAGGGAAAATGAGTTTAATGATGATACTAAGGGGACAGCAGCCAAGTAGGGGACATCACACTAAATGTGGTTTGACACTACGCCCACCCCTTTGCCTAGGACAGAGATGGTGTGGTAGCTCCAATGTTTGGTCATAACTCTTCACCCTTGCCTTGGTCCTAGAGTGGGAGGGGCATACTTCCTGCTCCTTGATTTGGTGCTCAGCCACATGGCTCGCTTTCATCAGTGAAATGTTAGCGGATCTGACATAAGGAGAAACTAAAAACGTGCTTGTGTGGCTGGTCTTTCCCTCATGTGCCTCGAATCTCAATAAAAGAAGAGTATTCTCTGGCTGTGTTGCTGACCCTTTAGCAGGGGCCCCAGAATGGAAACACACTGAGCAGACTTGAGCCCGAACCATAGCAAGGACCAAGCCCAGCTGGACAAGAGCCTGAAGCAGAGGACTCCTAGCCTGATTCACCACTGATCTGCCCAACCCCAATTGCCTCCAAGAATAAATGATTCTTGTCTTAAGCCACTGAGTTTTGCAGCATTACTGTAGCAATTGCTAGCTTAGACAGATGGCAGATAGGTTTACTCTGGTATGTCAACTCTGTTCAGTTGGCAGAGACTGAGAAGAATGTTTCACTGAGTGGAGAAGGATTGTGAGACCAACTTGGGCTCGGTGTGAAAGAATTCGAGAATTGATTAGTGATGTCTGCCACTGGAAGAGCAGTGGTACAAGTGCCACATATCTACCATCTTGGGTCTAAAGCCTCTCCAGATGACTCACCTGGTCTCCCCAAGACAGGACAGAATCAGGAATATGGCCTATTGAAAAGTACTAATGTATGCAGGTAGGAATAGATGATACACATTCTGGTGTTTGCATATTCATATTTCAGGCTATCACTAGCATACAAGAGCACTGTTAGTGAGTACGGCCTCTTAGAAAAATGCACCTCTTCTGGACAGATGCAGCCCCAGGGATACCAACTTGGTGAGCAGTTAGTCCCTTGGTGGAGGCGGGGGGGAAGATGTCTCTCCCTCCAAGTAGCAATGCCCCATGCTGGGATACATGGCTTAGCAAGCAAGGGCTGGATTTCACTCCCTTGGCCGAGCACTTCTATATAGTGTACAAATTGTACCACTGTACATGACAGGCTCAACAGAAAAAGTTGAGATGGAAATGAAAGAAAAAGAAGAAATAAGATGAAAAGAAAGAAAAGTGTGCCCTTTTCTGATGTCAGCTCTGCCCAACTCCTGTGCTTTGGAGTTTTGAATGAGTCATCTTAGCACTATTTGACCTTGGATTTCAGGCCCACACTGCTTATATATTCTGAGTAGTTGGAAGAATAGTTTAATTGAAGTGAATAAGCTGACTACTGGACAGACATGTTCTAGTCCAAAGGAGGAAACTTCTATCCCACTGAATCACTAACCTGCAAATGCTGGGAAGTGCTAGGCTGAGAACCAACCTTCTAAAATCTTTTGCCCACTCCTGCTTGTCAGGTACCTTGGAAAAGCAAACACTGTAGTGTAAAAGGATCCTCTTCTGCAAGGTAACTGAAAACCCAAGTAAAGACTGACCCTGGAAATTAGACTGCCTTAGTTTGAAGAGCCAAATAAAAAGGAGTCACATCTGGTTCCGTTTTTCTTGTGAAATTATCTCACACTGACCAAGTAGGTCCTTTCCTGAGTATATAAATACAGAAGACACACACATGGTTGTTATCAAACAGTATTGTGCAAAATTAAATTGGCTACTTTATGGTGAAATGGAGAAGAATGGCAGGCATTTCAAACACATGAGTTTCTCTTCATTGGGTCTGGAAGCAATCACTCATAAAGACAGCTACTTTATCTCCTCGAGTGTGGACCATTCTAGAAGGGACATCAGGTTGGGTTAAAACCAGTGACATGGTCAAACCTGCAATGGAGCCAAGACACACAGAACCCTGATTGCCCGATTATTTGAGAGAAGGTCGTCTGAGTTAATGACAGAAATCATCCTCCCCCCCAACCACCACCCAACGTCCCAAGCTGATCTTTTGGACAAGGTCTCTAATGTGCTGGCCATATGTGAACTTAGGGCCAAAGGGAATGGACTTACTGAGATTTTTCAATTATCTTTTGGTCCCAGAGACATGCTGCATTTTGCTACCTGGCTCTCATCTCCAGATCATTCCAGGGAACGCATAATAGATGAGAAGCAGAAATCAAAGGAAGACTTCAAGCCCTAGCTGTGGTGAGCCTTGAAATGACTGCATATTGAGCCAGAAGAGGGGGAGTTGATATTCCCAGCTGGGCATTTCATTGAGACTGTCATTATTCAGCAGCCATTCCAAAAGATCATGAATCACCCCTCCTCCCCGCCCCCCACAACCAATGGAGCTTCCCACAGGACCTGTGTGAGCAAAAGGATGGTGGTGGGAGCTTGGGGAAAGAGTGAGACAATGAACTGTAAAGCAATAAAATGTAACAAGGTTGGGGGAGGGAGAGAACCCATGAAATTGGTTTTCCTACCACCCTGCCTTGGTATTCCCAGATGTTCTTATTTCTACAGGCCACAATGAAGGGTAAGAAGTTTGAACTAAATTGGGATCCATGAATGATGTGTAAGTGGGCCCAAATGGAAGAGCACTGTGCATTGTCCCAGGCAGGAGAGCTGAGTACTTGTCCAGAATCCCCTTCTCTTTAACCTTCCCATTTCCATACTTACTGTCCTGGTGAGATCTTGTTATATCTCAAACCACACACCCCAATTCTCACGCAATCAAACAGCCTCAGGCTCTTGCTAACTGTCTCCTGAAACCCTGTTCACTGAAGGCTCCAGCTAAGCCAGTAGCTCTTAGAGTATGTGGAATCAGGGTTTGAATTCAGTTCTTGGAGAGATAGTTCTGTTGTACACATTCTATGTAACATTCAAGAAGACTGTATCTAGCAGGGAAAAGAATTGGAGAGGAGGATCTTTTCTTCCGTCCCTGCCCAGAGGATGAAGATGGCCAAATAGGGTCCTCTCTTGAAATAGAAGGCAAAAAATAGAAGTGTGTCATTTAAGCTCTAGGGAAATCATAACGTGGCCCACGCTCTTGTAATTGAAAGTTGGAAGACGTGGAAAATTTTGATTCATTATAGTTCAGACTTCTCTGAAATGGGGGCATTTGAAAGAAGGAAATTGTTTTATGGGTTGGAGTTTTCCACTTCCGATGACAAGTGGTAGGGGTGGTAGGTGGGACTGGCATGGGTTTTGTTAGATAAAGTGCTGTGAATTTGAAACTTCATAAAGCCACTGTCTTAGCAATCTGGGTTGGGATGGTTTAAAAGTCAGTGGCTAAAGAACCTGTAGAGGGGTGCCTGGGTGGCTCAGTCGTTAAGTGTCTGCCTTCGGCTCAGGTCATGGTCCCAGGGTCCTGGGATCGAGCCCCGCATCGGGCTCCCTGTTCGGCGGGAAGCCTGCTTCTCCCTCTCCCACTCGCCCTGTTTGTGTTCCCTCTCTCGCTGTGTCTTTCTCTGTCAAATAAATAAATAAAATCTTAAAAAAAGAAAAAATAAAGAAAATTATGTAGTCAGCTGACAAGAGCCTATGGCTTTTAGTCCCCAGGGGTGCACGGATAAACATCACTCAGCCTAGAAGCCCTAGACCTCACCTATCCCTCAGCAAGTTTGCTTCTAATGGGCCCAGAGCACTGGCCTACTTGTGATCATTAAATGCACTCCATTTCCACATCTTATTTTAGGGATGACCCTAAAGATTCCTTGCATTTACTTTCTACCATCTGAAAAAAGAAAAAGAAAAAAGAAAAAGTAAATGATAGCACAGTTCATGCTTTTCTTTTTAAATTAATGCTTAAATGTCCATTATGTTTCTAAGGCTGGCAGCTAGCTCCTCAGGCCCGAATGCACCCCTGAGGTTCTAAAGGAAAGAAAGGGACCAGGCAGAGAAGGATGGTGGAATAGAGGGAGGGTCAGACAAGAGGTCCTTTGCAGAGCAGGTGGGGCACGGAATGCTTAGTGGACTGCCCGATGCTGCCGGGACACTGGCCAGACCCGCAGCCCTGGCTGCTGTCCTTGCCCCTCCTCCCCTAATCCTGTCTCCACCGCCCGCGACCAGAGTGGGCTCCGCGCACTGCTCAGCCCAAGGGGAGCAGGAAGCTGTGCCCGACAGCCTTGCAAACTGCCCTGAGAACTTGAAGCTGCTCCGACAGTGAGAGGAAATAAAGTCTGGAATACTGCAGCAAGAGAATGGCCAGGTCATTCCTCCTCATTTCTTCATCCTCTTCTTGGCACGAACTAGAGAATGCTCACTTGGTGGAACTGCAGGTGTCTAAGAAGAACTTTGATTTTTCTGAACATTTACAATTCTCTTTTATGTATGCACTCAGCAAACGGGCAAGGAAATCGAAAATGTAAATCTTCAAGCAAACGTGTGTGTGTCAGGGAGATGCCAGACTCCCTTCAGAGGAGCAGATTATTGTGAAAGACACCCAGGGAGGAAACACCGAGGAGCGAATTCCCAAACAGCAGGGGGCCCTCATACCGGAAGAGAGGTCCTGAGCCGGAAGGGGCGGGGCTTGCCCTGAGAGCCAATGGGATGCCTGGCCTCGCCGGGGCAAAGATGGAGGATGTTCTTGAAGGTGGGGTGGGGGTCCATTTGCTCCAGGTCTCACATTATCTGACAAAGAGTGGATTAGAATCGTGGGGGAGAATTGCATCTGGTTCTTCTGTCGCTTCAATCTGGAAACTGGCGTCGCTGAACCTATGATTCTTCCTTTAAGGACATCACCATGATGAACTGAGCCTTCTCTGGGAGACAGACTCAAAGAAAACTATGACATTGATCAAATTTGTCTTTGTCTCTCTTTCTCTTCTACTACTGCTTCCTTCCTCCCCCTTTTATTCTTAAAGATTTTACTTTTTAAGTTATCTCTACATGCAACATGGGGCTCAAACTCACAACCCTGCGGTTAAGAGTCGCAGGCTTTACGAACTGAGCCAGCCAGGCGCCCCTTTTAATAAAACACCTCATACATATCCAAACAATAACCAAATAGAAAATATAATGAAAACGAATGGAATATAAAATGCTAGGAATAAATTTAATAAGAATTGTGTGGCACTAACATGAAGAAAGCACTTACCCTTTACTGAAAATCATAAAGAAGGGGCGCCTGGCTGGCTCAGTGGGTTAAGCATCTGCCTTCTGCTCAGGTCATGATCCCAGGGTCCTGGGATCAGCCCTGCCTGGGGATCCCTGCTTGAGGGGAGCCGGCTTATCCCTCTCCACCCCTTTCACGCACTCTCTCTCTCACTATCTCTGTCTCTCAAATAAATAAATAAAATCTTTTTTAAAAAATCATAAAGAAGATGGCTAATGGAGAGACATCGTTTGGTCTTGGATAAACAGACACAGTATTGATAAGAGAGCTTTTCTCCCTACATTATTCTGAAAACTTAGCCCAATGCTAATTAAAAGCTCAACTGGAGTTTGGGGTACATGATGGAATAATTCTAAAATTTATTAGGAAGAACAAAAAGGTAAGAATAACCAGAAACCCTTTAAAAGGGAAAACAAAGGGTAAATCGCCCTCCCAGGAAATAAAGCAGGTTATAAAATTACAGTGATTTAAATATTGTCATGCTACGAGAAGAACAAGTTAGAGGTCCCAGAAATATACCCATGTAAATCCTAGAATTTAGTATATGATAAAGGGCATTTTCAAACAAGTGGGGAAAAGATAATTTATTGATGCTATTGGGACAACTGGCTAGCCATTTGGGGAAAAAAAAATGCCATCATCCTCCCAAATAAGTTCCAGATGCTTTAAATGTAAAAACTAAAACTATAAAAGCACTAGAAGAAATCAGGGGTGCAAATGTGTATAATCTTTGGATGGAAACTTCTAGGCATGGCACAAATGCTATAAACAATAAAGAAAAAGATTGGAATATGTGACAACATAAAAATTAAAAACTTCTACACAACAAACACTATAAACAAAGTAAAAAATAAAACACAAATAGGAAAAATCTTTAGGACCCATGTCAGAGGGCTAATAACCCTAATACAGAAAAACCTCTTATCAATAACAGGCCAAACAACCCAATAAAACTATACACATGTATCAGGCTTCATTGCTGATAAAATAGTTTCAAATTCAGATTGTCCGTCAAAACAATACTTGGGACCTCCTTACACTAACAAAAGTATAAAAGTATCTGTTGTGTATCTAAAACGCCAAGTTCATTGGGCATCTTGTGTTTTTATTTGCTAAAGCTGGCAATCCTATTTCAGACACATGAGCTCATTTTGGTCCTTGCAGTGACTCAGCGAGGTGCAGAAGAAGGGTTTGGTTAACCTTTCAAACAGTGGTTTCCTCCTCTCTCAAGTATGGTGTGACAAGGAAATCAGATAACATATGTGTGGAACCTAGGACAGGACCCGGCACATAAAGTGTGTTCCATACACGTTGGTTTGCTTTCCCTCTCATTTACACACGGCTCATTTTACAGATGAGAAAACCGAGACTGAGAAGGAGGAAATGACTGGCCCACGTTTACCCAGCTAATAAGACAGAATTGTCCTGGTAATCCAGGCCAGACTACCTCATTCCCCACTCACTCCTCCCCATGTCCTCTGCCTTCCCTGGGTCCTCCCATGTCTTCATGTGGCTCAGTTCTTGGGTCCTACTGAACCTGATCTTCCTTTCTCTATTCAGGTGTCTGATCTTGGTCCCCTACCCAGCCTATCCGTCTGAGAAACAAATTAATGCGTGAACAGTCGTTCTCCACCTTGGCTGTCTGTTACAATCACTTAGGGAGCTTTTACAAATCTGAATGCTCAGGCAACATCAGACCAATTAAATCAGAACCCTGGGGATAGGACCCAGGAGATTTCAGCGTGCAGTGAGGATTGGGGAGCACAGTGCTAATGTGAGGATCTATGGCTGATCTTGGCACTGTAAATGTTTGCCTATGAGGTGGTCTAGTTCAACAGTCTCATTTTGTAGATGAGAGCACCGAGGCCCAGAACAACAGAACCACTTGGCTTGGGTGGCCCTCTCAGATGCGGAGGCAAACTGGAGACTAGAAGCTCGGGCTTTCGAGTTTGTCGTCCGTTCCTTTATCCGCAGCAGTGGGTTCAGACAACTGTGTTTCTTCTCTGAATCTAGGACTTGGATTTCAGTAACAGAGGTATTTGCCTATAGCCTTCCGCCCCCGACCCTGCATATTTTGTTCTATGAACTGAATCTATCCACTTTGACCCCCATTTCTTCTCTTCTCGGTCCTCAGCTTGATCACTGGGGACCATTTCAGGCTTTTCCTTCAAGTGGGCAGTGGCAGATACCTCTCCCTGCTTTGCTCTGGCAACATTCTTTTTTTTTTTTTAAAGATTTCACTTATTTATTTGAGAGAGAGAGAGAGCAAGCACAAGCAGGGGGAGGGGCAGAGGGAGAAGGAGAAGCAGACTCCCTGATGAGCAGGGAGCCTGACACGGGACTCGATCCCAGGACCCTGAGATCACAACCAGAGCGGAAGGCAGATGTTTAACAGACTGAGCCACCCAGACCCCTCCCCTCCCCACCCCCTGCTGCACTGCTGATACATCCCTGCTCCCTCCTCCATCAGGCATGGGCTGTTCCACTCCAATGGGCTTGTTGTCCTAATTCAGTGTCCTCTGCAGACTTCAAATTCTGTGCCAAAACTTACCTCTTCTGTTTGTGCTCAGAGTGCTACGAGGTAAGAAGAACTAAGCTGATGAGCTCATTTGCCTTAGGTATTAATCATTGCTCATTGCTTAGCCTTAGAATAATAAAATATTTCTGCTTCCTCTTCACTAGCTGCTTTCCTGCTCAGAAAACCTATTTGGCTTCTGCTGGGGGCCTTGTGGTCAGAGACTCTCAGTCTGTGGCCCATGGGCCACCAAGAGGGCATAAAATTCAAAGGGTCCATGAACATGGCGGGAAAAATATGTTTTTATTTCCGTGAACAATAAAATCTGTATTTGTTTTTATTAAACAATAAAATATATCTTTCTTTTCACAAACCTCCAATGGAAATGTGGCATATCCTTCAATTACAAATGCAGGAAGCAAACCATAGTAGGATTAGTGGCCACTGTTACTCTCTTGCCTACAAAATGAATAGATATTTTTGGGCGCCTGGGTGGCTCAGATGGTTGAGCGTCTGCCTTCAGCTCAGGTCATGATCCCAGGGTCCTGGGATCGAGTCCCGCATCGGGCTCTCTGCTCCTTGGGAGCCTGCTTCTCCCTCTGCCTCTCTCTCTCTCTGTCTCTCATGAATAAATAAATAAAATCTTTAAAAAAAAAAAAAGAATAGATATTTTTATATCATATTATAGTTGTTGCAAGTATCGTTTAGTGTTATTTATGCTCCTCACTACTCTGAAATTATGGTTAAGTATTAAACCTGGCCCTAGAGTTCCTTTTTTTTTTTTAGGTTTTATTTTTTAAAGTAATCTCTACACCCAGGGTGGGGCTCAAACTCACAACCCCAAGATCAAGAGTTGCATGCTCCACCGACTGAGCCAGCTGGGCGCCCCTAGAGTTTCTTAATGTACTAATTCTCAGGGACACAGAGCACTATGTCCCAATTTTAAAATAGTTTGAGAACTGTTTTTCACTGGGATTGGTTTTCTTTGTTATCCTCTGTATGTTGCTTTCTTCATTTAGAACTATTTAAATCATTCAAAAGCATTATTCTGAGAAGGACTGCATGACCCAGAACCAGTTCAGAACTCTCGTGTCCGCATCCCTGGGTGACGTGAGCACCTGGAGCCTTTAAGATACATGGCTGCTGGCCACGTGGGCCCCGTCTGCATCATGGCTGCGTGAGGTCAGGGCTGGTGGAAAGTCAGGCTCTTTTGCGAAGCTCGCTCTAGACTTGTCATCTTTGGGGCAGCTCCATGTTTGACAGTCCAGCTTCCTTCCACAACCATAACAGGGAATTACGTATTCAAGAAGTACAAGTAACTGGCAAGCATGAGTCAGGGCTCTCCTGGTAGCCAGAAACAGAAACCTATTCACGCCACCCCAGAGCGCGGCTTTGGGGTGCTTACCTAGACTTGTCATGAACACAGAGCACAGGGGGCCACCTGGGGTGGAGGAAGTTGCCCAAGACCAAGACACCCACTTTCTGTTGTCCCTCGGGAGCCTCCTGCTCTCTGCCTCTTTCTGCACAGTCTGCTCCACTTTCTCCTTTCAGACCTGCCTCCTCTGTTTTCTCCTGAGATCTGCTCTCCTAACATCTCAGCTCTGCCTCCTTCTAGTGCCCACTTGAGCCCTGCTACCTCATGGCCTTGCTACCCAGCTCCTCACAACTAACTGGCGGTGAGACTTCTAGACACACGGGCATCGGGTTCGCCTTTCCTGGGCCCTTGGGAAGACCGCACCTCCCTACACCATGGCGGTCAGTCGGCGCATGTGACTGGTCCTACCCGGGGTTTCTCAACAGCGGCACTACTGATACCTAAGTTGAAGAATTCTTCATCCTGGGAGCCTGTTCCTTGCACTGTAGGATGCTTAGCAGTATCCCTGGCCTTTATCCAATAGACAAAATCCAAAATTGCCCTCCACTGAGAACCACCACCCTATAATTTCTGGGGCAGTCAAATTTAAGACATTCTTTCCCATCGTTTCGATGTATACTCCTAGTCATAAGACCACTTGCCCCCATTTTTGGTTCAGAAATTAAAGTCATGTGTATGGTGATTTGTTATCTTGGAGACGAGCCCTGTCAAATCTTTTGATCTTTCTCTCTCTCTTTTTCTATCACATAAAAAAAAGTAAAATGAATGACCTCTGTGACCTGTTTTCCTAGCACGCACTCTAAGCGACCTTATTTGAGTAGGATCCATGTGTATCTCCAAGCCTACCACTCTGCTGGGACCTCTGCAGGTGACACTGAACAGGTTAGAAATGTAGTGGTTATGCTGGAAGGAAACTGGAGCCTCACCCTCATTCCCCATGCTGTCTCTTCTCTGAATAACAGCCACCGAATTTCTTTCTTCGTGAGCCCTCCTGCTGTTCAGCCTTGTCAAAAGAACACGTGGTCCCGACCTTCCTCCGCTTCTTCCTCGCTGTTTTAATGGGGAGGGCCTCCTTTCTGCTCTGCCTCAAGTGAGAGAGAAGGAGCCCTTTGCCACAGGTAAACAGAAAGGCAATGTGTGAAAGCAGTCACCTCGCCAACAAGATCCTCAGAGGGCCTCTGGTGTGCGACTGGTTCAAAGTTGCCACTCGCCGACCACGAATTAGCTTGGTTGAGGTCTGCAGAGCGGACCCAGGGAACTACAAAAGGCAGCATTGGGGGAAGCAGCTCTTCTCCTGGAGGAGATGTGAGGAACCTTTCTTAGTGGTACTGCCCGAGCCTCTCCTGTGATCTTGCACAGTGCAGCTGAGAAGGGGACCGAGGCGGGAAATAACAAGCTATGTGCGTGCCCGCACGCACTCACACATTCGCACACAGCTTTGCTCATTTACTTTCTATTAAAAGGCCTGCTGACCTCTGTGATTTCCTCCCCCCCTCAAATTCAGAAGCGATGAATAGGATGCATTCTGACTTTTAAATGCGATGGAGAGCTTTGAAAAGATGGAAAATTAGCAACATCTGGCCTGAGGAACCCAAAGAGACCTGAAAGGGAAGGAAATGCCTGAAAGAAGTTTCAGATGTCATTGTGATCCTGGGGCCCGTGTTTGGATGGATAGGTGGCTTCGTGTGGTTATGAAAGGGGGTCGGGGCCTCCGTGCCCAGCCCGACTTGGCTCCCTGGCTGAGTCTTTTGTTTTTCTTCTCTTCTCCGGGCTCCGCCAAACAGGAACGAACATTCCCCCTGCTTGGAAATGGTTTCCACTGCGTCTCTTGGACATTCTGACCGATGCCGTGAAAATCGAGGAGACCCATTTTCTCAAGCTTGTTTCTTTCTCTTTTCTTCAACACATAGCACCACCGGCCCTGGATCTTGTCCTCAAACCTTCCTCGCAAAGGAGGAGATGCAAGCCACGCAGTCAAGTTCCCTCTGCCTGGGGCAAATGCAGTCGCTCTAAACCTGTCGTGTTAGTCCGAGCTCTGTCACTTGCAAGGCCAGACCCCAGTTCCAGCTCGCTGGGGCAGAAGTATTAAGTTTCACGTCACAAACCATAGGGATGGTGGAGCTGGCTCCAGGGCCAACTGCATCCAAGGGTTTAAACACTAGCTCTGTCTCCTCACTCTTGAACTTGGCTTCTTGCTTCTATTCGCCTCATGCCTACCTACGCACGTGGGCTTTCTCCACGCAGCAGGTACACATCCCCCACGCACACCCACCCCCCCTCAGTGACTTGGGTTCTTCGTGCACCAATTTCACAGCCCCGGTAGAAAGAGAAGTATAACCCTTGCCCGCTCAGTAATACAAAAATCTAGGGAAGGCCTCTGATTGGGCGGGCTTGAGTCATGCGTTACCCCCTGAACCAATCACTGCAGCTGAGGAGATGGGGCTCTCTGATTGGCCAGTTCTAGATGACAGGCCCCTCCCTGTGTCTGGGGCTAGGATAGGCCATCAGAAGTAGGTGGCAAGAGGTTGGGGAGCAGGTCTCCAAGGGAAGGGATGAGTTGTAACCTGGGCAAAAGAAAAAGGATGCTTAGGAGACGGGAAGGACAATGTCCGCTAAATTGATTGTCATTTCCCCAGTGTGTGGTTTCCTAGTGCGTCTAGAGCAAGTTACAACAAACTGGGAGGCTTAAACCCGCAGGAATGTATTTGCTCACAGTTTTGGGGGCTAGAAGTCCAAAATCAAGGTGTTGGCAGGGCCCCACTCCCTTCCAAGGCTCTTGGGGAGACTCCTTGTCTTGTGTCTTCCAGCTTCTGGTGACTGTCAGCATTCCTTGGCTTGTGGCTATTTGCTGCAGTCTCTGTATCTTCACAAGGCCTTCCCTCTTCTCTGTGTCTCCTCTTCCTAGAAGGACACTTGTCACGGGATTTAGGGCCCACCTGGATAATCCAGATCGAGATCCTTAACTTAATTGCATTACAAAGACCCATTTTCCAAATAAGGTTACATTCACAGTTCCAAGGATTAGGACATGGACACATCTTTTTGGGGACTACTGTTCAACCCATTACACCCAGCGGGAGGTGACCTCCCAAGGGGCAGGGAAGGCTGTTTGCTACCCATACATTGCGAACTTTCCTACAGGTGTCCGACTCTCATCTTAGTATTTTTTTAAGATTGTATTTATTTATTTATTTATTTATTTATTTATTTATAGAGCACATGAGCAGGTTGGGGGGGGGGGAGAAGGAGAGGGAGAGAGAATCCCAAGCAGCCTCCATGCTGAGGTTGGAGCCCGATGTGGGGCTCGGTCCCCTGACCCCAAGATCATGACCTGAGCCAAAATCAAGAGTCAGATGCTTCACCGACTGAGCCACCCAGGCGCACCTGCCCGAGTCTCATCTTAAACTTGCCAAGCCCCCAGCTGGGTTTCTGCGATACCAGCACACCTTGGCAAGACGCAGTTTGGGGCCCCAACCCAGCTTTGTTCCGTGTTAGCTTTCTGCAGTGCCTCTGTTTTCATTATCCTGGCCTGTTTTCCTCCATACAGGAAAATACTTTCTTCTCTGCAGGTTTATCACCTGGCAGTTCATGCTCTGTCCTGGCTCTCTTTATTAGCTCGGTGACCTTGGGCAAATAATTTAAATTCTCTGAGCCTCAGTTCTCTCCTCTGTCAAATGGGAATAATAGTAGTAGCTACCTCAGAGGGTGGCTCGGGGACTCAAGTCAATTAATAGAGAGTATAATTATAGTATAATAGAGAGTATAACCCACAGCAATCTCCCGCACAAAATAAATTCTCCATAAAGTTAGCTGTCGTTGTAAGACATAGGCAGATCCTATTTTTCAGTTTCTTTCTTTAGCCTCTAGTTTTTCTGGTTACATTTTTATTTTTCCTTTAGGTTTTCTCTTTCCAAGTTCTGTGTGATTTAGTGCAGAGACTCGGGGACTCTGGCGTGCACCTAAATCACCCGGAGGAGACTTAAAAGTGCATATAGCTGGGCCCCACCCTGGGAAATTTGATTCCGTGGGCCTGGTACCCCTGATTCTGTGCCTCTTTGATTCTGACAAGTGCCCAAGTGTCTGAGATACAACCAGATTTTGAGACCCCTGGTGATGGAAGAGATGCTAGGTGAGGAGATTCTAATCCCATGATTCACTGATTTACTGTACTGTTGTGGGAGGGTGACCTGACCTTCGTTTCCACAGTATCCCTTTAAAATGGGGATAATAATACTTTTCAGCCAGGATCAAATAAGAGGATACTCATGATATCTAAAATATCTTACGAATGAATGGTCATGATGATAAGAACCAGTATTTCTGATGCAGTAAGCTTTTGGAAACTTACACATATATTACCTCACTTAACTAGTTCAAGTAGCTCATACGTTGGGGTCTAGCATCCACTCTACAGATGAGCAAACTGAGGCTCACGAGATATCAGGAGGCTCAAATGAGTTAATATCAATTAAGGATACGGTAAGTGGTTTTGCCTTTATTCTAACCCTTGGCCTTTTTTGCCCCATTACAACAACCTTCATGCAAAGGTGGCTTTGTGTGTTGGAGTGACACACTTAGCTCTTCTGTCCCTCCTCTTCTCTCATGGAAAGTAGGGAATCTCAAGATCAGCTTCTTGCTGGTGCGAAGGACCTCCTGTCCCTGGTTGATAATTTAGTTCAAAAATTAAAGTGTCCCAGTGTGCAGGGCTCGAAATCCATAAAGCAAACCCTTACTGACAGAACTCTGTGTTCAGGTATCAGAAGGTTTCACTTCTTCCTGCGTCAGCAATCCGGGAAGAAGAGCTAGGGCACAGGCCATGATCTCAGAGCAGACAGCCAAGGGGTGGAGCTGGTCTAGGGGTGGTGGGGGAAAGAGGGGCCAGCCAGCTTGAGGGAACAGAGTGTTTTTCTTAAAAGAGGGGAGAATCCAGCTTCAGAGGCAACCTGTGGTTTCCTCTGAGTCTTTGCTCCTCCCTCACCCTGTTTCCCCTGCACCTGATTTTGTGGTTATGACCAGAGGTCACCAGAACTCTCACTCTTGGCACACCTCTTCGGTCTCCTGGACTCCTGAGCCGGATGTTTGCTCTCCATGTGGAGTGTGGGCCTGGCTGCCTCGCCGCTGGGTTTGGCCTTAAACTCCTCCCCTGCCCCAGCTCAGAGCTGCTACACAACCTGCATGTGAGTGTGAATGTGAGTGTGTATGTGAGTGTGCGTGATTGATGGACCTATGATGACATAGCTAAAGCTTTTCAAAAGCAGCTTTCCTGAAATAAAATTCATATACCATACAATTCACTCATGCAAAGCGTGCAATTTAATATTTTTTAGTGTATCCACCCAGGTGCATGACTATCAGCACAATTTGGGAACATTTTCATTACCCTAAAAAGAAACCTCCTGCCCTTGAGCCACCATCTCCCTGCCCCCCAGCACCCAGCCCCTGACAACCACTAATCTACTTCTGTCTCTATAGATTTCCCTGCTCTGAACATTTCATATGAATGGAATCATTTATGATATGGTCTTTTTGCTTAGCATCATGTTTCCAAAGGTCAAATTCGTGCTGGACACTTTATCAGTGCTTTGCTTCTTTTTTATTGCCAAATAATATTCCACTGTACTGGATGCACGATGCTTCATACACTCATTCGCCAGTTGATAGATGCTTCAGTAGTTTCCACCTCCTGGCTCTTAGGAATAATGGTGCTGTAAACATTTATGCACAAAGTTTTATGTGAACATATGTTTTCAATTCTCTTAGGTCGATCCCTAGGAGTGGAATTGCTGGGTCATGTGGTTGCTCTATGTTTAAAGTAGCTAAAGCTTTTAATGTGTTAAAGACACACAGATCAGAACTTGTGCCAGGCACTGAAGGTTAAAACCCCGAGCTGCACCTGAGCTGTCTCAAGAGAGATTTATTTTTAGTCTGCAGATATTTTATACCTGGTGAGGAGAAAGGGGAGGGGGAGACAAGTGAGCCCTTACTTGTTCAGACTTCAAAGTAGAGCGGGATGCCTGGACCAGTCTCTGTTTTCTCATCATTGAGCTGAGCTGGAAGATAATGGGATTCGGCTTTTCCCACATGACCCTGGCACTACGGGGGGATGGGAGAGAATGGGAAGCTCTTTAAGGAAGCCATGGAGGAACCCAGAGTGGGGGTGTCTGCCCTGGGGACGGTGTAGAAGCTGGTCCTCTGTCGGGGAAGGACTCCCCACTGGGGACTCCGTGCAGAAGCCCTCCGCTTTTGAGAGCTGTGGTGGCTCTAAAATTTTTAGTACATATCTATTTTTAGCATACAGTGACTATATATAAATAATAGTACATTTGGAAATGAAGAGCCGATGAGGAAAAAATTAGGCTTTGTCCCACCGACCAAAGACAGGCACTGTTAATAGGGCGTTTCCATTCTGTTCTTCAGGGGTGTTTGGGTTTTGTTGTTGTTGTTTTTTCCATTTGTCTGTTTAATGTATAGGTTTTGTTGGTTTTTCCCCCTCTGTAGGGAAATAGACTTCGCTGCTGATTATACACTTCGCGGTTCTCCATATGGGAGGAACTTCAGGGCATCGCGCTGGTGGAAGGAAAGACTGGAGGGTGAGTTTTGAAGCCTCTTTGCAAAACAAGCATTTGTGTCTACTCGGCGCTATGCTAACTGGGGACGCTTCGGGGGACCGCTGCTGGAAACTGGGGGGATGTCAACCTTACACCCCACCCCCCCACCCCCCCATCAAAGAGGCGCAGGAAATGCCAGGCTCACATCGTCACGGATCCCAAACCTCCAGGCCACCCAGCTGGCGGCTTGCCCTTCTCTTGGTCCTCCCGGCTCAGCAGCGAGGCTGTCCTGGCTGAACAGTGCTCCTGTCTCGCTGCCCCCCGGTTTGGGGTGACTCACAGCTCTTGCTCTGGAACCCAGGAAGGTTGGTGAGCCGTTCATTCCTCATTGTAGCTCTGGAGAACTGACCTCGACCGGGGCTGATGAGCTACTCACACGGCCCCTGCGGCTCCAGAAACAGAAGGGGCCACAGGAAGAGCTCAAAGACACAAAATATCTGGGTTTTGTTTGGGTTGGTTCTGAATAGGGGTCTTTTCAAGCCCCTTCGAACCCCAGAGCTCTGGCCATGCTGCCTAGACCGAACAGACAGGGTGCATGATGGGGCCACCCGATATTCTTGATGACATGCAAAGTTGTCATGGAAACGTGTGGTGACCAGGCCCAGGGGACAACGTTCTGCTTTGTCAGCTCTAATTTGTGGTGGTGCTGCAGGGCCAACCCGTTTTTCTTTCTCTCACTTAGTTCATGCTCCTGGATGGGACCCTCAATGAGCATCAATGCTGAGGGGTTCTCCTGAGGTCCTCCGTCAGCGGAGCCCGACATTCTTGCCCTTCTCCTTACCTAATGTCCCAGCTCACTCTCTTTCCCATGTCTGTCCTTCCTGTCCACAAGGACCCTCCAGCCCTCCTCCTGCAGCTTGCCTTCCCTAAGAGCATGCTGGTGGCTGCAAAGGCCACCCAGACCCTAAGGATTACTTGGTCACCACCCTGGCAGGGTGGAGGGCAGGAGAGAAATAGGGAGGAAGGGCTTTGGCTCCCCAGTACCAGCAGCACTGGGACCAGAGGGAAGGTCTGGGTCTGGGATGAGGCCAGGTTGGGGCCTTGGCTGCCCCCTTCACTGTATAACCTTGGGAAGTCCCTTCCCTCTCTGGGGCTAACCATCCTTGTGGGGGGGATGGCACATGGCCACACCTGAAGTCCCTTTTGGCTCCGGTGGTCTGTGATGGGAAGTGTGAAATGCAATAGGGCCAAGAACCAAAAGTGTTTCCGAGCAAGTAACAGGGTAGAAAAAGCCTTGAGAGGGGCGCCTGGGTGGCTCAGTCGATTAAGCGTCTGCCTTCGGCTCAGGTCATGATCCCAGGGTCCTGGGATCGAGTCCTTCATTGGGCTCCTTGCTCAGCAGGGAGTCTGCTTCTCCCTCTCCCTCTGCCTCTTGTGCTCTCTCTCTGTCAAATAAATAAATAAAATCTTTTTTTAATTTAATTTAATTTTTTAATGTGAATTTTTTTTATTATATTATGTTAGTCACCATACAGTACATTATTAGTTTTTGATGTCGTGTTCCATGATACATTGTTTGGGTATAACACCCAAAATCTTAAAAAAAGAAAAAGCCTTGAAATAGGAGTCAACAGTTTCAAGTCCTCTCTCAGCCAGTAACTGGTCATGACCTTAGCCATAACTGTACCCCAGCTCATTTGTCCATAAAGGAGAAATAAAAATCTGTATCTAGGTACTTCTCAGGTTAGAGGCAAAACAGTCACAAAACAGCAGGTGGAACAATGTGAAGCGAAGTGGTGAGAGCCTGGCGGTGGGGATTGGTGGTGGGGCCGGGGTTCATGGGGGGCCTCAGGTCACTGTACCTGCCCCAAGGGTCCGGGAGGACCCAGATGCCCAGATGTACTGGTGTTTATAGGCAGCTATGGGACTCAGGCAGGGCAGAGGGGAAGAAGCCCCCTCCTAACTATAGGGCAGTGGTCCCAGTGGTCAGTGTTCAACCCGGGTGGGGGACTCTAGGAAGAATGATAGACATGAGGGGCAGGATGTGACATATCACTGGCATTGTCTTCGGCCTCCTCCAGGGAGGGGTCGGTAAGAAACAAAATGGCATGGTTATTCTAGAGTTGGTGACACCAGGACTATTCTAAGAACTCAGAGGAGAAAACTAGGCCACCTGTCAGGCTCTTTTAGCAGAGCTGGAACACTTAAGAAGGGACATGGGCAAGGCCACCAGCCGGGGAGCACATGAGGCCCCCAGGGTCTCCTGGTCTACCAGGAAGGACACCTGGCCACTTGGGTTCCAGATCAAGGGAGGAGAGGGCCTGAGACCGTGGGGTCCCCATACCTCTTGTTGGTACAGGCTCAGCTTCACAGATGGTCATTGTTCTCCACACCCCTTTGTTGCCCTTTCCCAGGCGCCAGGCGGGTGGAAACTGGGGAGGCACGGGTGACCCAGAGATAAAGTCTTTTTATGAGTTTCCTGATTTAGCTGAGAGAGGAACTTGGCTGACTGGCACGGATGATGAACAATCCCCTCTACCTGGTTCCTTCTCTGAGACGGAGGCTCTTCCCGGTTCAGATGGGAGGTGCTGGTGCCCTTGGGGGAGGCTTGTGCTGGGTTGCCTGGGGACAGAGGCCCAACCCAGGAGGACATTAGCAGATAAGAGAAGAAAGCTTTGCTCACGCTTCTGTGCTCAGCCCCACATTTCAGCAAACTCGTGCTCAGAAAACCAAGTCTGACCATCACTTTTGGGGCTGCATAGACTAGCAGATCATTTCTCAAGATTTTTCTGGAAATTTCTTCTGACTTCTCCAGGGAAAAGGAAGGTGAAGGGGACTAAAAGAAAATCCAAGAAAATATCCACATCATTTGTCTAAATTCCAAATGTAGAGGACAGAGTTGGAGGTGAACCCCAAAATATCATTAGTCAGGCTCATGGGGGTTTTAAATGAGGCAGTTTGAAATGACTCATCCGGGAAATGAAGAAGAGAAGAGAGAGACAGAGAGAGTGTGTATGTTGAGATTTTAATTAAAATAAACTTTTACTATAAGACGTCCATGTGCTTGGTGAAACTGCCAAATGGTACAAAAAATATGCAGTGAAAAGTTTACCTTTTCCTCCCCATCCCTTGATTTCTTAGTTCTCCTTCCCAGGGGCAACTACTCTATTGATATCTTAAGTATCCTTGCTGGATGATTTTTGGAAGTTATTTCTTACAGATCTGTGTGAGATTATAGTGTTGGACATCTGAACGTTATCCCAAAGGGTGGGTGCCTTGGAAGGATGCGACTCTACCTCAAATGGGAAAGGAGTTAAGTTTATGTCCTAGCAGCAGGGATGGCAATGAGGGACCAGGCTGGGGGAGGCCAGCAGCCAACAAAAAGATCCTGAAAACATGAGCTCCCAGGAAGTGCTATGCAGAGAATTAAAATAGAGGGATGCACTGGGGAGTGACCATTCAGTCTCTCTGAGGAAGTCACTTTTAAGGTGGATAATATGAATAAATACATCTCCTCTTTCTTTGTCCACTTTGTGGTGTCTACCAGTCCTTAATGCTGAAGGGCGCCTGCTGCCAGATGTGTTCTTCTCTCACTGGATGGTCACACACTGACGTTCACATGCTAGCAGTCCAAGGAGCAGCGCAGACTGCCCACCATCCAGGGGCCCCTATTGTTCCCACCCACCCACTTCCTTACCCCAGAACTGAGACCCCTCACCCTGGGCCCCCATACTCTCCTCATCCCTCATCCCTCATCTCCCTTGCAGCGTTTGTGAGCAGCACGTGGGCCATCTGGAAGGTGGAGGAGGTCAACCTTACTTCTGTCAGCCCTAGACTATCTCCTAGATGTTGTTTTAACCCACCCCTGGTGTGAAACTACCTTCGTCTCCCTTGGTTTCTCCAGAGGACTGTAGAAGAAAATATGCCAGTTAGGTGAACATTCTGCTTAGCAAACTCCTGGCACCTACTAACCATATATCTGAATAATAAAGGAATTCCAAGATCCTAGATCATCCTCACATCCTTTTACCCCCACATCAACACACTAACTCCGGGTCCCATCGAGCTGGAAGGACACCACCTCTCCTGGAATGGGGTTATTCCCTTTTCCTTCCTCCCCTCTCTCCTTTCTTCTTCCTTGTCTCCTTCTTCCTTCCCTTCGTGGTTTCAATACTCGTGTACGTGTCCCCAGTCAATGTGTTGTTTACTGTTGCCTGTTTTTGAACTTTTTATTAACAAAGTCACACACATGTTTTCTTCTAGAATTTGCATTTCTTCATCATGTTTTGTTTTTGAGACTTCTTTTCATGTCCATGCTCACAGCTGTAGTTCATGTTCTCTAATCAATAGGATTTCTTCATGTTAAAAGGCCACAATTCGTCTCTTCTGCCGCCGCTGGACACTTAGCTGGTTTTCCATATTTTTCCTATTGTGAACGATGCTGTATGGAACATTCCTATCCCTGGCTCCTGGTGCATGTGTGGGAGTGTCTCTAAGATCCACATCAAGGAGTGGAATTGCTGACTTGGAGTGTTTTCAGTTGTTTTTTTTCTTAAAGATTTTATCTATTTTAGAGAGAGATTGAGAGAGTGGGGGCAGGGGCAGAAGGAGAGGAAAAGGCAGAGAATTTCAAGCAGACTCCACACTGAGTACAGAGCCCAATGCAGGGCTCGATCTCACAACCCTGAGATCATGACCTGAGCTGAAACCGAGAGTCAGACACTTAACCCACTGAGCCCCCCTGGCGCCCCTGGCTTGGGGTGTTGTGAGCAGATCTGACTCTATTAGATAAGACAGAATTCTTTTCCATAGGAGATTTCATTTGAAGAAAGCTCTCTGTAGTTGGAGAAAGGGAACACAGGGCTAGGTGGGCTCCAGAGTATCTTCTGTAATCTTGACAAAGGAAGCTATCAGTTTTTGAAAAGTAATTCTGCGATTTTAATATATAAGAATCCATATAAGATGATGCACTTGGACATCCATAGAAGGAGCCCACTCTGCATTGATGCATTTATTAATACATGGTACTTCTTCAACCATAGAGTGTGGCACCCTAAGTAGAGTAAACTGTGATGCACTTAATTGCAAAAAGAGAGGGAGATGGTCTGCAATCTAAAAAGAGAGTCAGGGAATCTTAGCCTGTCAGTGGGACTTCTCATCGTGCTAAGTAAGAGCTGGGGTCTAGGGCCCCGTTTTCCAATGAAACAGTTGGACAGGGCACTCTGTCTCAGTCGGCATGAATTTGCTTGAGGGACCATCAGTTCCTCAAAGCTTCATCTCACCTCCTGAGCAAACTGACAAAAATCCCACTTGGGAACCCACCTGGCTAATACACAGCCCTAGGGGCCATGATGTATGAGGGGTATTCTCTATCAGCCACCTGCTGGGGTCTCCTTGTATAGGGAGGCCCACCTCCCTTACCCTCACCCTCTTACCTTCACCCTGCCTGTTCCATCATTGTATTCGTCACAATAAGCATTAAATCTGCTACTGTGATTTTTATTTTTCTTGTTTTTGCTCATAAGGATGCAAATAGGAATACGGAGATTCATATATACACACAAAAGAAAATCAAGGCCATTGTTTACCCCAGTGGACTTTATACACAAAATAGACCAAAGTGCATAGATGTGAAAGTGCTTCTGAAGATTCAAATCTGTCATGGGGTGCCCATGTGGGCAATTCCATAGCCTTCCTTCACCCATGTCAACCAAGCATACATGTGACAAGATGGCTCTTTTCCGTGTTCTCATTTTCTGACTGATTCACAGAATGCTTGGGAATTTGTGAAATATTTTCATCAGCATTCTTTTATTAGATTTTTACAACCCGCTGAGCGAAGAAGAAAAGATGATTTCCAGTTATGCAGGATGAAGAAACTGAGGCCCAGAGAGGTTGACGGATTTGCCCAGAGTCACACAGCCAAGCTGTACCTTTGCGCCTCTCCCACACCACGTGGGCTGGGCCACCCCATCGTCGATGTCGATCTGTGCACCTTAGGAGTTTACAAGTGATTCAGGCAGAGACTCTCCCTGTCCTGGGGGGGCTCCACCTGCTTCACATCCCTGGGCAGAACTGGTACCGCACAGAGCGAGATGGCCATCCCACCTCATGGGGGCCCGGGCTCCAGCTGTGTCCTCCGAGGAGCTCAGTCCCATTAGCATTACAACGGGGATAATGACAGTAGGACAGGAACCCAATGGCAGCTTCCCACTTCGCTCTGATTTTCAGGTCTCTGCTCTGTGGCTGAAGGTAAATATCCCAAGAAAAAAACAGCACTACAGCTGTCTTCAGGGATATGGGTACGTTCGAGATAAGGGGAGTCGCTCCAACCATTTTATGATACTAATTGTGGGGGAACAGGATATTTGTCCTCAAACACATCAACGTGACCCTCCCAGCCCCCTTCTGCGCTGATTAAAATGAAGCCATTTGCTTCGGAAGCCCCTACCCCCCTACCCAGAACTGGAGCGTTTATAGTCACGTTCCCCCTCCCCTCGCCCCCCAGAAAACCTCATTTCCAGACGGCGTGCCTCACCCCAGCAGGCCTCTCTGTGGCTTAGACAAATAATGCAAAACCTCCAACAGCCCCTACAAAGGACCTGCTCCTGCCACACGGGCTTCATTCCATTTTCTTTTCTTTTGTTTTATTTTACTTTACATTTTTTATCTAATAATTTGGGTTTTTTTTTTCCTTACCTCCCCCCGCCAACACCTCCAGTTGTACACAAAATAATTCTAAACTGTAAGCTACTCCCGACTTAACTACTTATTAAAAACACTAATATGCTTGGCTGCTTTGATGTCTGCCCAACAACAAAGGGAGAGAGTTACTCTGGGTCACTGTAATCCTTGATTTGTCACTAAGTTATGACACCCAGCAGAGCCGGTGACAGTGCAAATCAATCATCCCGCGCGCTCGGCGGGGCGTGCCCTGCTTCCCGCCGAGTCGCTGCAGTTTAATTAGCTTTTTTCACACTACCATAATGTACATCTGCAGCTTCAGCAAGAAAGAGAGACGGAGGAGAGCTCGCTAGAAAGCACGGGCCTTAAAAAAAAGTTCATATCATGGAAAAAAAAAAAAAAAGTCTGAAAAAGAAACATCAGAGACCTTTGTAGTTTCTGCTTCAGAGACATTATGCCTGAAATACACAGGCCCCGGGTACTTCGTATTGTTAAATGTAGACTTTAAAAACAGCTCCATGAAACCCTTTACGGAGAACACAGCTGATGGTGTTTAAAGGGCTTTTTCTTCTTGGGGGATGGTCTGTGTCTTATGTTTCTTCTCCAGCCCTTGATTCCCCGCCCCCCCCCCCAAGACCCCACCAGGTGATCGGGCACAAATTCTTGGAGCTCCAGCCTTCCCCAAGCCCACCAAGATCCAGAAGGCAAGACCTCGACTTCGGCCAAGTTTTGCAAAAGTTTGCACAAATTCTTCCTGTACAGTAGTGTCCCTGAGTGAGAAGCTTGTTAGCCTGCTCATTTTGTGGTGATAAATAATGCCAGACGAAGAAGAAAGCCAAGGGACGAGGCCGAGAAGGTTGGGAGTAATTGATGGCAGGGGCGAGAGCGATTCAGGCCAGGGTGTCAGACAGAGTGACACTTTTGTCTTGGCCCAGGAGGGAGGTAGACAGATGAGATCCAGTGACTCTGCGCCTAGTGGGGGTGTTCGGGAAGGCTGTCTGGTTCCTCTGGAAAACCTTCTGCCAGGGAAGGGGGCGGGAGACAGCCAGTCGGCTTTCCTGGCAGGGTCGGAGATGGGTTGGGGGTTGGACGTTCTCCTCCCAGATTCTCCTTCCTTGCCTGGTTGGGGGAGTTGGGCAGGGTGTGGAGTCAGGTGCCCAGGGTCACCGTGTCACCACCCAGCATCTCCTGGGACCTGGAGGGAGGGAAGCCATGTATCCGAGGAGGCCAAAGCCCACTTAAAGGGCTCTTCTGGGAGCTCCTTCCACCCATTTTGGGTGGGCGTTAGTAAGAACCCAGCCGGTCCTTCTTGTATCTCTGTCCCTAACTCCTGGGCACAGCCGGTGATGGGCAGGTTCCGACAGCGTGCAGCCCTCCTGAAACTTGCTGCCAGGCTCGGGGGGGGGGGGGGGCACAGCAAACTCTGAAAAGGTATGGAGGGACCTTAAACGCAGATTGCTGAGGGAGAGTGGGCAATCCGAGTAGCCTGCATACTGCATGATTCCAACCATAGGACATTCTGGAAAAGGCAAAAGTACGGACAGTAAAAAGATCAGCGGTTGCCAGGGCTTAGGCGGGAGGGAGGGATGAACAGGTGGAACATGGAGGATTTTTAGGGCAGTGACACTCTTCTGTGTGATGCTATAATGATGGATACATGTCGTCCTACTTTTATCCGAACCCGTAGCATGCCCAACACCAAGAGTGAACTTGGATGTAAACCACGGAATTTAGTTAATAATGGTGTATCCATACTGGCTCATCAATTGCCACAAATGTACCACTAATGCAAAAGGTTAATAACGGGCAATTTGGGGAGGGGGGGAATGGTGAGAATTTGCAGTTTCCGCTCAAAAATGTTTTAAACCTAAAACTGCTCTAAAGAGAAAAGCCCAGGGACGGCTGGGTGGCTCAGTCGGTTAAGCATCTGCCTTCGGCTCAGGTCAGTATCTCTGAGTCTTGGGATTGAGCCGGGCTTCCTGCTCACGGGGAGTCTGCTTCTCTCTCTCCCTCTTCCTCTTCCCCTCCCCACTGCTCGTTCTCTCTCTCTCTCTCAAATGAATAAATAAAATCTTAAAAAAAAAAAAGTAAAGCCCGTTTTAAAATTAAATTTTAAAAACAGGTCGCAGAGACAAAAGCCACAGAAATAGGAAGAAGGGAGAGGTGAGCAAGGGGACGCTTCCCTGGACACCTGTGATGTTTATTTTGTAGTTAGCTGCCAGAGGGCATTCGCTGAAACCATGGTTACCCGAGAAACTTCCTTTCTTTCCATGGTAGGCTTCCTCTTGACCTTGCTCTGAGCATTTAGTGCAGGTCACCTCCCTGTAAGTGACACGCAAACCTGAATCTAGCCCCCATTCCCATCAAACAGATGCCTGTGTTATGTAATGGATGGATGTCAACAGCATTTGGAAAGTCGGATCACCCTTTACGATATATGAAAAGAATCTTCTCTGGTGCATTCTGGAGAGGGAAGGGGCACAGCGTTTCAGAGCAGAAAGTGTTCTTTGAGACCATGTGGCTGGAGGCCCCCAGAGAGGTTCAGCTACCTAGCCAAGGGCACACAGCCACGCGTGGGCAGGATTAACATCAGGATTCCCGACTCCCCATCCCATCCAGCATCCTTCCCCTGGGCCAGGCTGCTAAATGGTTCTCAAGGTACAGAGGTGGCATGCTGAGCTTTGAGGAGGCGTAAGCTCTAGTCCTATGTCTGTGTCCCCTTATTAAATCTCATAACCTCCCATGCTTCTGTTTACCCATCTGTGAGCCTCTCCCTACACAAGCCCAGATGAATTTCCTTGTCTCCCAAATGGCAACACAGATAATATTAAGATTCTTACCAGCAGTTATGAGGATTGAGGCATGGTTAATAGCCCCGTGAATACCCCCCCTCTCCTGCAGCTGTATTCCAGAGGAGGATCTTTTCTTCCTCCCAGAGAGGGGCAAGGGGGGTGTCGGTTATTTATTCCTGGCTCAGTGGGCCTGGGGTGGGGGGCATGCTGCTGCCCCCTCCCCTCCAAGTGGCAGGCCCCAGAAAGCTGAGGATCCCCCCCTTCAGTGCTTTTCTCTTTCATAAGAGAGGGATGCTCGATGCCGGGCCCAGCCTGGCTGCTTCGTCGGGGTCAGGTGCCTGTCCCTGACGGTGGGAGGGGCAGGGTCCGAAGCTGCGGGGCCTCGGCCTCCTCGGGTCTTGGGGAATCAGTGGTCGGGGCATCCAGCCCGCAGAGCTGGGCGGGGACAAGGACCGGCGGAGGGTTCTCTGGACCCTTGCTCGTTTCGGCTCCCGCTCGACCTCAGACGAGGAGCTGCCAGTGTCGGGTCCTCTTCTCCCCCCCACCCCCCGCCCCCGCTCCTCCCCTCCGCACGTGTCTGACTCAGGACAGTCAGCCCCTTGGAGGCTCAGCCTCACCAGACACTTCAAAGACTTTCCCACGAGGCGCTGGGGCACCCCGCGAACTCCCTACAGCACTCAAGGGCCGGCTTCAAAGACCGAATGTAATGGGGAGCTGGCCCCCCTTCAGAGAGGCCTTATCAGTTTGGGGGTGATTCCCCTCAGGAAGGGCCTTCTCACAGAGAGGAGGGACGCCCCCTTTGAAGGAAGGGCCTGATTTTCCTCCCTCCGCAGCCCTCCCGCATCTGTCCCGGGCCAGCCCCGACCCCCTTCGTGTCATCTTGGCTCCAGGACGATGCAGGTGGAGTGGGGGCCGGGAGAGACAGCGCACAGGCCCGATGCCCTGTGGGTGGGTGACCGCCCGAGCTCTGCTGCGTGGGGCGCCTGGGTGGCTCTGCCCCTTAAGTGTCACACTCTTGATCTCAGCTCAGGTCTCGATCTCAGGGACCCTGAGTTCAAGCCCTGCGTTGGGCTCCGTGCTGGGTGTGGAGCCTACTTAAAAAAGAAAAAGTACTGCGGGCCTCTGAGGGGCTCTGTGGTGGTGGGGACTCTCTCCACGCAGTCAGCCATGCACACCCACCCACCTCAGAATCCTGGGGCTGCCAACTATGCCTGGTCCCCTTTCTGTGGCTCCGGGGTGCGGCGGTCTGTCCTCTCAGAACACCAAGGCAGGGGGCACTGTGCTTTTCTCCCTTCTCCCCCGGTTCCCTGCCCCCCACACACCCACACACACTCACACTCACATGCCCCCCATCCCAAAGCCCAGGTCTCCACACTGGGCCTCAGAGGAAAGGCCCCACCATCTTGTGATGGGAAGGAAGGAAGGATGTTGCTGTGCTCTGGAGAGCAGAGGGCGCAGGGAGGGCCGGGCAGGGGGCTGTGCTCTACCTGCCTCCGCACCCAGCCCGCACAGAAGCACAAGTCCGCAGGGAGGGCGGCTCGGCTAGCCAGGGACTTAGCGAGTCCCGCCGGATGCCCCAGATCGCTTTTAATCTAGTGCCCTCCCCCTCAGCATGTGGGTCTGAAAAGTAATTCAGGCTCCCATAGAAAATTTAGAACGTACAGAAGAGAAAAAGGAAAGAAAGTAAATCTCACACAATCTCACGGCTCCTTGAGAGATAACCATTATGAACATTCTGGGGTCCACCTTCCAGTCATTCTCCTGATCTACTGTCAGGGTTAGTTTTATGTGTCAACTTAGCCAGGCTATGGGTATTAATCATGCCTTTGACTTTCTTTATTCTGATGCTTTCACATCCCGGGGCCTTGTCGGCCCCAGAGGGACTGCCCCTGCCAAGCTTGGCCAATTTCGGGAGATGGCAAAAGACCGCAGGGCCAGGGATCATACCACTACAGACAGTCCTGTGCCCCTGAGCCCACTGGAATTATTTAGACTAGCCAATCCTAAATCTGCTTACCCCACCTCACCCATTCCATCCTCTGGAATCCCCTGGGTGGCTCAGACAGTGAGGCCTCCGACTCTTGATTTTGGCTCAGGTCATGGTGTCAGGATTGTGGGATCGAGCCCCATGTGGGGCTCTGCGCTCAGCAGGGAGTCTGCTTGAGATTCTCTCCCTCCCTCTGTCCCTCCCCTAACTCATACACTCTAAATAAATAAATAAATAAATCTTAAAAAAAAAAAAAAGACCCTTGCCCATGCTTTCCACTCGGTCTCTCTGCCTCCTGGCTGACCCTGGTGCTTTCCCACCTGCCCCCTCCATGTTCCCTTCTCTTGGGAGGCCCCTTCTCTTGGGATGTGTGAGTATAACCAACCATCTTTTTAACGGCAATCGTCTCCTGGTCTGTCAGCCTTGCAGTACCTGAGTAATAATAATGGCTCTGCTTTAAAATACTGTTGCCACGGTCTGAAGATTTGTGTCCCCCCACCCTCAAATGCCTATGTTGAAATCCTAAACTCCCGAGGTGATGGTATTAGAAGGTGGGTCCTGTTGGGGAGGTGATGAGGTCATGAGCGTGGAACCCCCATGAATGGGATTAGTGCCCTTATAAAAGAGGCCCCAGAGAACTTGCTTGCCTGTCCCCTCTTCTGAAGACACAGCGAGAAGTCAGCAGTCTTGCACCCTGGAAAGGGGGTCCTCACCACAGCCAGGCCATGCTAGCACCCTGACCTTGGACTTCCTAGCCTCCAGAACTGTGAGAAGTACACGTTGTTGTTTATAAGCCACCTGGTCTGGGGTATTTTGCTGCAGCAGCCCAATGGACTAAGACAGCTATAGTCCCCAGTTATTCAATTAGACACTAATCTAGGTGTCACCATGAAGGTGTTTTGTATATGTGCTTGACATCTACGATCAGTTGACTCCAAGTAAAGCAGATTCTCCTCCATAATCTCAATGATCCTCATCCAATCAGTCAAAAGGCTTTATGAACAAAACGGAGGTTTCCCCTGGAGAAGAAATTCTGCTTTAAGGCTATATCTTAAACTAGGCAATACCAAGTTCTCTTCAAGTGCATATGTTGTTTTTCCAGAGAAATCTTTGTTCACTCCAAAATCATGAAGATTTCCTCCTGTGCTGTATCTTTCATGTTTAAATCTAAAATCTACTTGGAACTGATTTCTTTAAGTTGTGGTAAAAATACATAAATTTACCATCTGAACCATTTTCAATTGTACAGTTCAGTAGCATTAACTCTATTCACATTGTTGGGCAACAGATCTCTAGAACTTGCTTCCACCTCTTGGCTATTGTGAACAATGTTGCAAAGAACATGGGTGTGCAAATGTCTGAGATCATGTTTTGAATTCTTTTGGATATATACCCAGATGTGAGGTTGCTGGATCATTCAGTAGATCTATTTTTAATTTTTTGAGGATTGTCTACACTGTTTTCCATCACAGCTGCACCATTTTATATTTCCACCAACAGTGCACATGGGTGCCAATTTCTCCACCTCCTGGCCAACACTTGCTATTTTTCAGTTTTTTGATAGTAGCCACATCTTAATGGGTATGAGGTGACATCTCACTGTGGTTTTCATTTATATTTCTTTAATGATTAGTTTTACTGGGCATCTTTTCATATCCTCATTGGCTATTTTATCTTTTTTGGAGAAATGTCTCATCAAAGCTCTTGGCCATTTCATTTTATTTTATTTTTCCTTAAGTAGGCTCCACACCCAACATGGGGCTTGAAATCACGACCCTGAGATCAAGACCTGAGCTGAAATCAAGAGTCGCACACTTAACTGACTGAGCCACCCACATGCGCCTCCGTTAGCCATTTTATTTTATTTTATTATTTCTTTTTTAGAGAGGGAGGGAGAGATGGGGAAGGGGCAGAGGGAGAGGGAGAGAGAAAATTTTAAGTAGGCCCCACACCTAGCACGGAGCCCCACATGGGGCTCAATCTCAGGACCCTGAGATCATGACCTGAGCCAAAATCAAGAGTTGGTGGCTCAACTAACTGAGCCACCTAGGCACCCCTCCTTTGGCCATTTTAAAATTCAGTTACTTGTTCTTTTGTTCTCAAGGTGTAGGAATTATTCCAATATGCTGGATATTAACCCCTTATCAGATATGTGATTTACAAATCTTTTCTCCTGTGCTGCAGGTTGCCTTTCACTCTGTTGTTTCCCTTGATGCACAAAAGTTTTTGAGTTGGATGTGGTCTCATTTGTCCGTTTTTGCTTTTACTTCTTCTGCTCTTGGTGTCGATCCAAGAAATCCTTATCAAATCCACCATCATGAAGCTTTTCTTCTATGTTTCCTAGAATTTGACAGTTTTAGGTCTTACATTCAGGTCTTTAATCTGTTTTGAGTTCATTTTTATATAGGGTGTAAAGTAAGGGCCCGACTTCCATGGAGTTGATTTTTGTATATGGTATGAAGAAAGATGAAGATGAATTTTGTTCCATATGTACATCCAATTGACCTAACATTGTTTAATGAGAATAGTCTCTTTTCTGCATTGTTCTGTAGTGCCACCTTTGTAGTAAATCAAGTTTTCGTATACGTAGGCATCTGTTTCTGTTTTTGGGCTCTCTATTTTATTATTTTGGTCATTTATCTAACAGCTCATCGTTACCACAATGTCTTAATTATAGCAATTAATATATTCATACCAGGTAGAACAAGTACTTGCACTTTGTCATTTTTTGTCAAGATTGTCTTGGCTATTTGCTTTTCTATATAAATTTTAGGATCATCTTGCCAACACACACACACACACACACACACACACACACAGACACACACACATACACACACACAATCTGTTGAGGTTTTAATTGGGATTGCACTAAATCTAAAGAATTTGGGGAGAACTGACATCTATATAACATTGAATTTTTTTTTAAGATTTTACTTATTTATTTGACACAGAGAGAAAGAGAGAGCAAAAGCAGGGGGAATGGCAGGCAGAGGGAGAGGGAGAAGCAGGCTCCCCGCTGAGCAGAGAGCACGATGCAGGACTCCATCCCAGGACCCTGGGATCATGACCTGAGCCAAAGGCAGACACCTAACCCATTGAGCCACCCAGGTGCCCCAATATTGAATCTTTCAATAGATGAATGTAGCATATTTCTCCATATATTAAATCTTCATTAATTTCCCTCAAGAATTTTTGGTAACTTCTGATAGAAGTCTTGAATACTAGTTTTAGTTCTACCTAGGTATTTAATGATTTTATAGGTTATAGGTTATTGTAAGTGAAATTAGTAAAAATTTCATTTTCTAATTATTAGATATTTGTATATAGAAATACAATTTGTTTTGTATATTGAGTTTATATATTCAAATAATTTTCTAAGTTCTTTTATCATTTAAGTTTCTCAAAATGTTTTTGAAATTTTCTACATACAAAACTATGTTGTCTGTGAATAAAAATCCTTCTACTGATATTCCTTTTTCTTGCCTTATTCCACTGGTTAGGTCTTCCAGTATAATGCTGAGTAGAAGCATTAGTCGTGTGTACCCACATCTCTTTCCTGATCTCGAGGGGGTGATTTTAACATTCACCATGAAATATGATATTTGCAGTAACTTGTAGGGGTTTTTTGGTTTTGTTTTGTTTTGATTCTTGTAAACACCTTTTGTCAGGTTAGGGAAGTTCTCTCTATCCCTAGTTTATGAAGACTTAAATTTTTTTAAGCCATAAATGGTTGCAAATGTTATCAAATACATACCAAATCTGCATCTAATAAGGTAATAATAAAATTTTTCTTATTTATTCTGCTAGCATTGTGAATTATAGTGATTAATTTTCTAATGTTAAATGAACCTGGTATTACTGGAATAAATTCAACTTGGTTGTGATATATTTCCTTGTGTTTATATCTCAGAATTTGGCTTGCCAATATTGTTTATAATTTGCATCTGTCTTCATTAGATACATGGACCACCGATTTTCCTTTCTTGTAAAGACCTCATCAGGTTTTAGTGTCAAGATTGTGCAGTCCTCATAAATTGAGTTGAAAAGTATTTCACCTTTCCTATTTACTGGAGGAGTTTATGTAAAACTCATGCTATTTCTTTCTTAAGTGTTTGAAAACAATCTGCTAATGAAGTCATCTGCACCTGGATCTTTCATTATGGGAACTTTTAAATCACAGATTAAAAAAATTTTTTTAATTAGATTTAGCACTATTCACATTTCTCAATTCTTCTGGTGTCAGTTTTGGTAAGTTAAATTTTTCTAAAATTTTGTTCATTATATTTAAAGTTTTTGGCATAGAATTCTTTGTAATATCTTCTTTTGTTATTATTTTAATGTCTTTAGGATCTGTACTGATACCCTCTGTTAATTTTAATTCCTGATACTGGTTATCTATGCCTTCTCTTTTCTTAGTTTTTAATTTTTAAATAAATTTTACTAGTCAATTTAAAGAATCAGCTTTTGGTTTTAATGAATCTCTCTATTTTATGTTGGTTTTCTGTTTCATTAATTTCTGCTCTGAGCTTTATTTCTTATTACTTTCTACTTTTGGGGGGTTTAATTTACTGTTGTTTTTCTAACTTGTTAAGTTTGGTACTTAGATCACTGATTTTCAGGGTTTCTTTTTTCTAATGTATGAAACTAAGGCTATGCAGTCCCTCCAAGTATCACTTTAGCTGTATCACACAAATTTTATACTGTGTTATATTCCATGATCACTAAGTTAAAAACATTTTCTTTTTTCCATTATGATTTATTCTTTTACCTATGGGTTATTTAAAAGTATATTTTAAGGATGCCTGGGTGGCTCAGTCAGTTAAATGTCCAACTCTTGATCTCAGCTCAGGTCTTGACCTCAGGGTCATGAGTTCAAGCCCTGTGTTGGGCTCAAAGAAAAGGGAGGGAAAATGTATATTTTGTTTAGTTTATAAACATTTGGGGGTTTTCAATTTATTGCTTTTTATTGATGTCTAGCTTAATTGCATTGTGGCCAGAGAACTTATTATGTATGATTTCAGTATTTTGAAAATAATTGAGACTTCTTTTATAACCCAGTATATAATCATTTTTCAAGTCACTTTATTCCATGAATGCTTGAAAAGAATGTGTACTTGGAATAAGTCAAATTTTTCATGTTGTTCAAATCTATTATATTCTTACTGACTTTTTTGTCTCTTTATTTTACTGTAACTTCAGAGATATACTAAAATCTCTCTCTATGACTGTGGACTTAACCATTTTTTTTCTTGTCGTTCTGAAAATTGTAGTTTCATGCATTTTGAAGTTATCTTGTTTATTGCATGAAAATTTAGAATTATTACATGATTTTTTTATGAATTTAAACTTCTAGTATTTAAAACATTTTTTCTCTAGTAATGCTTTTTCCTCCCTTAAAACCAACTTTGTTTTAATATAGTTATACAAGCTTTCTTTTGTTTCATGTTTGCATGCATACCTTCTTCCATCCTTTCACTTTGAACCTTTCTGTATCTTTACATTTTATATTCATCTTTGGGGAAAATCATATGGTTCCATTTTATAAAAAATAATTTGTTTGCAATATTTGCCCTTTAATTAGAAAATTTAGTCCACTTACATCTGGTGTAATTACTAATGTATTTGGGTTGAGATCTATGATCTTACTTAGAAAAAACTCAGTATATAGGCCTATAATAAGCCTAAAATTATGGGCAGAGGAATATTGTGCCTGATATAATTTATAGAACAATTTCATTCTTTCACCACCTTTGAAGACTTGCTCTGGCTTGAGGAAAATAAAACTTGATACCACTATCCCTTCTGCTTACAGAGATAGGCAGGAGTATTGATAGACCTGTTGAAGAATTTTATCTAGCTAAAGTAGAGAAAAAGTGGAATTTCAAAACTTCTGCTCAGTGTTCGTGTAGCTAAGGTGAACATGAAGAATGCATGTGGCGGTAATGTTACCAGTGTAATTTCTTATGCCTGGATAGATGAGTGGACATGTTCTAGAAGCAGAAGGATAAGCAAAGAAAGGAAAATAGAAACTGCTCTGCCTATATCTCTTTATAAGGGACTAGGGATCTTTTGTCCAAAAATCTTGTTTTTAGAAAATGTATATTATCCTGAATATGAATTTAGGTTCTACTGTCTCTGAGAATTATATTATATCCATGGAAAATATATGTATTGTGTCCAAAATTTACTCACGGGAGCATGAAGACTGCAGAATGAATAAGGGGGTGTGTCTTCCCTTGCTCTGGACTGTCCCCACTGAAGACCCTCATGGTTTTATGCCAGACTGAGTAACTCAGATGGTTGGGCTCTATTTTGGGGATTATTGTGTCCCATGGGTTGCACTGGTGGGTGTTGAAACAGCTCCCAGATGAGACAAATATTTTTGGTAGGAGGGAATGTTTTCCTTAAAGAGAGACAGAGATTAAGGAAGTGACTCTATATTTTAGGAAGGGAGAAGACCTCAAGGCAGGGAAGTATAGCTTGAAAGCTTACCCTATTTTCTCTTCCCCCATCCCCTTCGGTTCCGGAAATATTCATATTTTACATTCAGTTTGAAATGCTTTTTTTACATTAATTTTTTCCCTATTTTTCTCTATACTGTCAGTAATGTCTATTGCACAAACAACAGCCAGCTCTATGTTGGTGACGTGTATGTGCTGGGGGAACTGGGGTGGTCCAGGGAAGAAGGGTCTTCCCCAGCATTATTCCTCCTCAGAAGCCAGCGTAACAGCAGTCACACTGTATCGAGAGAAGGTAGCATTCCCAGGATTACAGATGACAACCAGGAGAACAATTAACAAGCCCTGACCTCCTCCCAATTCCCCCTTCCAACCTACACTTTAGAGGAAGATGCTCTTTGAAGAGGAGAAGCAGATGCTTGTGTTACACTGAACGGTTCCTCAGAAATATCCATATTTATTGGACCCTCATATTTGGGCTGGATAGAAGGATAAGAGGATCCGACAGGGTCAGGATTAGAGTGAGATCATTGAGGTGAGTCAGCAAGGGCTTGATCCAACCCTGCTTTTATTTTAAATTTTGCTATTTTTTAAATCATAGACTTTTTGCATTAACTTTGAATTCTCAAAACCTTGAACAAAATTTCATTCATCTTGATGACTGAGTCTTTTAAGTGCTCCCTTAAATTTGGGCCCGAGGCAAGTGCCTCATCACCACACCCTAGACCTGCAATACGTGGACACACCCGTGGGTGTCCACACACACACAAGTTGTAGCCTATGTTCCCTCTCTACAAAGGATATCACAGTTCTTTGAGCATGCCTCCATGCTTTGGCACCAAATGCATCTCTTGCCTATAATGCCATTTTCTCTCTCCCCCATCTGCCTACGAAACTCCTAAGCTGTCTTTTAAGACTTAAAGTTAGCTTTAATGATCTCCCTAGAAAGAAATGATCACTGTCTCCTCCATGTTATTCCCTCACCCTATACATACCTCTCTCACTGTACTCATCACCCAGGATTTTAATTATCAGCTCATATGTCTACCTTCCTCAATAGACTGAGTGGTCTTCGTGGGCAGGCATCTTGTCACCTTGGTATCTTTCCGTTTCCAGCAGCCGGCACAGAGTAGGTGCTCAAGGAAATATGCATTCAATGCCGAATGAAGACAAGGACGTGGTTGCCATTTTACCAAAAAGGAAATCAAGCTCAGAAGGTTGGGACGGCTTGCTCAAGGCCACACTGGGTCAGCCGGGCTCAAAGCCAGGTCTTCTGCTGCCCACATCCAGCGCTGCGCGCACTGCCCAGAATAAGCAGTAACCTTTGCAGAGAGCCAGCCCCCACAAGCTTGTGGGGAGCCAGCGTCCCCACCGACCCCTGCAGCTCTTTGCCCAGAGCTCCGCACCGCCTCTGACCCACCCTTGGCAGCTCTCCAGGGCCCCACTCCCCCCACCACTTCCCCCAAGGAGGCTGACTCATGTGGATCCCAACAACGTTCCTGGACTCTGGTCCTATAGGAGCTGGCCACCGACTCAGCCTCTGATCAGCGTGGCAGGGTCTGCCGAGATAAAAGACACCTCTCATCTCCAGAGTGGAGCGTTGAGTTTGGCCAACAACTCTGGGAGCGAATATCCAACGTGCCCGAGGTGTTGCCCTCAGAGGGAAGATTTTGCAGCATGAAATGGTCTATTCTTCACAGGACGTTTTTCTGGAAATCCTCAGGTCCTGAAAGGGAGCCACTTAGGCAGTCAGAAAGAAGGCTTTTGTGGGTTTCTCTTTCTTTCTTTTTTTTTTTTTTTTCCTCGCTTTTCTTGTCTTTTTTAACCTTCTGCTTCTGACTCTGCCAGGCTGTGTCTCTCTCTCACCCCTGGAGCTTTCTTTTCAATACTGGTCATTCGTGGAGTCGGTTCTGCCCTCTCTGCTTGTGACTGGTAGGAGAGCGGGGCCGCCTCCCTCTAATGAGGGGCCCTCCAGGTCCCACTGCCCTCATTTTTGATACCTGGGGAGAGGATGTACAGGCAAGGGGCAATTGGATCAGAAAGGCCCCACTGAACAGACATCACAGCCGAGCTCAAAGAGTGCAGGAAGTAGAACAAAGAACAAAAACATTTACAGAAGTGCTACAGTGTAAGGGGAAAATGTACTAGCAACTCTAACAAGGTCAATGGTGAGGGAAAAAAAAATTTTTTTTTTTTTTGAAAGGAATTGCTGAGGGGAAAAAAAGAGAGAAACCTCAAAAAGGGGCTGAGGACTCTGAGTAGGGCCTGCTGGTCGGCTCCTGGAACATTTTCCTTGATATCTTCCCATGAAGCACTATTTCTACAAGACTTCAATACGTTGGAAAAGTTTATGCAACTGGTTAGGAGGAGGGTTAGAAGTTGTGAGTCACCATCATCAGCTCTGTGTGTGTTTGCTTTCAACATGGGCTTCCTGTGGGACCACATAAATGGAGCCTTTCTGGTTCTTTGGCATGTGCTGGGGTGGGGTGGGGTGGGCTGGGAGCACCCGGCCAACCTATTTCAAGGGAGTGTGGGGCGCCCAGCCTCCGTGGCTACTAAGGATGGAATGAATGGCCTGACTTGCCTGTGCGCCGGTCCCCGATGTCGAAGAATAGCAGGAAGGACTTAGGTGGCACTAATGCTAAGTTCCTTGACTTTAGGCAGGTTTCTTAAGCACTCTGGGCCTCAGTTTCTTTGCCTGTAGAATGGGTACAGTCTAACCTCCTTTGCAGGGTTATCATGAGGCTTATGATGCCCGGCCTCCACGTCAAAGCAGCTCCATAGGTAGTTGTTATTCTTTCTGGCCTTTTTTTTTTTTTTTTTTTTTTTTGCCGCTTGTGTTTTCTTTTTATTGATCATGGATAACGGGAATGTGAAAATAGAACTTCTCAAATCTTGGGCTTTCTGAGCAAATGGAATGGCTTCTTATAAACTTCCTTCCCTGGAGATTTTTTTTTTTTTTTAAAGATTTTATCTATTTATTTGACAGAGAGAGACACAGCGAGAGAGGGATCACAAGCAGGGGGAGAGGCAGAGGGAGAAGCAGGCTTCCCGCTAAGCGGAGAGCCCGACGCGGGGCTCGATCCCAGGACCCTGGGATCATGACCTGAGCCGAAGGCAGACGCTTAACGACTGAGCCACCCAGGTGCCCCCTGGAGATTTTTTAAAGGACCGGCATCCAGAGGTCTTAGGTGTGCTCCTAAATTCTACTTTCTTGTTTTGGGGACTACCTATGGCAAATACTTTAAGCTGGCTTCCTCTTGCAGTCCAATGAGCTTTAAGGTTGTTTCCCTTTGTCCGCCATTATATGTACTTTCTATAATGCAATTTATTTGAACATCATCCTCACAAAAATATTTGCAAGATAGGGCTGCCACATGCAGAATTACATAAAAGGGAAGGCTGCCCATGACTGATTGAGCACCTACTAGGCGCCAGGACTGTGCCAGCCTTTCATATGCTTTAAGACTTAGCCCTCCCCCATTTGCTCCCCCCTCCCCTTATCCTGCTCTTTTATTCAGGGTATTTATTTCCTTCAAACATACCAGATAACTTACTTAGTGTGATACTTTTTTTATTATTATTATTTCTTGTTGATTGTTCCTGCCCCCAACAACCAGAATGTAAGTCTATGAGGGCGAGATATTTTTTCAAGCAGTTTTTTATTTTAGAACACAGTTGACCTTTGAACAACATGGGTTTGAAACTGTGTGGGTCCACTTATGCATGGATTTTTTGCTGTCCAGCACTGTATTCTCTTCCTTATGATTTTCTTAGCATTTTCTTTTCTCTAGTTTATTCTAAGAAAATAGTATATAATACACATATAAAATATGTGTTAATTGGCTGTTTATGTTATCAGTAAGGCTTCTGGTCAATAGCAAGATATCAGTATTTAAGTTTTGGGGGAGCTGAAAGCTATACATGGATTTTCCACCATGCAAGGGGTCAGTGCTCCTAACCCCTGCATTGTTCGAGGGTCAACTGTAGTTTTAGATTAACAGCAAGGTTACAAAGGTAGTACAAGAGTGTCCCTGTGCACCTCACACCTGGTTAACCCCCTTCATTACTCCATACGTTTGTCACAGCTAAGGAAACAATGAAAGTACGTTGCTATTAATAAAACTGCAGACTTTACTCAGAATCCACTGATTTTTCTCAAATGTCCTGTCTCAGTTTCAAGGTCTCATCCAGGATCCCACGTTGCTTTTAGACATCATGTGTCCTCGGTCTTCCCTGGCTTGTGGCAGTTTCTCAGACTTTCCTTGTTTTTGATGACCTTGTATGGGTCATGTGTTTTGCAAACTGTTCCTCAATATGGGTTTATCTGATGTTTTCCTTGTGCTTAGATGAGGCTGATGGGTTTTTGGAAAGAAGACCATGGAAATAAAGAGCCATTTTCACCCTCATATGGACAGCTATACTGTCAGCATGACTTCTCACTAATGATGTTGACCTTGGTCCCCTGGTCAAGGTGGTGTTCACCAGGTTTCCCCGCTGTAAAGTTACATTGTCCCCCTTCCTTTAGTCTACTCTTTGGGAACAAGTCCCAAATACAGCAGCTGTGGGCCAAACGTACCCCCCCCAACTCCCCCAATTTATATGTTGAAGCACGAACCCCCAGCACCTCAGAATATAACCATATTTGGAGATAGGATCTTGAAAGAGGCAGCTAAGTTAAAATGAGGCCTTTAGGGTTGGCTCTCATCCAATATGACTGGCATCCTCAAAAAGAGGAGATTTGGACATGATACACTCACACATAGAGGGAAGACCATGTGAGGACACGGGGAGAAGGCAACACTCTAAAGCCAAGGACAGAGGCCTCAGAAGAAACCAAACCTGTCGACACCTTGATCTTAGACTTCCCGGCCTCCAGAATTGTGAGAAAATAAATTTCTGTTGTTTAAGCCACCCAATCTATGGCATTTCGTTACGGCAGAAAATTAATACAACAGCCCACTCTCTTGATAGTAGAGCACCTTCAGAAATTATATAAAACTATTCTCTATGGGGTTTTGTTTCTTCTCCCTCACTTAGCTATTTGTTCAACCATTTTTTATATCGGTGTGGATTCATGGACTCATGGATATTTATTCCATACCTTAAATTATAATGCAATACTGTTATTTATCTCATCACTCAAATTCTTCCTGCTGTGGTCATTGTGAGCTCCTTCCGGTTGGCTCCCACTTGCTTAGGACACGCCCCCATCATTTGGTGTTTTTGAGCCCTTCTTCACTTTCTTTCTGGCATTGCTCTAGGTCCATCTTGTACATTCCCTGCCCAATCTCTAGAAACAGCCATTTCTTCAAAAAGCTCTGCCTCCTTTTATTGCAGAATGGTATTGGAACCAAGAGCTGGGTGCTGGCGGGCTCACTACTACTGAGGGATCTTCGCTTCCAGGCCCCACATACAGGCAGGATTTTTGTCGGTTCTGTTCACTGATGAATCCCGAGCACTCCAGGGTCTGTCACCGGGTAGGTGCTCATCGGTATTTGTTGAATGCATTAATGAGGGGATAATCTTCAGAACCACTCTATAAAATCAGTGCTATTATTATTATTACCATTTTATACATGGAGCAATGGGGTCGGTGAGGCTGAGAAACCTGCTAAAGTTGTACAAGGAGAAAATGACAAAGCAAGGATTCAAATCCTGGGGGCCTCAAACATCACTGAGTTTTTCTGCCAATTTGAATTACCTGCCTGACGATTCTCTTGGTCCATAATGGTAATCTGAAGATCTTTTGAAAAACAGTGAAACTCTTCATCTTTTTGTAATGTTGCAGCCCGGTGGGGTGAAAATAGCCTGGATGATAGGGTCGAACAGACCGGGATTAAATCTGGGCTCCATCCCTTAGGGCAAGTTGACTTATCCTCTCTGTGCCTCAGTTTCCTTAACTGTAATAGAGAAAACAAGACTAAAGGCAAAAACATGGATGACCTGCTCAGAACAAGCTCCGCATATAGTAAGTGTATCCGTTTCCTACCGCTGCTGGAACAATCACCACAAATGTAACAGCTTAAGACAATGCAAATTTATTATCCTCAGGGAGTCTGGAGGTCCAAAGTCCTAGAGTCAGGGTGTCAGCTGCTCTGTGTTCCTTCTGGACGCTCTACAGAAGAATCTGTTGTCTTGTCTTCTTCAGCGTCTAAGAGGCCACCTGCCTTCCTTGGCCCCTTCCTTGTCCCTCTGTCCCCTGCTTCCCTTGTCACATGACCTTCTCCGATTCCGACCCTCCTGCCTCCCTCATAAGGACCTTGAGATTGCATCTAGGGCCTACCAGATATTCAGGACATCACCCCCCCGCCAGACTCTAAGTCCTTAACTGCATCTGCCATGGGATGTTTATTTTAGACTGATGCAAGCTACAAGTCTAAGAGTGACCCTCTCTTGACTTGCTCTTGGGTAAAAGACAAAGAGTTTTCCACAGGCCTCTTGGGGGAAGACAGGCAGTATGCAAAATACAAGTAAATACAGATTTGGGTGTATTCATCAAGCCATAATAAAGCTAATGGTAGATGCTGGATGTCAACAGGCTGCCAGGTAAGATTTGCTGCCATCAAAACAGAGTACAGTTGCACGTCCATGTGCTTGGCAGCCTGGCCACAGCAGCTAAAGGGGGGAAGCAGCTCAAGCTCCCATCAAAGGAGGAGTGGACGAACAAAATGAGGCATATATGTATAATGGCAGTCAGGTGCGACCCCAAGAAGGCGTGAGTGGCCAACTGTAGACGGTAGGGGACCCACTGCAGACCTAAGGCATTGCGGGCGGGGGTTGGGGGAAGGAAGGGAGGCCAGTGGGCTGACTCCTGGGCCCTTTCCGCTGTCCATCTGTGCTGTTCTAAGACTCTAGCTGTGTCAGGCCGCGGTGGGCGGAGGATGTCACAGACACTCTGTCACTCTTCCCCAGAACCGGTCCTTCCCATTCCCATCCCAGGATCAAAGCGAGCCTCCCCTTCCCAGAAGCCCTTTGTTTATTTCCTTGATATCCTGGTGACCTACTTTCTCATCCCTGCTCTTTATTCCTGCTCTCCCAACAAATCCTTCATCCCACTCCTGCTGTGTTAGAAGGAAAAGAGGCTGACCTTCCAGCCCAGATGGTGGCCCTTGGGCGGCTGGCGGCTCCTCATGCTGGTGGGAGCCTGGCCTGGCCTGAGCTCCCCGGCAAGCCTCACTCTGTGGCCGCAGGAGATCCCCCAAGGACCTGTGGGCACGGGTGTCCCTTTGTTCTTCCCGTCCCCACCCGCAGGGTCACCTCCCCAAGCTCGAAGAGTCAGCCTCAAGCCAGGTGTGCCCTCTTCCCTCCCTTTTGAAAAAAATCTCATTGTCTTTTTTCTCACTGTAAACAATGCACAGATGTTTGATGTAGACATTTGGATAGGACAGAACATTAAAAAAGTTAAATTAAAAAATTACTCACCAAGCCCCACCCGAAAGAGAACTATAGGCATTTGATGTATACTCTCTTATCGCTCTCTCAATCTCTTTACATCTAAATTATATGGGGATGTATTTTATTATTTATACATCCAACATTATAAACACATACTAATAATATAAATAATATAAATAATAATAAATATCACATAATAGATTTGCTCAAGTGTACTTGAGGTTCTGTAAGGGCTTCCTTTTCTCAGTACGGTATATTATAAACCTCTCCTGGCCATGCCTTGTTCTTCTACGACTTCCCTTTAAACAATTATACATCACATGGGCATTCCGTGGTTCTGGGTTTCTTCAACGGCGGGCCATAGGCCTCTGAGGACTCACAGGGAATCGTCCATTCACTCTGGGAATTTTACTTTTTTTGCACTGTCATCTTTTGAGACATGAATAGAAGTTATCAGGAGGAGGAATTAGGGAAGAACCTCTGGGCCAGGGAAAAGAGGCTGAGTCGTGGTGCAGAGAAATGGTGGGACAGGTGTCAAGCATCTAGGGTGAAGCCCCTCTATTCTGTCCCCACCCTCAGCTCCACAGTTCCACCTTCGGAGGTGGAGTGGAGGGCTAGTTTCCCTTCTGAGGAGTTCCTCCCCTCGCCACAGATGTGTCTGAAAGGTGTCTGAACGTTGAACTGGACCCTGGCTCCCTGAACCATTTCCCCCTTGGCATGGTCTAGACACAAGAACCCAGTCTGATTCCCCATCCATGTGACTGCTCCCCAAACGCGGGAGCCCAGCATCTGTGAATCTCTAAGCTTCCCTGCTCTGAGCATCTCCAAGCGAAGTAGCCCAAACATCTTTAGCCATTCTTTATCTGAATAGTTTCCAAACCTTTCACCATCCCCGTTGACATCCTCCAAATGTGCTCTAGTTTCTCTACGCCCCTCCTCAAGTGTTTCCCGGAACTGAAGGTGGGGCTCCAGATGCAGATGGCCTGAGCTGTTCAGGATTGGCTTCTTCTGATGCAGTCTAATATTGCCTTTGCTTTTTGGCAACCACATGACATTATTGCTTCATATTGATTTGCAGGCAACTAAAACTCCACGGTATTTATTTTCTTTACATGTGTTCTTGTTAAGCCATCCTGTACTTGTACGCCTGATTTTTGGGGGCCCAAATCCATGAGCTTATATTTGTCTATCCAAGAGCTCCTTCTTGTGTGGTTCAAGTCCCGTCCTAGTCTGTTGAACTTATTCAGAATCCCATGTTGTTCGTCCAGCTGTCCCTCTGGCTTTGGGTCAACAGCCGATTTGATCCGCATGCTTTCTAGAGCTTAGTCCAAGTCATTGAAAAAGATGTTGAATAGAACCGAACCAGTGACATAGCCCCGTGCTACTGGAAATCTTTCTTGGGGTCAGAGGTCCCATACTGATGCTCCAGTTGCCAAATGCAGCTTACAGATGTGTTTTGTTTGGCCGGCAGAGGGTTTTGTTTAAAACAAAACAAAACAAAAACAAAACTTTGAATCAGTGGCCAACATCTGGGTTTCTAACTTCTCCTGAAAGATTGAAGATATCTCCACACTGGATCCATAATCCAATAGGGCAGCAACCAGCTGGTGTGGCCAGAGCAGCTGTGTGTGGTTATATGAGTTGTGAGTGCAAGACACAGGCTCTCCATTTTGTCTCTGTCCCCACCACTCCCTAGTATCAAGCACCCAGCCCACTCCTGCTCATGGATGATACCTGTCTCCCTCACAAAGGCATTGGGTTAACAGCCCCTACTCTCTATTATCAGCACCCCTTGAGTATAATCTGTCAACTCGTCATAAATCCACCTCACTGTACCATCTCCCAGGCCATATAATCTCCCTTGGGATTTATGAGATCTTGTCAAATTCTGCATGCCACTCAGTTATCAGGGGTCTCTGCCTCTCCTTGATCTACCAGAGTAAGACTGTGGAAAATGACACTGAGATTAGCTTGTCCTGTTTCGGTCTCCAGAACCTACTCTGACTCTTAAGTGCCACTCTTTTCCTCTCTAAGAGCTTAGAAACTGTCCTTTAAAACATTGTTTTTAAGGCTTTTTAGGACTGAACCTGGAACTGGTTATCAATCCACCAAGCATGCATGAAGGTACCCTCTCTTTATGATGACCAGAACATTTACTCATGTTTAGTTTTCTGGTACTTTTGTTGCTCTCATTTTCTTATGGTATCTTGTGATCTCTGGAGTAGAACCATGCATGCCAGGAGATTCAGTCCATCTGGAGTCAGTAACTGTTCCAGGTAGGGCTTTGATTCATTTTTACTGATGTCCATTCTGCTCTGTTCAGTCTTATCATTCTCTTCCTAAACAGAGAAATCTCAGGCAGGGAAACAAGAGGAGATGAGGGATTTCATATTCCCTTCTCCATCAGAAGTACTCTGCCATTAGACTTTGAAAAACAGGTCTGTTCCTTTCTTGATTATCTTCTTGTGTTAACTATCACTTAAAACTTTTTAGCAGACACAGTAAGATGTCCACCAACAGTTTATGCTTCCCCTTTCGTAGGACAGCGTTGTTTCTGGGAAGGGCTGCCCTGCTAGGGACTACATTTCCCAGCCCCTCCTTTGTAGCTAGATGATGCCATGTGACTAGTTCTTTCCAATGGAATATGGAGGAAGTAATAAGCATCACTTCCAGGTTAAAGAGCTTAAGCTATGAGTGGTCTTCTTCACCTCCGCTTCCACCACCTCCACCAAGTGAGGGCAGAGGGCTCTGAGACCCTGGTGGAGGGTGAAGGCGCAAGGTGGAAGGAGTGTGGGTCCCTGCATCACCACATGGAAGTCTGCCTGCCAATCAGGACCCCTCCTTGAACTGTTACATGAGTGAGAAGTTAGCTTTCATTATGGTACACCACTGAGACATGCTCTGTTGGCTTCAGTGGCGAGCCTTGCCCTAAATAATAGAGTTATCCGAAATATTTCTCACAAGTCTCAGCTGCCCACCATTTCTGTTCCAACTCTAGACTACGTCCTTCTGTTCCTCCTTGTGAACTCCTTTCCATTTTGGGTTGTATGTGTCCTCTTAGAACCTCAGCTCTCTTAAAATCCCCTTTGCAGCCCATCTCTTCAGGCATATCCCACACTCTGCTTCCCCCCGGGACCATTTGAAATTGCATTGTCAGAACTACCTTTTTACAAGCTTCCAATTCTCTTGACGCTTGTTTCTGCTACAGCCATTGCCGTAGAGTTGTGTGCAAGATGCCAGAACTGTGCACTGGAGCTCCCTTCCCAGCATCACGGGGCCTCTAGGAACCTCTCAGATCAATGGTCTGAATTCTTTCGGAGGCTATATTTTAGTTAAGATAGCACCAGATGTTAAATAATCCCTGAGGTGTACAATGGTTCAAGCAACATAGATGTTTATTACTTACTTACATAAAGTCAAAACAGGTTTACCTAATTGGAGACAAGCTTTCTTCTGATTCAGGGACCCAGTCTCCTTCCACTTATGGCTCTGCCATCTTTACTGCCTGGCTGCCCAGATGTTCTGATGGCCAAGCTTGGTGCTCATTGCTTCTGTATTGCCACACCTCCATTGTCATCTGGCTCGGGGCCTCAGGGGAGAAACAGAACCCAGCTAGTCTGGTGAAAGTCTCTGCCACAAGGTTTAAGGTTCCTTATACTTTGAGAACCACTTTCATAAATATTAGCTCCTATTTTTTTTAATTTAGTCATTCATAAGATATTTGTGGAACACTCACTGTGTCCTAAAGAGTTTAAGATGGGATGGGTCTTCTGGACCCCCTCCTTTCCCCCCAGGAGCATTCACAGGTGCTTCTCTGCTTGTGAATTTCTCCACTCTTAGAGACCCTCCCGCTGGGCTGGTGAGAGCTGGCTCTGCTCTACCACCAACACAGTGACTTGGCATCTCTCAGGCCAAGTGGTTTCAACTTCCAAATCACCATGGATTCTTTCTCCAAATTTATCTTGTTGCCAAGCACTGTGCAAGCCACAGGAATACAGTAGTAAGCAAGGTGTGTTCAAAATTATTCTGTAAGGTAGGCAGGGCACATATTTCTTTTCTTTTCTTTTTTTTTTTGGAGAAGGAGAGAGAGTGGGGGAGGGGCAGAGAGAGAGAGAGAGAATCCTAAGCAGGTTCCACACCCAGGATGGAGCCTGACATGGGGCTCGATCTCACAGCCCTGTGAACATGACCAGAGTCGAAATCAAGAGTAGGACGCTTAACCGACTGAGCCACCCAGGCACCCAGGGCGCATATTCTTATTCCCATTTGAAAGTTGAGTCAAACAGCCTGGCTGAAATTGCACACACAGTCACTGGCCGACAAGGGCTGGGGTAGGAGCCTCCTGACTTGGGTCCTGCCTTGCACTGCAGTGACAAAGAACGACACAGATACCCAAGTTCGCTTTTATGCTTCCTACTCATTGGTGCAAATTAGTCTAAATCCGCAAGCCTGGCATCAGAAAGAATCTGAAGTTGGGGTAGCAACACTTGAAGAAATGTGGAAACCTACATCCTGTCCTTGCTACTGTATTCGTCGGCCGGGTAGCGCTACCCTCGGCTTTTCTGCCTGAGGCTGGTGGAGACCGAGCAGTAAGCGGAGACTCCCCATCTTGGGCCTCCTGCATGGCAATCACACCTCGAGGTCTGGCCCCAAAGCTCAGGCTGTTCCAGTCTGGTGAGTTTCTCCTTCCGGACTTTCACGCTGTCAATTCATTGGCGTCCTTCTGAACAAAGCCCCGAACATTTGATTTGGGCTTCGTTTCTCAAATTACCACTTACCTAATATGCTTTGGTTCTGCTTCTAAGTAACACGGCTGCAGGAGAGAACTCTATCCACCAAGGTCCTTGCCACCGTGCGGCTCCTGCCAGGCTCTCCCTGGGCACGAACACCAGCCACACACACAGGCCTGTCGGGAGCCAGCCATGGGAGAAGCTCCTCTCTGGACCCTTCTCAGGCTGCTCCCGGGCACAGAGAGAGCCTGTGTCATCAGGAAATAACCCCAGACTGGAGCAATGGGGCCAGAGGGTTTGCTAGAGGTGAGGTCTTCAGGAGTCATCTGCCTCAAATGGATTAAAACCATCTTGAGCCAGAAGTCTGAAATTTATACATACTTTTTTTTCTTATTACACCAAGTAAGTTGTGTTTATTACAAAAGTTTTTGAAAATAAAGGAACTAAAATCTACTTCTATCATCATCTCTTGGATATAATTACTCTTAACATTTTGGTCTCTGGTGTGGATTGAATTGTGTACCCCCAAAATTTCATATGTGGAAGCTCCAATATGACTGTATTTGGAGATGAGGGTTTTAAGAGGGAATTAGGGTTAATTGATGTCAGAAAGGTGGGGTCCTCATTAGATAGGATTGTGGCCTTATTTATAAGAAGGAGACCCCACCCCCGTATGCACACACTAGGAAAGACCACGTGAGGACACAGTGAGAAAGTGTCTGTCTCCAAGCCAGGAAGAGCGTCCTCATTAGAAACCTAATCAGCTGGCAGCTTAATCTTGGACTTCCCAGCCTCCAGAACTGTGAGAAAATAAATTTCTATAGTTAAGCCACCAGTCTTAGAGTATTTTGTTATGGCTAATACAGTCACGAGACCCTTCTTTCTCTGTGAACGTTTATTTTTATTTACCAAAATATGAAATCTTGTTTTATGTATATGACTTCATAAATTTCTTTCTTGTCTTAATTATATAGTAAGAATTATGTTCTATGTCACTGATTGTTGTTTCCCATGTCATGTGTAATGGATGCAACTTGGGTAGAATAGAGTTTTTTTTTTTTTTTTTTTAAGATTTATGTACTTATTTGAGAGAAAGAGAGAGCTGATGCGGGGCTGGGGAGGTGTAGAGGGCAGAGGGAGAGAGAGCATCTCAAGCAGACTCCAAGCTGAGGACAGAGCCTGACATGAGGCTCGATCTCATGACCCTGAGATCACGACCTGAGCCAAAACTGAGAGTCGGATGCTTAACCGACTGCAGCACCCAGGCGCCCCTAAGATAGAGTATTCTTTGGTGTGGATTTGCTGCAAATTATTTGAGGACATTTCTTTTTTTCTTTTTTCTTTCTTTCTTTTTTTTTGGACACTTAAGTCGTTTCAAATTTTTCACTTTATAAATAGTGCTACAAGGAACTTAGTAATAGCCTGGGCTCTGGAGCCTGAGTGCCTAGGTTCAAGTCCTAGCTCTGCAGCCTGCTAGCTCTGTGTTTCAGCTTCTTCACCTGTAAAATGGGGCTAAGAAAAGAATCTGCCACACAGGGTTGTTATGATGATCAAATGTGCTAATCCAAGTAAAGCACTCAGAACAGAGCCCGGCACAGAGTACCTGCTCAATAAGTAAGGAATGGATTATCTTGAGGGCAAACGATGGTTCTTGTGGCCTCCCAAGATCCTTCCAGTCCAGGTGAGCTGTGCCTTATCTTCCCCAAGATGGTTGCAGCAAGGTCCCTCTAAGCTCCTTCCCTTCCTTCATCTTGTGCCCATATAAGTTTGGCCCCACTCCCAACAGCAAGAAGGAGCTGATACCCCGCGACCACCCAAAAGCTACCAAATTGGGTGGAGGGGCACCTGGCTGGCTCAGTCAGAAGAGCATGAGACTCTTGATCTTGAGGTCGTGAGTTCGAGCCCCACACTGGTGTAGAGATTACTTAAAAAAATAAAGCGTTAAAAAAAAAAAAAAGATTGTGTGCAGCCAGCTCTCATGGCCTTCCGTGTTCCCAATCAAAATATTAGATTCTTAAAAAAGAAAACTAGACTGTCCCCATAGAGGAGTGAACAACAAAAACTGCTCTGTGGTTAGTATCGGAAAAAATCTAACCCAAGCACGCTAACAAATGAGTGTGCTCCTTGTCTGAGAGACCCAGTTGAAGAGACTGGGCTCCCAGTTAAGCCCTATTGTCCCCTCTTATTATTAATAGCAGTCTATTTCTACAGAAAAGGAAGAGAGGAGAAAAGCGAGTGGCAGCCTCACTCCCTCAAAAGGAAAGAAATCCAGATTTCAAAATGCTTAGACTTATTTCTCTTTCAAAAGGCAACTTCAGAAACCTGTCCATCCCTCCATCAAAGAGCAGAGCTGTTTGAAGCCATCCCCCCCGCAAGCTTACCTGCTGATTATTCAGGGGAAAAAATTATATTGACATGACTCTTTAGAATATAAAGGCTTTGCAGTGTTTGGGGTGCAACCCTGTGACTATCTTACACCCACAAATGATTAAAAATTCAGATGGCTAACTTTGAAACAATCAAATGCATTAGAAGCTCCTTAATGAGCCGCTATCTGAACTACAAACTTCAGAAAAGTGCTTCTGTGGAGATTCCATTGTCTTTGATCCGAGAAAGTCACGGCGGGGTGGTTTTATTTCAAGTTTATTTTTTGGCATACTGGTCCTCCCGAAATATTGGGAGATATCTTTCTGAGCAAGATGCGGGAGAAAACAATGGTGCTGTCTCTTTCATTTATCTGCAATTTGACAGGAGTGCAGTTTATTAACTTGAAAACAGGCAGAGACATTATCTGAAGCCCGGAGACTCTGGTGGGGACCGCCTCCCTTTTGTACCAGTGGGAGTTGGCGACATTTTGAACCTGCTCACCATTAAATGCCTTCCTGAGTGGGGGAAAAGCCTTTAAAAAGAAAGCCGATGCATTTATGATGTAAATTCGTTATTTTGACAGTCTTTGAAATCTGTCATATTCACATCCAATTTAATGCCTTGCAAAAAAAAAAAAAAGTCCCTTTTCCTTTAAAACACTTTTAAGATTTTCAAAGCCATTTTCATGTAGCAAACTATTGTTATACCTAATATATCCTGAAAGTATTTTAGCAAAGGAACTTATAGGATTCTGTTTTAAGTCATGTTGAGTTTTAAAACATGGCAGTCTTCAAATAAGCTTTGAGCAGGATATCTCTTTTTGATTAGTTAAAAGCTGTTCTTGATTTCCACGTACACAATTAGCTGGCATATATGCATTTAGCCGGCTTCCACCATCGTTTAGCAAGCCCAGAAGGTGGCCCTGTGAGTGACCACATATGTTGTTGTATATTTTGGGTGACTGAATCTTCCAGATCATTGAATACAGAGGTTCGGCTGTCCGGAACACTGCTGAAACCCCAGAGCGAGGCTTCTCCACCAGGGGCGATCTTGCCCCCCAGGGAACACTGAGCCATGTATGGAGACATTTGTGGGTGTCCCAGTTGGAAGGGAGGTGCTGTGGCGCCTAGCACGTTGGAGGCCAAAGATGCTGCTAGATATCTCGGGATGAGCCAGCTTCTCACAGCGACGTTACCCGTCCCACCAAGGCGGCAGTCATGAGGTTGAGCTGTCCCGCCCTAGAGGCAGCCAGTGAAGGTCTCCTTCTGCAGGCCTGGACTGGGTATCCCCATGCTGATGCGCTAGGCCAGCAGGTACCAAACTTGCGAAGTGTGAGGACACCGGGGGGGGGGGGGGTTCTTGACAGAGGGGCCCGGAGGCCACTCCATACCAATGAAACAGGTCTTCCAGGGAAGTAGTTACGGGCATCTGTACCATTCGGATGCTCCCCCAAGCAATGCTGATGTAGTTAATCCACAAGTGAGCATCCAGGAACCATCACGTTAGAACACAGCTGTCTTTTCACTCTTAGCCTCTGCCTTGCTCAGGAGTATTAACATTTACTTGGTTCACAATGCTAATAAGCATGACTCCTACTTTCCTGGCTCAGGATGTATTCACAGGAGGGCAGAGCTGGGAGTACTGACTATAGCAAAAAGGGACAATATCCAATAAAAAGGGAAGAGGAAGAAAATTTACTTAAAAAAAAAAAAAAAGAAGGCAGATACAAATTCCCAAAGCACAGCATCCTCATTAGGGAGCTGGGCAGATGGACAATAAACAACTGGGTGAACCAGTAAACAGTTACACCATCTGCTAGTAGTTGGCGCTACACAGAGAATTCAGATAGGGTGATGGGGGGCTGGGTAGTGACTTTAGTTTGCAAGGTCACAGAAAACGTAGCGAGGATGAAGATTCACCAAACAAGCTCTACACACTAGTTTGCAAGGTCAGTGAAAGTCTGTTGAAGCTGAGATGAGAACAAGAAGAAACCAGCCACCGGGAAATAACTTTCCAGGCCAACAGCCGATCTAGTGCAAAGGCCCTGAGGCAGGAATGAGTTTGGGATGTTCCAAGGAAGACAAAGAAGGCCAGAGGCTGGTCTGTGGTGGCCCAGAGGGAGAGGGGCGTGAAGTGAGGTCAAAGTATCAGCAGCAGGCACTTTGTATGCCCTGATAGGGAATTTGGGTCTCTTTCTAAACACAAGAGGAGGCCCCTGGAAGCTTTAAGCAAGGTAAGGACATGATCTGATTGGTTTAATAGATCACCTTGCCATAGGGTATTGAATGGATTGCAAGGGGCAAGAGTGAGAGATGGGAGGTCAATATGGTAGGTGGGCAATGGCGGTGGACTCGTGGTGGTGGTGGTGGTGGTAGAAAGGATGGAGAGAGGCAGGTGGATCCCAGATAGGTGGCCGATGGATTGGACGTAGGTGAAGAGGAAAATGAGAATCAGGGATAAGCTCCAAGACTTTGGGCTTGAGCGAATTAGATTAGGGAGGGCCACCTACAGAGACGGGATTGGCTGGGGACCGCGTAGGGACTCAGGGGCTCTGTTTTGTCCTTGTAAAGTTTGAGGTGCTCCTCAGACATCCATGTGGAGATGTCAGTTGACAAGGAAATATGCCTGGAATTGCAGAGACAGGACGCCACACACCAGTAACCCTTGGCACTTGGGTAGATAGGTCATCGCTCAGAGCTGGACAGAAGGAGGCAACACGGACAGGAGGCACAGAGGAAGGAGCAGATCGAAGGAAAAGCAGGAAAGGGAAGGAGATGCCACAAGCAGGAGGAAGTGGTTAGCAGCATCCCTGAGGTGGTCAGTCGAGAGATGTGCACCGCGCACCGGGAGCTGGGGCTGCTCCCACCAGACAATCCCTTTGTGTAGGGAGATAGTGACGTCGCTTAGGTGCTGATAAGCCTGGCCAGTCAGAGCAGACGCTGGGCCTCAGCAGCAGGTGTAGGATCTCAGAGACCTTCTGTTGGGTCAGGCGTTAACTCTGTGGTGTCTGAATGGTGGCGGAGTGCAGGAGGTCCTGGGGGAGGGAAGGGCCACTGGGACAGCAGGCGGCTCTCGGGGGACTAGACACAGTGGCTTTTTACAAGCCAGCAGTTCAGTATTTTTACCACCAGTCGTAGTAGTCACCCCTCCAGCACGCAGCCTGCATCTGTTGTGTTTGCTGGTGTCAGCTGGGTCTAGAACTACTTTTAAGAGTCTGCTCTTGGGGCGCCTGGGTGGATCAGTCGGTTAAGCATCTGCCTTTGGCTCAGGTCATGATCTCAGAGTCCTGGGATCAAGTCCCACATCGGGTTCCCTGCTCAGCAGGGAGTCTGCTTCTCCCTCTGCCCTTCCCCCCCGCCCCGCTCATTCTCTTTCTCTCTCTCTTTCTCAAATAAATAAATACAATCTTAAAAAAAAAAAGTGTGTGGTCTTGATCACCTGCATTAGAAGCCCCTGGGGTCTTACTAAAAACCCAGTTCACTGAGTCCCACCTTAGACTATGCAACTAAGACTCTGTGGGGCCAGCACCCTGGAATGTGCATTTCACAAGCTCTTCAGGTGATCTGTGCACCTGAGTAAATCTGAGAAGCACATCGTAGAGGAAAAGTCCTAAAAGAGACTGAAGGACTTTCTAAGTCGGAAGGTGGGGGCACTGCCAGTGTCGGGCTGGGCACCCCTGATCCATGGGATGGGGGTGGGGGTGAGGGACTGGTGTTTGGGTTCATTTTGATTAAATCCAAACCTCACATATTTCAACTCCGTCTTCCATCCAGACAAACCTTAGGTTCACGAATCCCTATTACGGAGTGGATTTTAGCTGGATCCTCACTGCTTTATCAGTGTGCAAGACATTTTCATCTCGTACGGAGGTCTTCCTGCAGTTCTACTTCAAAGTGGCAAACCCAAGAAGGCTGGAGAAGGAGTCTCAGAGAGTGTTTACAGATGCCTTATCGCTTGGGGGTGGGGGGTGGGGGAAGAGTCAGGAGGGGAGGGTGTGGGCTAAAGGAACACATTTCTCCAAAGCGGTTTGGAGCTCACCTAATCCGGTGAGGTGATCAAACAGTCGCTTAAAAGATCTCTCTTACAAAGAGGGAAATTAAGTTTTCTGGCTTGTCAGTCACCCAGGATCTAGGCTGGTGTTTTCTAATAGGTAGATCGTCCTTTACGGGGTGATAATAACAGGATTCTGGGGGAAGCTGTGTGGGGGTATGCAAACACACACACACACACACACACACACACACGCATGCAGATCGTCCCGTGTGTGGGTATTAATGCATGTGAGTCGGTGTCCATGGAATTAAGAGAAAGAAATACCTCTCCTCCGACTGCCCTGGAGAGGGAAAACAGTGGTCACAAAACCTTTATCTCTATTCCTGAGTTGAATTGGGGGTGGGGGGCAGGGGACTGGTTTTTCCAAGTCATCCACTAACTCCTTTTATTGCCGGACCTGAGGAAAGAACACACATACATTCTCTTCTTTCCTCCCTGAGGAAGCTTCTGTCCCTCCCGGGGGGTTTTTCCCTGCAGAAGGGAGGCTGAATGTTTCTGAGCCTCAGGAAGTCTGGCGGGCAGGTTAGAGACACAGAGAAGAACCCCAGGGCCTGACCAGTGTTTGCCCTCCCTCACCCCTCGAAGTGAGCGTGGCTCAGAGATGGGGCCTCCACGTCTGGCTTTCTCCTTGGCATAAGGGAGGCCCAGGCTGCTAGGGGAAAAAAAAAACCCAGTTTGGAACTTGGCCTAACAGACTTGGTCCTGGTTCAGAGCACAGTAGGCCACATAAACCACCGTAGCAGGGCTAGGGGGAGAAAGGGCGCCCCCGTGTTTGGCTAAACCATGGGGGATTCCCTTTGCAGAGAGCATATTCAATCACGTTTAAGTATAGGTTTGCTGCAGCGGTGGGGGGAGGGGGGGCGGGGAGTCTCTGCTCTCCTTGATTGTCCCACAGAGGGCTTGGCTTTTCCTGGGTCAGCCGCTAAGCACCCGGGGCCTCCCAAGGACCCGCCTTCCCCCTTCCCAGAGAAGCCAGGCTGCGGCTGCCTCCCTCCTGATCACCTCGGTGGTTTAGCCCTATTGCACACTACGGTTGCTCAGAATTCACGGCCTTTCCTGCTCTCTTTTCAGTTTCTTCCTTTTCTAGGGTTGGTGTATGTTTTGAGGATGAATGCCCCATTGGTCCCCTGGTTAAGAGAAGGCTAGGGCTGCCGTAGAGCTTAGACCTTGGAGGGTCTGTGAGCTCTTAGCGCCTCGGGGAAGCCTGCTCAGGGGCAGGACCAGGTCGGAGAGCGTGGCTCTGGATGCTGGCCGGGACCCTGGCGCTCTGTCTCTCGCTCTCGCTCTCTCTCTCTCTCTGTGACCTGAGGGAAGATACTTAGCCACTTTGTGCCTCGGTTTCCTTCTCTGTGTTGTGAAGGTAATCACAGCACCTCCCTCGCAAGATCGTTTGAGGTTGAGACAAGCACTAATGCATGGGAAGGGCTCCGGAGTGTGCCTGGTGCGTGGTAAATTCGACAAGAATTCTAATGTGAGCTGCCATTGTTCTGCCCCTCGGGTGGTGCCCCTGATAAGTCTGTGTGAGGGGCTTGATTATCTTCCAGAATCGCTCACCATGTAAGGCAGGCCAGGAACTCCCCAAGGCCTTCAGCCCAGGGGCCCAGGTCGGGCCCGAAGCAGGGACGGGGCTCTCTGCCATTGCGGCAGGAAGGGTCACCTCTGAAGATCTGTCTGCCCCAAGGGGGGCCGTCGTGCGGCTTGAGGGGCTGCTTCGGGAGGTGACTCTGGAGTGGGCAGAGTCATGATGCCTTATCACCACGTTACATCCAAGTAGGATGGGCCCCATCCTAGCAGGCTATATAGGGTTCATCCATCTTCCTCCCCTCCTTCCTCAGCAAAGCATTGGCACCTGTGCTGGGATCTTACTATTTCTTTTCCCATAAGCCTGGGGCTCCAGACTCTTTTCTCCCTGGTGAAAGGAACGCTGGCCTCTGTCCTGGTATTCCTGATGTTCTCCCAGCTTCTACCTGACCCTCTGCAGTCCGTCCCTCGTCTATTTACAACAGGAATCAGAACATTCCACTCCCTGCTAGAACCCCTCCAATAAAATACAATGTCAACACCTTTTCACAACCTGCCAAAGCCCCTCAGTGCAGCCCCCTTGGCCTGAGCTCGTTTCCCCCCCCCCCCGCCCCCCGCCCCCCCGCCACCAGCCACCATAGGCCACGTTCAGATCCTCTGACTTGCCAGGCTCAGTCCTGCTTCCGGGGCTCTGCCCTTGAGGTGTCCTCTACCCAGATTCTGCTTCTCCCAGCTCCGGATCTCAACCCAAATGTCACCTCCTCAGAGGGCCCTCCAGGACGGCCTGAGCCAGAGCGGCCCCTCCCCTGCCAGATTCTCGCTTCACTCTGTGCACCCACCGATCTGTGCGGCCACCTCAGATGTGTGGCACTAGGAGCTGTGACTCAGTGGGAACACCCAAGAGCCCGGCCCGCCTGACACACCCCCCTTCCCCCCCGATGCCCAGGACAGGACATGGCATACGCTGTCATATGCACATATATATTTTCTACTTGATGGATGGAATGCTGTCCCTTAGGGCGCCTGGGTGGCTCAGTCAGTTGAGCATCTGACTCTTGGTTTTGACTCAGGTCATGATCTCAGGGTGGTAGGATGGAGCCCTGTGTGGGGTTCCGCACTCAGCGGGGTCTGCTTGAAAATTCGCTCCCTCTGCCACTCCCCCACTCGTGTGCGTGGGCGCACTCTCTCGTTCTCTCTCTCAAATAAATAAATCTTAGAAAAAATGCTGTCACCTGACTATCTGGGGGGGCTCTTTGAAGTGGCTGTGACTCGGGATGTAAGGCCTGGGCAGGGGGTGTGGATGATAACTGCTCTTGCTCTCGTGGTCCTGGCTGATGTTGTTATGGGATAGGGAGGCAGGTGTTCCTAACATATCTCTTTACCCCCGACCCCTGACCTCATGCCAGTTGTCATTCCCTCAGCCTTTACATACCATCACAAGGTCTCCGTTAACCACAAGCATTCTCTCTGGAAGGGGTACCACGTCCCCCTGTTTGCTTAAGTCAACCTCAGTTGTAGGCTGAGAGCAGAAGGGCTTTGGGGAAAGTAAATACAAACTTGTTTAAGAGTAAGAGAGGAACAAGATTGTCCAGGTCAAGGTTGGACCACCTTATGAAGGTCGGATACCTTGACTGCCCAGAGACATCAAAGTAAGCTCAGTTGGCAGGTGGTTAAGACAGGACTTGAACCCGAGCCTCTGGGCCCTCCTGCTGTACCAGAGATGTGGGCAGTCTAACAGCAGCCTGAGGGGGTCAAAGATGGGTGGGAAGGGAGGAAGCAGAGCCAGAGGCTGGGTCAGGAGGTGCAACAGAGTTCAAGATGAAGGACATCACTTCTCAGTCTTGACCTTGGCCCATGACCATCGCTGCACCTGGCTGGAAAAGACCCCGAAGCCCCAGTTGGCCCACCCTACCCACTCCCAATGCCTCCACAGGTCCCAGAAGCCCTGCTCCAGCCTGGCTTCCCAGGAGCACCTGCAGGTTGGCCAAGGCCAAGGCGACGTGTCCCAGGGATCGCCAGAGCTTGGCTTACCCGCTCCCAAGCTAATCACTGTCATCATCTGCTGCCTCACGCAGTGATTGCCAGGATGAAAGAGTCGGAGTCTGAAAACCCCTTTGATCTGGGTGAATGAGAGGGTTTGAAGAAGACAGCTAGAAAAAAGCAAAATAATGGGCAATGGGGGTAAACTACCTCTCTGGGTGCCGCGAGGAAAATCGTATCACTTCTCCAGGCTCACACCACCCTTTAATTCAGGAGTGGTCTTTCTGCAACCACCACATTGTCTCTCCCCCTCCCACCTGGAGACATACAGATTGAAGGATGTGACTCCTTGTTGACGCCCCGATCACTCGGGAGTTGCTTTGGACTAAACAAGTCAGGCTCAATAGCCTCTTCTGTGACTCAGAGATGTGGAGAGAGGAATCAGAGATTGGGACATCATGCCTACTGCTCACCCGGCAGGTACAGACAAGCAGGACGCCTAGAGAATGGGAGAGGGTCGGTGGTAAGAGGAAAGCGGATAAATAGAAAGGCCCCTGAGCCTTTGCTAAGGAGAAAGACAGGTGTGGTCCATCCCATTGGCAGTCCTTCAACTAGGAACCAGCCCTGAACGCACCGGAATGGGTGGGGGGCGGTTTGCTTTGTGATCTGAAGACTGGTTTCTCGGAGGAGGATGAGAACATCGCCAGACCTGAAGACTCTTCTTAAAGGGGTTGTTTCCTTGTGTTGTAGTCTTGATGCCTCAGGAATGGAAGCAAAGAGTAGAGTGGAGGTCTGGAGCATCCTGCCTACGTTTTCTTGAGCAACAGTTACAGGTTGGGCTCACCAGTCTTCCAGAGCTTTCCGACAAGGTCACCTTGACAGGGGTGCAAGTGAGATGTGAAAGAGAGAGAGCGGTGGGGCTGGGCTGGAGGTGACTTCCAGCCAAGCGGAGGCTGCAGCTGAGTCAGTGGAAAGTATTTATTTCCGATTCTAGAAAGTCTGTGATTACCCTTTGCTGGCAACACTCTCTCTTCTGAAGCCCAAAGTGGTTGAATTGCAAATGACAAGAAGTCAGGGCTGGATGAGAAATGTTGAGGTGTTTCTCCAGCGGATTAAGAAAAGCCTCCAAAAGAAGATGCTTAAAAGCATAAACACTTGCTGATGACCCAGATGGGAGTTTTAGATCTCCACCAATGCCAGGGGCAAACGCAGACCATGTCTGATTATCCAGAAACAGTACTTTCCAGAACCGCTCCAAAATTCAGTCTTCTTTTAGCATGCCAGGGAGGGGGTGGGAGTTTTTTTTGAGGGGAGGCAGGAGACAGGCAGCAAGAAGAGGAAGCATTGAAGGGACACAAAGTTGTTGTTTGAGATTCCCTTTTAAAGGGCCAACCACTGTAATTAAGACTATGAAGCAAATTCACTTGGAAGGACAGGTGCTTTCATTTTTCAAATGTGAGATTGTAATCTTTCCTCTTTCCCTGATATCCCTCTCATCATATGTGTGTGTATCTATGTGTATATATATATATATGTATGTATATAAATGTATATATATGTGTATAGAAATATATATATATATTTGTTTCTCCCCTCATTTGGACCATTTGAGGGTAGGTAGCAGATATCATACCCTGGTACCCCCTTTTAGTGTGCATTTCCTAAGAGCAAGGACAAACCTTCTCTTACGTAACCACAATGAATTACCAAACTTGGAAAATTTCCATTAAGACAATGCTGTTATCCAATCTACCATCTGCATTCTAATGTCATCAATTATCCCAATAACGTCCATTTTAGCAACATTTCTCCTTCTGCTCCTGCCTCCGCTCGATCCAGAATCGCAGAAAGCAAGGATGATTTTTAGATCTCAATGGAACCTCATCAATGTTCCTCCTGTCTTGTTCATCACTGGGTTTCAGAAAGGATTTCAAACAACATACCAAAAAGCCACACATATATAATAAGTTAAAATACGAGTTTAAAATATCAGATGAAAAAGTAAAAAAAAAAAAAAACTAAAATATCGGAGGAAGGAAATGAAACCGAGAGAACACGAGAGAAGGAACGAAAAACTAAAGCTGGGGGCAAGAGTCCCTCATAAGAGACATCTCATGAAGTCCATTATGTTCAGTGCTGGAAGTCAACCATGCTTTCGCCGTGAGCTCTGTAGTGGCCAGAACGAAGAAGGAGACAAGATCAAATAGACATCGTGATGGGGTGGGCCCAGGTGGGGATTTCTGTCTTCTAGGGTAGGGTTTTGTTTTGTTTTTTCATGTTAATGTCTTTAGTTCGTGACTGTGGTCCACACTGTCTCCCCGGCTTCTCCAAGCCCTTGTCTCTGCTGAGCCCTACGGAGACGAGAGACAGAAGCGAGGAGAAGACTCTGAGAGCCTGGTAAATAACAATATATCCAGCCACCCGTGTAGCTTTTATGACATTCCAGTTATTTTTTTCACAGCACTGCTGTCACCATTTTTCATTTTATACGCGTTGATTTAAATCAACAGTGTTCCACATACTCTCGTCTATGCAACGGGCTGCTTCTCTCCCACTGGAGTGTAAGCTCTCCGAGGGCAGGGACTCCCATCTGTTTGCTCCCCGGTGTTTCTCTAGGGCCTAGATCAATCCCACGCACCTGATGAGTGCTCAAAACTTTTGTTGAATAAATGAGTGTCCCCGGGAACCCGCTTTCCCCCTCTGCACACGCAGCCCACCGCGTGTCGCTCATTTCTCCTCGGCAAAGATGACAAATCCTGAAGGAGACAGGAAGGTGGCTCAAACCCCCTTCTGTGCTCGGACGGGGAATGCAAACTCTCAGAGGACAGCTGGACAGCTGGTGGACACTTGCTGACAGATGGACACTGGAGCCGGCCGCGCAGGGCGGGGGGGTGGGGGACAGAGGCCACGTTGGCCAGGGGGTGAGGACACCCGCCCGCCTCCTCTGTGGGCTGCAGTTTCACAAAAGAGCCATCTGGGCCACATCCGGCGGGAAGGGGGGCCCAGTGGCGCCAGTGTTCCTTGCGAGCGCTGGGCAACCCTCTGCCTCGGCCCCAACGCCCTCCTCGCACCCCCCCTCCCCGCGGAGCTCAGAGCCTCGACAGGCGCCTCGTGGCATTCGGGCTCCAGCCCCCGCCAGATGCTGGGCTCCCAAGGGTGCCCCGCCCCCCACCCCACTTGCTGGCACCTTAGCGCTCACGTGGGGCGCATGTGCTTGTGCCCCGGCCCCCCCAGCTGCCCCCCTCCCCCCGCTCCCCGCCACCTCTACCTCCTACCCCCCACCCCGCACACGAGACGTGCTTTGGTTCCCCAGGATCCAGTCAGAGCCTCCAACACATCTTTTATTAATATTAATTCTAAAAAAAAATTTTTTTTCAGTGCTATTTACCATCTGTTTTTTCCCTTGGCTGAAAATAATTGGAGATGAACCGCCTGCTGCTTGGGTCCCCCGCGTTGTCTCCGAAGGAACAATGCGAACAGACAATGACTGCATTTTTTCCCCCAGCAAAACAAGCTCGAATCAACTCCCCTCCCCGGGTTGCAGAAGCTGCACGAAATCCAGTGGGTCTCACATCCCCGCATTTCTTATCATCTGCCTCTTCTGAGCCTCGTGCATCTTGGGCCCAGAAAGCCTTCTGGGCGGGGGCCGGGGGAGGGGGGGTCTTTGGTTTCTATCAGCCAAGTTCACTAATTTTCCTCTGTCCTGACAACATCTGGTGCATTTGATGTTCCACTAAAGTTTGCACCATCTGTAAATATAAATAGCCTGGTCTTGATTCCATTAGAGGCCCATGAATGGAACAAAGATATTCCAAACTGACTGCCGTGAGGCCGTGGGCCCGGCAGGACCGGGCTCCCGCTCTGGAGAAAAGGAGATGGGGCGTGTTCGCCTCCTCCCGATGGAGCCAGACCTTTCGGCTTCCCCGCCGAGGGCCTCTGAGCCCCCCGATCCCTTCAGGATCATGGAGCTGCACGCCCCTGCGGAAGGGAACTTACAGAGGCTCCCCTGGCAGACGAGGTTCTGAGGGCAGGACAGGCTGTGCCAAGTCAGCCTCCCTGAAACAAACCGGGAACCCGAGTGCCCTTTCAGAGGGGAGGGTCTTGGGGCTGCCCCTCCCCAGGAAGCAGCAGCCGGGGACACGCAAGTCCCCAGGGACTCTAGCTCTCGTCACTCAGGGGCACTTGGGGGCACCTGGCTGACATGGCGCTGGGCCCTCCAGGGTCTTGCCAACCTGTCTAGCGCCTCTGCCCTCGTGCCCATCCACTGGCACAGGGACCCGCCATCATTCCACGGGCTGAATTCCGGGTGTCACGGGCACTCGCGGACGCCCCCTCCATCCCCTTAGATTCTGTGCTGCCTCCTGCTCTGATCTCTGGGGTGGATGCATCTTCTTGGGTCCTTTTGTGCTTCCCTCTATGCCAGGCTGAGCTTACGCCATCTGCAATCCCTCTGTCTCATTCTTTCTCTCCTCTTGATTTCTGAGGGGAAAACCAAACAAAACAGGATCCTTGTCGATCTAGGTGTTAGAGACGACATGTTTGTGTCTCCTGCAAAATTCCTACGTTGCAGCCCTAAGACCCAGTGTGAAGGCATTTGGTGGTGCCTCTTTGGGAGGTAATTAGGTCACGCAGGTGGGGCCCTCATGATGGGATTAGTGCCCTTGTAGGAAAAGACAGGAGAGAGTTCTGTCCCCCCCACCCCCTGCCTCCACGTGGGGACACAGCCAGAAGACGGGGGTCTCTGAACCAGGAAGCAGACCCTCAGCCCAGCGTTTTGATCTTGGACGCCCCAGCCTCCAGAACTGTGAGAAATAAGTGTTTGTTGTTTCAGCCCCATCTGTGGTATTTTTGTGAGAGCAGTTCAAATGGACTAAGACACTCACTAGGCCTCACGCCCACCTCAGCTTCAGGCAGAAATGGCTCTTGCCAAAATGCTACCTCAAGTTTGACCCAAGAATGCCCCTGAACTTGGCCTGTGTCCTCCCAGCCGAGCGGGTCTCACAGCTACTGTTTGCTTCTATCCCCCAACACCCCAAACAGCTCCCACGACATACACGAACGTCCCCTCCCAAACCCCACCTTTGTCCACCACTGTCTCCACGTCCCCCACTGAGACACGTGCCAGACCCCAGCACAGTGGGGCCCACCTGAGCACACAGTCATCTGAGTCTCTGGTCACACGGCGCTAACATCTGCCAGCCTTTCTGGAAATACGTTACGTCCTCTAATACCATCCTGTGGTGTTCTACACCAAAAAAGAATATGCGATAAAGAAGATTGAGATACTGGGTGTTACGGACTGAATATTTATGTCCATCCCAAATCCATATGTTGAGGTCCTCGACTCTAATGTGGCTGTATTTGGAGATGGAGCTTCTAAGGAAGTAATAATTAAGGTTAAACATGGTGGTTAGATTAGGGCCCTGATCTAATAGGATTAGTGTTCTTTTAAGAAAAGATACCAGAGAGGATCTTTCTCTCCCTTTCTCTCTCGCTCTCACCCCACACACACTGAGGAAAGCCCAGGTGAAGCCATAGAGAGAAGGTGGTTGTCTTCAACCCAAGACATGAGACCTCACCAGACGCCAACCCTGCCGGCATCTTGATCTTGGACTTCCAGCCTCCAGAACTATGAGAAAATTAATTTCTGGTTTTTAAACCACTCAGTTTGTGGCTTAAAGCCTCCTCTTCTCCGAGCAGGAGAAGACGCTGTGTTAAACCAAGTGGACGGGTTTCAGTACCATGGCCGTTCATTCACAAATATTTGCTGAGCTCATCTGGAGTCAGGTGCTGGGCTGGGCCCTGGGGACACAGTGGGGGCAGAGGGATCTCTGTACCTCTTACTAGCCAATGTGCTTTGTAGCTTTCAGAGAGGACCCGTAATACGTAGAGTTCCCAATCCCATCTGCCCACAGGAACTTGCTTTGAGGAACAGTGTGTCACCACAGATACTTTGAGAATAATACCTTGGTCCAATGGGGAGAAGGACCCTTCGGTCTATGTTTCACCATGACTGTCAGGTGATCCAATGAATTGGGCCCCCAAAACTCGGTACAGAGTATCACGCGGAATGCTGGTAAGATTGAAAAGCAAACAGAAGACAGGAAGTGCGAAGAAAACCCAGTGTACTGGAGAGAGCAGGGGCCTTGGAATAGGATGGACCAGGGTTCAAGACTTGAGTTTGCTATTTATGAGCTGTGTGACCTCTGGTTGGTTACTTGACCCACCTCTCCCCCCACCGCTTCTGCTGCTTCTCCTGTAAAATAAGACTATCTTGGAATGTTGGTGATGCCTCAAAATAAAATAGATATAAAGCACTTGCCACGGGTGGTAGCCATCATTATGTCACGTGTCAGCCGTGCCCTGGGTGGAAATGGGAGGATTCGGCAGCTCTGGTCCAGGTTCCATGAGCAAACCCCCCAGCTCCCTCCAATGCCACTTCCCCATCCAGAAACCAGGTTCCTTTCAGGCAAACCAGATCCTAGTTGTCTTTGGGGACCTCTTAGAGCCCCCCACTCTGGGGGCTGCTCTCCCCTCCAAGTCCCATCTCCCACTCAGCCTAGGGTCCCCCACGCTGGGGCCCGTGGAGCTTAACCTTCTATTTTTATTTATTCAGTGGTAAACATTCCCGGCACTTAAGCAGAGGTCTAATTATGAAGGCCTCATTCCACATTTTCCCTGGCAGGATGATAGCCAGCGTGTTCTTTGATCTGCAAGAACTTCACTAGAGTTCAAGATGGCCTGGATTTGTGTTTCCACACTCTGATCTATTTTATTATCCCCCTGAGGGGCTGGCAAAGCTTTTTCAGACTTGTGTTTTAAGAGCACCTTGCCAGGTCCTCTGCCTGTTGGTTTTGTAGTCAGCGTGGTCGTCCCACACCCCCTTCCCCGCTTCACCTCACTATTAAAACTCTTTGCAAGTCCACGTTCGGGGTGTTTGCTGAGATCTGGGATCAAAATCTAGCCTAATTAGCCGAGGTTTGACCTCCAATATTTGGTGTTTGTTTTGTTTTTTTTCTTTCCACCATGTTCCTGGTAGGTATTGAAAGGAACACAGGATTCCAGATCCTAAGAAAGGAGCTTGAATCTCTCTTTGCTTCCAGTTCCCTGAGTGATAGTGGACGAGTTACTCCAAGGAACTGAGTCCTCCAAGACTCAGCTTTCTCTCCTGAAGGGTTGAAGGATTTCCCAATGTGCCGATTAGTCGGCTGGCACTGGCCCAGCAGAGGACCACAGGCTCGGGGGTTTAAACAACAGAAATGTATTTGCTTACATTTCTGGAGGCTCGAAGTCCAAGATCAAGGTGTGAGCAGGGTTGGTGTCCTGTGATGTCCCTCTCCTTGCTTTGTAGATGCCCATCTTCTCCCCCATGTCCTCACCTGGTCTTTGCTCCATGAGTATATCTGGGCCTTAATCTCTTCTCAGACGACCCCAGTCATGGTGGATTCAGGCCCATCCTCAGGCCCTCATTTTACCTTCGTTCCCTCTCTAAAGGCCCCATCGCCAAACACAGTCACGATCTGAGGTTCCGGGGGTCAGGACTTCAACATATGAATTTGGAGGGGACACAATTCAGACGCAATGTAACACGGGGGCGGGAGGGTGGTCGTGTCCCATTGTATAAGGTGCATCATCAAAACCACACCGAAGGCTTCGTGCCTTCGTCATTTGACAGGTTTTGTTAGCAATTGTTAGCAATTACCTTACAACTTTCCTGCTGCCCAACGGGAGATGTGGATGCTCTCGTAAAGGGCACCGTCCAGAGTATTTGCTGTCGGAAAGGAGGCTGAAACGGCACCCGACCGCCTGCCTGAGCACAAATCCCATGACCACCATTCACCAGCGCCATGAACTCAAACACTTTACGTAACCTGTCTGCCGGACCTCATCCGAAGGCTGGACCATCCCAGGACCATGGTGCCAACGAAACAATATAACTACGCAGAGCTCTTGAACAGAAAGCCCAGAGCATAGTAAGGGTACTGACTCTGGGAGTGAGCGGCCGGGCTCCCGGTCGCCCCTTCGGAGGAAAGCTGCTGATGGCAGGAAAGTCAAGGCTGACATGGGGCTGACATGGGGTTTGTGGAGGTCCTTTCTGAAGTTGGGTTTTTTCGACTCTCCCTGGCTTTTTCCAGGCGAAATAGTTCCAATTCCTTTAACCTTGCTTCACAAAGCCCCGTTTCCACTGCTTTGATCATTTCTGTGACTCCTGCCAGGACACCTCCAGCCTCCCCCAGCCAGCCCTTCCAGGAGGGGTGACACAGACTCAACCCAGCAGTCTAATGAGGAGCTGACTAACGCGGACCCGTGATGGGGGATGACTTGGGGGCCAGGGCACACGTCACGGGCCTTTCATGTGTGCAGAATCCAGCGACTTTGAAGAAGGCAAGGCGCTCTGTTGACTACGACCAGATGCCCTGGATTTTCCGGGACGGGCTTTTTGGAGATGGTTCAGATTGCAAATATTCTACTTGATTGTCCCCATAAACCCGTAAAATGTCCCAGAAGTTCTAACTTTTCTGCTTCCCTGTGGCAGGCCCCCAAGTACCTCGTACTCGGGTCTAGGTAGTTTTGCCAAAAACATCATTGCCACGAGGGTTTGCGTCTCTTATCTAACTGGCCATAAGGCAATTTTGCCGTAAATGATTTAAAAAAAAAAAAAGTAACTGGTTTGACAGTTGGTTGGTTTCATTTCTCCTTGCCACGCTCCTCCCATTTTTATACTATAGAAATCTCAGCCCTCATGATGGTCTATACAGTGGCGCAGGATTTTGAACCCACGTTTCCCATAGAACTTTGGAACAGCTTTCAACAGACATGTGACAATTCGCCAAGAACAAACAACAGCGCAGGCGGCAACATGCTTTTGCCACGTAGTTAGTACAAAGCTCCTTTGCAAATATGCATCCTGGCATTTGGAAGCTGATAACCTCTCTTAATGAAGGAGGGAAGTTGAGCAAAAGAAGAATGAGACACATCAAGAAGCAAAAAAAAAAAAAAAAGCGTGTAATACTATGAACAAAAGACTTTGAAGACAAGTACACAAAACAAAGTTATTTACACAGTATTGCCATGAGTCTACACACACTTGACACGTATTCAAATATTTTGCATTTTGCAATAAAGTCTTTTTAATTTTATTCATTTTTTTTTTTTTTTATGTTTCATCATGTCCTTTTTTAATGAATGTCCCTCTCTCTTTGGTGTGATTTTATCTTTTACAGCAAAACGGCCCTTCAATTAGTTATGCAGCCAACGTGCTTGTAACAAAGATGCTATGGTGAAAATATCAGATAAGCTCTTGCATGTAGATGTGACATTAAAATGTTCCCCGAGCCGGGCAGAGAACAGATGACATTCGGATGTAGTGAGGGCACAGTTCTAGAGTGGGAGGGTTGTCCTGATGTCAAACACCCTTCCCTTTTGAGAACCAGGAGTTAGACTTTGTGCCAGACCACTCTGTTGGGATTTTGTATACAGAAAATATGATTGCAGGGACGATCTTGCTCATTTTTTCCTCGGCTTGTGGACAGTAATCACCCCTAGGTCTTCTTTCTCCTAAACCTATCCGTGTCTCGCCCCAAATCGTAACTGAAGGTCAGACGCCTCACAGGGGCTCACCTGGTAGTTGAGACCAGTTAGAAGCTGGTCCTGTCTTCATCCTAAACATAGGGTGGCCGCTTTTAGCCCTAAGTCTATCACCTTATAATTGTACTATTGAATTTCATATGGTTTTTTAGAGCCGTGTTTTCAATTTGTCACGGTTGTTTTGAATTTTATTCTTGGCTTTGTGAGTGTGAGCCACCCCACCAAATTTAGTATCATGTGAGGATGTGATGAGTACAACCTCCCTTCTTTTGTTTAAGCCATTAGTGAAGATGGGCCCAGCAGTTAATCCCCGGAGGAGCGGCATTCTTGCAAATAGATACCATAGCACCGATTACCCAGTAAAGAACGGCTTTTCCCTTTGGCCGTAGACACTTCTGTTCATTGCAGAACATTCACAAAGTGCAGATAAGCATAAGAAGGAAATAAAAGTAACTTGTAATCCCACCATGCGGATTTAAGTGCTGTCATTTGGTGTGGACCCTTCTCGTTCAATATATAAACGTTCCTTGGCATGGATTAAGGGATCGATGGGGCCCTGTGATGTGCTTCCTGGTAGACCTGATCATGCAGGATGACCCGAGAGCCAGTTCTTCATCCTCGACCGTGACACAGACATTCCAAACCGCAAGACTTCATGTGCACTGTGTACACACATGCAACCCAAATTGTGTTTCATGAATACCGGCTCCATGAGACGGCCCAAGAAAACAAAGGCAGCGTTGGTAGTTCTTTGAGAAATGCTTTTCCCTATACACTTCTACATCCAGGAGATTCCCAGTGTGCCTAGACATAACAAAGGGACTGAGAAGTCCTCCAATTAAAAAAAAAAAAAAAAAACCTACATAATTTTTTTTTACCTCCGCATTCCCCAAATTTAATTATCCATATGATAATAATTTTCTATTCCTTTGAGAAACATTTATAGAAATGCTGTTATAGATTAAATCTTAATGTCAGGATGAAGAATAATTATAATTTTTTTAAAAGCACCTGACTTAGGGGCACCTGGGGGGCTCATCCAGTTAAGCATCTGACTCCTGATTTTGGCTCAGGTCATGATCTCAGGGTTGTGGGATCGAGCCCCGCATCAGGCTCCATGCTCAGTGGGGAGTCTGCTTGAGATCCTCTCCTCCCTCTCTCCCTCTGCCCCTTTTCCTATTCTCTCTCTCTCTAAAATAAATAAATAAAATTTTTATTAAAAAAATAAATAAAAGCACATGACTTAAAGTCAGGAGACAGGATCCCTCCTCTGCCCTTAATGAGCTCATGACGTTGGCTGAGTTACTTTTGTCTGAGCCTTGGTTTAGCAAAATGGTTGGACTCCTCTAGTAATCCCAACTTGTCACGTGTTCCCCTTAAAGTGAAGATAAATTGCAGTCAAGTTGGCCGGGGATAATGTATTCTTTACGACATCATTCGGTTATTTCGTCTCGCCTCATGGAAATGGTGGCCATTGCTACAGCGCATCCCACGGGGGGATCTCACTGGACGCTCACGACATCCTCATGGTGGGTAGCAACTGGAGCGGATGAATTCACTTGCCCTAGCGCCGCATCACCAGTGCGAGAATTCGGATTGGAACACTTGGGACCCCTGCTCTTGGTCACTAAGCTGCCCCACCCCTGTGCTCCCCCAGATGGTCAGTGATCTGTTCTAGCATCTATCTTCCCAGGACAGGTTCGGCCACTGGCCCTTGGCTAACAGGGCTCATTTTCTCACTTTTCCTTCTTCAGAGGTGAGCAGTCATTTGCCACGTAACATCCGTGGGGCTCTCCTGGTCGCCTGATACCACTACAATAACATTTCCACCCTGACATGCACCAGTCCCTCCGGGACCCATCAGGTGCCTCTCTGCTGGTCCTGCTACTTAGAATAGACCCGGCTTCCCCCTGCTTCTCTCCTCCAAGTGGGCTTGCCCTCAGCACAGAAACGTCACCCAGTCACCTGGTGGCTTCCTCCTCCTGTCTTTAATGGGGGTAGGGGCAGGTAAGTGGGCCCCGGCCTCTCCCACCTGCCTGGTCTGCTTACTAAGAAATCACAAAGATGTATCGAGTGCTTACCATGTAGCAGGCACTCTGCACGTGGGCGCTCATTTCAACAACCCTAGGAGGTCTTCCATCTTTAGTTTATAGGTGAATCCTCGGAAACAGAGAGGTTGAGTCATTTACTTAAAGCCACCCAGCTTGGAAGAGTTAGAGCCATGATGCAAACACATCCCTTCCTCCGGGGATTCTCTGTGACACTGTCCCCCACTTCCCGGGGGTCCCTCGCCCTCCCGCCACCTTCCTACCCACCTGTACTGAGGGACAAGGTGCCCTCAGCTCCGCAGGACCCCTTCTTCCACATTGCACAAAACTGCAGTCTCCCGTTCCTTCCCAGCCTCCTCCCGGCCTCTACAGTGCCCACTCCTGCTTCCTCCCAAGAAGCCAGGGCCTGAGGAAGCCCCAGAGCGTCCCTGGGCAAGGTGGGCCGTGCAGCTTGGCAGAGAGGGAGGGAGCCCTTTCTGCATCTGGTTTGTGGGGTTAGTCCTGCATGAACTGAGGGCCGGTGAATGGTGTGTAACAGAGACACCTACTGGCTGCACCAAGCACAGGGCCCGGAAAACCCTGGATCCGGGCTCATCCCTCGGAGGGCCAGGCGGTGGACAGAGCTATTGAACAGGTTTCCTGTCTGGCCTGGCGGGACTGGTCCCAGAGAAGGCCTGCGAGGACCCTGGTCTCTTTCTCTCGTCCTGCTCTGAGGACAAAGCCAAAGGAAAGGGACAACTTTTCTCGCAACGCGTCAGCTCCTTCATGAAGCTGCTCACAGCTTGGCCGGGTCACCAGGAAGGAGGGGACAGAGCCATTTGTCGTCAAAGAAACAAAGGGTGGCTTTTCTGTAATGCAAATGGAGGCCTGCAATAGCTCAGCTCAGGCAGGTTGGTTGGGTGTGCGGTGTGTTATTCAGGAAGGACCATCCACGTGGGCAGGCCGTCTCTGAATCAGAGTTTACAACCCCATATCCAGGGCCCGGCACCTTTTGATGCGGAGAAATGAAGCCTGCCATTCTGGTGAATTACCATAATTTGCCAGTTCAAATATTGAGCTATAAGGTGGCCAGAGAAAGGAGGCCACTTCCCAGGAAATCACTGAGCCAGAAGATAACCAGAGGGGTTGTTGCTCGGATATTCTGCCAAGGAGCTGGTGGGGGGTGGGGGGTGACCGCTGCCAGCAACCACCCCTCCCACATTTCCCCCATCACAGAGGGACATCAGAGCTGGGGCAGATCACACAGAGGTATGGGGGACAGTTGTCTCCAGGGTGTCCCCCAAATCTTGACAAGGTTCTAACCTGCCTGAATCCCCCACCCCGTTTGATTTGTTCTTGGGGACCTCATTCTAGGTGAACTCTATCCATAAACATTTATGAATGCAATGTGCCTTGCACAGTGTTGGGGTTTTAGGAAATAGCATGCCGCTTAGATATGATCACCATGCATCTTCAATGCGACAGGGAGATGCAGGGTTTAAAATACCCTCTCGGGTGATTCTTGTGAGTATATTCCTATGAGACAAGTCCAAGGAATTTACGAAGTCCGTGAGTAAAGATCGAAACCCACAAAAAGCTAAGGAGTGATTAGTTTCATTAAGAACAGTTGCACACACACACACAAAAATAAAAATAAAAAAATAAAAATAAATTAAAAAAAGAAAGAACAGTTGCACACCAGAGTTTCCCCAAGACCATCCGATCATCGTTCGCAAGTCCTTGGTGCAGACGTGTTCGGAAGATTCGAAAGATGACCATGCATGGTGTCAACTCTGAAGGCTTCTCAGAGGAGGAGGGGTTTTGAAGGGTCTTAAAGGATAAATAGATGTCGACAGGCAGACGTAAGGAAGGGATAGTGCCAAGTGAAGAGAACATGCAGGGAAATATACCCATGTGTTTGGAACAGGAAGAAAATCCCTTTTGACAACAAGACCCCAGAAGTGGACTGTGGCCAGTTTGCAATAGGCTTTGAAACCCCGGCAAAGGAGCTCAGGCTTCTTCCGGGTGTCAGGAAGCTGCCACTGAAGCTTCTTAGATGGGGACCAATAGGTTCAGAGCAATGCATTTGGAAAAGTGCAGAAGGAAGAGATGAGAGTTAGCAGCAAGGGTTAAGAAACCAACGGGATGGTTCTAGAAGAGCAAAAACATGAGGGCCACATGACTGGTTGATGTAAAAATGCAGTTGCATTCTCGGGTGGGGGGGAGGGGCAGCTGGTATAGAGGAGCAGGTTGCTGGGTCTTTCGTCCTGGGGGGCAGTGGTAGTTAATAGGGTGAGGTTCCAAGCCTGGGGCATTTAGAAGAGGGCCTGAGCTTGGTGTTTAGGTACTCAGATGCAGCAGCGCAGCGGAGCAGGGATTGGGCCAGGCTAAGACAGGGACAGGCCTAGCAAGCTAGCATCATGTCACCTCTAGGACTGAATGCAAGGAGGGACAAGCTAACGCAGCACTCTCTAAGAAAGACACAATTATAGACTCATATGTAATTTGACGTTTTCTCGTGGTCACATTTCTTAAAAGTAAAAAGAAAGCAGGAGAAATGAATACTATATTTTAATTAGCCCCAAATATCCAGAATATTCTCTTTTTTAAAAAAGATTTTACTTATTTATTTGAGAGAGAGAGAGAGCGAGCATGAGAAGGGGGAGGAGCAGTGAGAGAGGAACAAGCAGACTCCCTGCTGAGCGCAGAGCCCAACGTGAGACTCAAACCCAGGACCCTGAGATCATGACCTGAGCCAAAGTCAGATCCTTAACCAACTGAGCCACCCTGGTGCCTCCAGAATATTCTCATTTTAACATGTAATGAATGCTTTAAAATTATCATTGCTGTATTTTACTCTCTGTTTGTCTTGTACTCTCTGAAGTCTTGTGTGTATTTTATACTCTGAGCACATCTCAGTTTGGACCCATTTACATTAAACGTGTTCCAGAACCACACATGGCTCGCAGCTACCCTACTCGACCTCTAGAGTATTGCTTCTCAACCCTGGCAATTTTATTTCCCAGGGAACATTTGACAACATCTGGGGACAGTTTGGGTTGTTACAACAGGGGATAGAGACCAGGGATGCTGCTAACCATCCTACAATGCACAAGGCAGCCCCCCACCTCAACAGAGAACGATCCTGCCCAAAATGTTGACAGAGGCAAGTGAGAGCGCTATATAACACTGGGAGGAAGTGGGTACTCCGTGCCAGGTTGTCAGGGTGATGCCACGGCCCACTCCCGCTAGAACTCAGGCCTCGCCTCAGACAGGGCAGGCTTCCAGGCGCCAGTGTCAGAACTTCCTGGTGCTTTGTGATATGGCATAGACTACACCCTGAGCCACTCAGATAAGCCAGATTGTGTTTGTAATGATTACAGTCCTGCAATTACCCTCACTCCACCCCACCCAAACCTCAGCATTGTGGTTGTTGTATAGTGTGGTTCCCAGCTCAGGGCAACTGTGCAATGGACAATCACGTGAACAGCAACCCCTACAGTTGTACACTGCACAACCTATGCGACTGTATGTGGCAGATCTACTTCCAAAAACCGGGATACCGTGTCTCATCGTCACAGCAGCTTCCTCTGGTTTTCTTCTTGCCATCCCCGTGTATAGAAGCCCCAAATAAGTAGAACAATTGATGATTATGCATGTAGTAGAAGACCCTTTCTTTCAATGTGGGGGCCATAACAAAGAATCAAAAGTGCCACTGAATTCCTGTCCAGCGTTCCCACTCTTAAGACAGAGAACTTGGTCTTTTTATAAGGACAACCTTTCCCTCTTTTTCTCCTTCCCTCCCTCCCTTCCTACAAATATTTATTGTAGTGCAAAGTTGCACCAGCATCTCTGCAGGAAATCAAGATAAATTTAGAGCAAACTGTTTCCAGTAGAACCAGCTCAGTCGATGTTAACAGGTGATATGATTTAAAAAAAAAAAATTTCATCATCAAAAAATAAGGGCCATTCCGAGGTAAAGCAAGAGTATATATAGCATTATGATTACGTGCACTCTGGATCCAAGCTTCCTGGATTAGAAACCAGGCTTCTCTATTTGTTAACCATGCTATTTTGTACAAGTTACTTAAATGCTCTGTGTCTCAGTTTCCCTGTTTGTAAAATGGAATAATACCTACCTTGGAGGGTTGCAGTGGGACTTTTAACAAGTTAATATACGTAAAATGCTGAGAATCATGTTTACCAGAGAGTAAGTGTTCAAGAAATGTTAGTTTGTAAGGTAAACAGTTTTGTTTTGTTTATTGCAGAATTGCTCAGTTTTTGATAGGCTTACATGCACGGTGACTCTCAAAGTGGGGAACAGGATAAAGTAGGTAATATTGCCTAATTTTATTTGACCACTGTTTTCGATGGACCCTCTAAAAAACAAAGCTTGAAGTAAAGATGAAAGTGTCAGTGCTTTCTTTGGAAGGTACAAGCTCCGGGGGGCAGTGAGGATGAAGGACGAAAGCAATGGGAGAAGAAGCAATGCTCAGCCATGCCTCATCACACTGGCTACTACTACCCCATGAGGTTACCCAGCGGGTGGGCTTCCTGGGCGCACAGCATTTCTCCAGAAGGGCTACAAGGAGGAAAGTCACTCCAGAGGGGTTCCCCGAAGAGAAAAAGAAGGAGGATTTATCTGCCCAGCTTCCTTCCATGTCCTGTTGGTCAAATTTCCTTCCATGAGGAGCTGATTCCACTGGCCCTGCCATCAGGCCCCTTGGCAGCTACTCCAGATTCCACACCTGGAGGTGAGAGTTTCCATCTAAGTCTGGAAGAGGAAGAGCATCCTATGAGGATGGGAACCAGCCCAGAGCAGGGAAGATGGACACAGTCAAGGGGATCCAAGAAAGCACATGGGTTCACAGCAAGCACAACCAGAGAGCCCATTCAGAGGAGATGTCTCTCAGCAGATGCTCTGGGGAACTGGCTTTGATGTGCCTAGAATGGCTCGGAGAGCCACACTCCCAATCCTTGCCCTCAAGGAACCGCAAGGAATTCGCTACAACATGAAAAAATATATATATAGCATGTTTTGGGAGGACCCCATCGAGTTTGGAGAGGTCAGAAAGTGAGGTCTGATGTAGTGAGGCTAAAGGATCGGTAGGAGGTGGATGGTCAACAGAGGATGGAGTGAACGTGAGATCGGGGAGTGGAGAGTAGGTGTCATGGACAGGGGATGTTAATTTCCTAGGTCCATCATAACAAAGTACCATAAACCAGAGGCTTGAAACAAGAGAAATTTATTCTCTCAGGGTTTTGGAGTCCAGAGTCCAAAATGGAGTCAGCAGGGCCCTGCTCTAAGGGAGGAGACTTCCTTGCCTTGTCCTAACTTCTCATGGTTGCAGGCAATCCTTGGCGTTCCTTGGCTTCTATCTGCATCATTCCAATCTCTGCCTCACATGGCCTTCTCCCCTGCGTGTTTCTATGTCTCTTCTTATAAGGATACCAGTCATACTGGATGGAGAGCCCACCCAACTCCGGTGTGACCTCATCTTAAATTACATCTGCAACAACCCTATTTCCAGATAAGGTCACATTCTGAGGATCTGGGGGAAATGAGTTTTGGGGGGGAATGCTATCTAACCCTGTACAGAGGGGGAGAAGCATGGGCAAAGAAAGAGGAAGCCAGGCCAAAGAAGGTGGCCAGAGGAGCCCTTGAGACTGGAGGAAAAGTTCTGTGGGACCCCAAGAGCTCTGAAAGCCCAGGGGCTTAGCCTAAGCAGGGCACTGAGGGCTGTCATCACATGTGTGGCCTAGAGAGACCCTTGGCCCCCTCATGGAATACAGTTTGGAGAGATCAGAGGTGGGCCGTGTGAGGTTGTGATTTATAATAAGAAATATACATGTGGTCTTGGTCCTGTTTCTGGCACAGAGCTCCCCAAACCCTTGGAAATTCCTAAGTTATGAGAGGAATAAAGGTGAGATTTGTTATGTTAATGAGATAACTTTGGACCTAACCCCAGGATGGGGGCTGGTTGCCAGGAGACCCAACCAGGGATTTGAGGGTTGGAACTTTCAGTCCCACCTCCATCTCTTGACCTCTCCCACCTCTGGAGAGGGGAGAGGGGCTGGAGGTTGAATTAATTGCCAATGGTCCACGATTTAATCAAACATGGCTAGGTAACGAAGCCTCCATAAAAACCCAAAAAAGCCTGAGTTTGAAGAGCTTCCAGGTTGGTGAACGCTTGGAGATTTGGGGGAGAGTGTTACACCTGGAGAAGGCACAGAAGCTCACATTCTTTTCACATACCTCTTCCATCTGGCTGCTCCTGAGTTCTTTACGATAAACCAGTGATTCAGTGAGTAAAATGTTTCTCTGAGTTCTGCGAGCAGCTCTAGCAAATTAATCAAACCCAGGGAGGGGGTCGTTGGAACTTCCGGTCAGAAGCACAGATGATAATCTGAAATTGCAATTGGAGCCTGAAAGAAAGTGGGGGCAGTCTTGTAGGACTGTGGGCTCTAATGCTTTCTCCAGGTAAATAGTGTCAGAATTGAGTTAAATCATAGGACGCCCAGCTGGTGTCACAGAGAATTACTGGGTGGTGGGAGAACCACCACCACCACTCCCCACCACCCCCCACCACTGGAACTGGTGTCAGAATCTGAGGCAGATTAACCTGAGAAAGCTTCAGGATGGATTTGAGATTTGAGATCTGGTCTTGTCCAGATTGGCAGGGAGGGTAGGACAGACTCACAGCCTCCCTAGAGCCAGGAACAAGCCTTGTGTTGGTTCCACAAGTGCTTTTCACTTGGTTCTAATGGAGACACCATGGCGGAACTGGGAGCCATGCTGGGTGGACTGGGAGGTCTTGGGCACAGGGATCCCATTGTCTGAGCACAGACCCACCCACAGAGGGAAGATGACTCTGCTGGCCTGTGTGGTGGGCAATTCCTCTGAGGTTGGACTAGCAGGAGCTGAGCCGCAGTTCTGTGGCTCCTGACTCCACTCCAGACATCTTTTGAAGGACTCAACCTCTCCTAGCAGCTTTTAGAGGCTTTCCTAGAAATGGGTTTTCTGAGACAAAGCTACAGAGGCACTAGAGCTCCCTGTCCCCAGTGGGGCGGCTGAAGTCTTCTGGTCCCTCCCGCCCTGCTCTCCTCCTTCCCCAGTGCACCACTAAGCACAGAGGTGGGAATGCACAAGAGTGCTGTGCAGGGAATGCTGGGGTCAGGAACTCCGGGAAAGAATGTCAAATATGAGAGGGGTCTGCTGATTTAAGATGTGGGTGGCTGGGAGCTGCAGGGGATTTCAGATGAAAAGAGTTTCTGAAGACACTTCTTCAAGGTCACTGACAGGAGGATCCAGGCACGTCTTGTGCCTCCTGCCAAGAATTCCAGAGGCCAGGACCCTCTTCTGGGAGCCGAGGTTGGAGAGTTTCCCATGGAGCCCCCTGATGGGGGTGAATTCCAACTTTGCCCATATTTTCCTCCTCTGGAAGCCAAAGCTGAGGGAGATGTCAGCTTGGGGTGGTGGAAAACAGGCAGGCACTGGACAGGAAGACACGGATTTGAATTCCATCTCACCCTTATGAACTGTGTGATCTCAGACAACTGACTTAACCTCTCTGAACCTGTTTCTTCACCATAACAGTAGATGTAAAATGCTTCAAGGCACTGACATATATGGTGGATGCTCGCTCTCATTTCCCTCAGAAAGATGACTGATGGGGCCGATTGTACACATGCACCACACTACCAACCAGGGCTAACCAGTTAGCTTTCATTCATTCATTCACACACACACGTAACAATTCCTGAGAACACTATCCACCTGTCATATCATGGGCACTAGGGATTCAGCAATGAGCAGAACAGTCCTGAGAAGCTTGCATTCTGGTGGAGGGAAACAGAAATAAATAATCAGGGGCTCCTGGGTGGCTCAGTCGGTTAAGTGTCTGCCTTCGGCTCAGGGCATGATCTCAGGGTCCTGGGATCGAGTCCCACATCGGGCTCCCTGCTCAGTGGGGAGCCTGCTTCTCCCTCTCCCTCTGTTGCTCCCCCTGCTTGTGCTCTCTCTCTGTCAAATAAATAAATAAAATCTTTTAAAAAGAAGAGAGAGGGAAGGAAGGAAGGAAGAAAGGAAGGAAGGAAGGAAGGAAAGAAGGAAGGAAGGAAGGATCAGAGAAATAAATATAGAATATATCAATTAATGATAAGTGCTAAGAAAAAATAAAGCAGCCCACAAAGCCAGAAGTTCTGGGAAGGGAGATACCTGAGAAGACTAGAATAGAACTTTTTTATTTTACTTTTTTATTTTATTTTATTTTATTTTATTTTATTTTATTTTATTTTATTCTATTTTATTTTTATGGGGCAACATTTTAAACGGGGACTCCAGGGAAGATCTCAAAGCAAATGGCCTTTAAAGAGAGACCATAATCAAGCCAGGCAGAAAGAACCATAAGTGAAAGGGCCTTGGGCAGACACAAGGAGCAACTACAAGGTCAGGACAGCAGAAATGAAGAGAACAGAGGGTCCAGGGGTCGGAGGTGAGATCAGAAGGAACTGGGCCCATATCATGGAAGGTATTGTTGACCACAGCAAGGACTTTGGGTTTTATTCACAATAAGATGGGAGCCATGCTATCAATTGTATTTTAAATTATTTTTATTTATGTTTTAAATTTGATTTATTTATTTGTCAGAGAGAGAGAGAGAGAGCACAAGCAGGGACAGCAGCAGAGGGAGAGGGAGAAGCAGGCTCCCCACTGAGCAGGGAATCCGATGCAGGACTTGATCCCGGAACCTTGGGATCATGACCTGAGCCTAAAGCAGACGCTTAACCAACAACCACCCAGGAAAAAAATTGTATTTTTTTCATAACAAATACTAATTAGGCTCCTACTTGGTGCCAGGCATGAGGCTAAGCACTTGACATATACTGAACTTTTACAAGACCCCCATGAAGTGTGTACCATTACTTACAGATGAGGAAGCTCAGGTGTAGAAAGCCTGGAGTACAACCCAGCCTAGAAGTCCCTAACTCGAAATCCTCCTTAGGTTATTTGAGGTTATCCTTCCTACAGTGCCTCCAACTCTCCAATTTACTTCCTTGTTATCAGAAGAAGAAAGTCATGTGATGACAAGCACAGGCTGAAGCAAGGCACCTACAAGCCAACCAACACCGAGAGTTGCCAGCAGCCACCAGGAGCTTGGATAGAAGCATGGAACAGATTCTCCCTCAGAGTCTCCAGAAAAAACCCACACTGCCCACACCTTCATTGTGGACTTCTGTGCTCCAGAACTGTAGAAAGAATAAATTCCTATTGTTTTTAGCCACCAAGTTTGTGGTAACTTATTATGGCGGCCCTAGGAAATGAATACAGATTTGTGTTCCATGATGGAAAGCTGTGTTTAGAATCGCACCTCTTAGCCCTAGCTCTATACCTCCTAGCCTCGTGTCCTCATACAGCTCCTTGACTTTCACCCAGGCCTCAGTGTCTTCCTCTGCAGAATGGGTCCACTATGACCCGGCTTCCAGGGGCTGTAGTGGGAATGAAATGAGATCAAGGACAATGTAGGTAAAGCATCTGGCAGAGTCAGCAGAACTCCTACATTGTTGAGGGGTGGGCGTAGGCAGACAAGATGATGAGCTGGAATCCCTAGTACTCAGGATAGGACTCAGGACAGGGCTTGGAAGCAGCAACTCCTGGGCATTTGCTTTCAAATGCTCCAATGTGTTGCTGGCAAAGTGGCTTCTTCCTGACATCACCTCCTGAAGAGGGAGAGTCCAGCTTCTGGGCCAGGCAGAAGTAACCATTTAGAGAATGAGTCAAGGAGCCCTGGCACTTGGATATTCAATCATCACCTCCTGCCAGGATTCTGGGGCGGTGTGTGTGTGTGTGTACAAGAGAGCCTGGTGCCAACGAGAGTCTTAAGGCTTCAAAGCCAAAGAAAAGGCAATTAAGTTTACAGTGGAATTAGTCAGGAAATTATAAACCTAGGACATTACCCCTGTACAGTAGATCCTTTTAGCACCATCTGAGAACACACTGAATAGTCTGAGCCTTGGTTCCAACAGAACTGTCTCTTAAAAATAAATTTAGAGTCTAGACAAGGTTACCATGACCTCCTTGCCACGCCCTGGGTCTTCATATGTCACCAGGTTGGGAAGTATGCCCAGTGATAAGCCAAGATATTCCAAGTCCTGGACCCCCAGCCCTAACGCTACCCTTCCCTGAATCTGGGAGGGGCCAGTGGAGAAACATGGGAAAGAAACTGGAGATTGTGCATTGCACAGCACATCAGAGTAGGCTAGGCTTGAGTGTGACTTGGCCTCCCACATTGAATTGGACTCACCCCAGTCCCCACAGTCTTAATTGGTGAAATCAAGTTTTAAGTAACCAAACTGATGACTTGTAGGCTATAGACCAAGGATAAACAAGCTCATTTAATAATGATAAAGGGATCAATTAATCAAGAGGACATAACAATTCTGAACATTTATGTTGCTAATAACAGAGTTACAAAATACATAAAGCAAAACTGAATAGAGCTGCAAGAAGAAAATTACAAATTGACAAATAGAAAAATTACATTTGTAGTTTGAAATTCGAACATGCTCTCTCAATTGATAAATCATGTAGACAGAAAATCAGCAAAGATATAGTAGACTTGGGTAACACTATCAACCAACTTGACTTAATTTACTGGAAATAACCCAAATGCTCATCAACAGGGAATGAATAAACAAACTTTGGTATATGCATTCAGTGGAATACTATTGCAATAAAAAAGAATGAACTATTAATCACTCAATGACATGGATGAATCTTGAAATAATTATGTTTAGTAAAAGAAGTGAATCAATAAAGGAGTACATACTATATGAATCCATTTATATATAACTCTAGAAAATGCCAACTTATCTATGACAAAAAGCAGATCAGTGGTTACTTGGGAGAAAGATGAGGGCAGGAGGGGACAGGAGTGATTAACAAGGGACATGAGGAAACTCAAGGGGGAGAGAAATATGTTTACTCTCTCGGTTGTGGTGATGGGTTCATGGGTATATACATTTGTCAAAATTTGCCAAATTGTACATTTCAGGTGCAGCTTATTATATGTCAAATGTACCTCAATAAAGCTGTTTTTAAAAATGTGTTCAGGCTCTACAGAAGGCAGGAAAGAAAGTATCCACTTGGAAATCTTGTTTTCAAGGTTGCACAATTTGCTTGGTGCCCAGGCTCATATGTTCCACTCCTGAGACATTATTGGAAGACATCAGAACACCTCAGCATTCTCTTTATGATGTGACTAATTCGTTTTTTATATTTTATATGCATGTATATGTAAACACATATATGTTTTATTCATATATTTATATTTATTTATCAAATGGAAATATTATTCAGCCTTAAAAAATAGGGAAATTTTGACAGGCTACAACGTGGATGAACTGTGAGGACATGATCCTAAGTGAAGCAGCCAGACGCAAGGAGACAAATAAATACTCGGATTCCACTTCCATGTGGTACTTAGAGCAGCCAAATTTATAAAGACAGAAACTCAAATGGTGGTTGTCAGGAGCTGGGGGAGGGGAGTTATTGTCCACTGGGGACAGAGATTCGGTTTGGAAAGATGAAAAAGTTCTGGAACTTGCCCAACAACGTGAATGCATTTGCTACCACTGACCTGTATACTTAAAAATGATTAAAATGGTAAATTTTGTGCATCACACTACAATTTTTTTAAAGAAAGACAAAAAAAACAATAAAGGAACAGATATGTGATGAAGTAGAATGTAATTCTCCATGAACTTTTTTTTTTTATCAAATGTCACATGATCACATGTCTAAGAATTTTTGGACATCTTCAGTCACCCCTGCTCTGGGGGACAGGGGTGACTGGAGGGGGGAGCTGTCCAGAAGCTCTGCATGCCCAGCAGCTTTTCCAGGTGCTCTGAGGGATTCATTCGACCAAATTCCTCTTGCCCTTAGGTTCAGGGGGCAAATGAAGGCCTTTCTAAGCCCAGGGGGCGTCTCAGGAGAGGGTGGCTGCCCACACGCTTGCAGGAGCTGGTCGTGCGACGGCTGGTGGGGTCCCTGGGGGGCGGTCTGGTGTCTCCCCCGACCACACCGTCTGAGATCTCCTGGGAGAAGCAGAAGAGATCGCGGCGGGAAACGTGCAAAGACTTTTGTACGAGTTGAAAGCACGTGCTGACGGCTGGAGTCTCGTGGGCCTCCAAGGGGTCACGTCTGTTGTTATAGGTGGCGCGGTGGCTACACGCAGGCCCAGAGCCCCGAGGGCCTCCGGCCGGGCCGCCGCCCTACGACCTCCCGGCTTTGTGACCATGGACGCAAGCCTCTTTCCTGGGGTGTGAAAGGGAATGCTGACAGGTGGAGGGTGGCCACGGAGTCAGTGAGGCCTTGCACAAAGGCCCCGGGTGCGCTCCGTGTGGGCTCAGGTCCTCACGCCCCAGCCAGCCCCCCGGGGAGGGGGGGAGCACTGGGCAGCCAGTGGGTCCCAGAAAGTTTCTCCAAAGACTGGCCTCTCACCCCCAAACCGGAGGGAGGTCTTCATGGTGAGGGTTTTCTGAGGGAGGTTAAGGGACACCAGCATCTGTGCCCACAGGCCTGTCCGAGCGTTGAATGAAGCTGTCGTGGGAAATCCCACTGTTCAGCCCACTTGTAAGCAAAACAGGGCAAGGTGGCATGACCCCGGGGCGCACTGGTTATTGTGACAAGTTGATCTATGGGCGGAATCCTGGAGTGGCCACCATGTATTTGTCACTATGGGGGACTTCCGAGCTTGGAGGGGAGAAGGAGTAACAGAGCTAAAGGACCGGGAGACCAGGCCCAACAACGGGACTTCTGAAGCATGAGACACCTTCTTCCTGGCCTCCCACGGGACTGCACCTGTCACAGGAGCATAGAGCTCCCTGTCTGCAGGGTAGCCCAGAGCCCACACTCGGAGCTGGCTTTTGGTGCAGCAGGCTTTTGGGGGCAGCCCTGGAAGAGCCCAGTGTTCGGGGCTCCTGCAGGACTTGGGGGACCCTGCCATCAGACACAGTCTAGACCCGGAGGATTTGGCTGTGATCAGGTTCTCCCTGTTGGCGCTGGCAAGGGGCTGCACGGGGTGCGGGGTTGGATGGGAGAGACAAAGAGAGGAACGGGAACCCCCACCCGGCTGGATGCTTTTGTGTTAAGAAACACACACTCCCCACGGTCTTCTTAAGAAAGCTTGCATTGACCCTCTTCACCAAAACAGAAGCTAAAACTGAGAAATGAAAACAGCAATGTTTCTGCGGAGATTTTTTAAATGAAATAAAGGGTGAAAGCAAACGATAAAATGAAGTAGATGGCTCTGGGTTAAGACTTCCCATCTGCCTCTCAATCCAGTCGGCAGGTGTATGAAGGGACATTCACTTTTCTCCTCTTTCTGAATGTCTTTGGATTGTCAAATGACACTTTGTTGAAAATATTAAAACCTAGAGGTCACCCCAAACCCAGCTTGAAAGCGAGGAGACATTCTTTGGTTTTAGTACAAGTGCATATTTGGGAATTGTAAATGCAAATTCTTTAGAGCTGAACTTGCCTTCCTGGTCGGCAAGTACAGACAGAACATTTGAAAACAGGTCTCGCTTTAATTTTTGACAAGTGTTAGGGAGAGATACTCTTCACAGCTTGAGAGAGAAGGAGAATGAAAACCAGCTTGCAGGTCAGAGTGTGTGGAGGGAGGGCGAAGAGAAGGGGGTTGGCTTCTGGAAGGGACCATGGGACTCAGTTTCCACGTCTGCTGATGGCTCTCTCTGATGGTAAGCAGGGGGCGGCAGGGACGTCACTAACGGAAGCCCAGGGATGTCACAGCAGCTGGTGCAGTGGGGCAGGTGCCTAGGAACCTGGCAAGCAATCTGAATTTTTCCAGTGGAGGGGAGAGGAAGCAACAGAGGCTCGGGTTCCCAGAAACTCACTATAGTTCACCTGGTTTAGGGTAGTTTGCCAATTTGGGAAATTCATCCAGCCCTGAGCCTTTTGGTCCAGCTGAGTTCTTGTAGAGCTCATGGGAAGTTGTCTTCATAGGAAATCTAGACCTGATGGGTTTGGCTGTGAACAGATTCTCTCCCTGTTAGAGGCTGGGTGAGGGCCTGTGAGGATGCAATTTGCCTCTTCACCCATCCTTCCCCCACTCCCGTTCTGTCATGTATAAACGCTGAGCTCTCAGCACTCTGGGAAGATGAGGAGAAGGAGAAGCAAGGCATTAAGGTTGACTGGATATAGACCAGGTGCCTGGAACTTGACAGTGAGTCTTCCCACCAACCCACGTTGTAGATGAAGAAATTCAGGTTGATGGGGCCAAATAACCTGCCCAAGATCCTCCAGTGAGCAAAGGGCAGAACCAAGATTCTGGCCGTGAGGTTCATGTTCTTTCTTCTGTGCCAAACCACCCACATGCATAAGAGAAAATCAGGATATGTCCAACGACCAAATTAAAATCGCTAAGCAATGGAAGAAACAAGACGAAAATATGCACGTTCTGGCCACCTAGTTTGAGCCACTCTCACTATGAACAAGTGACCTCTTGCATGCCCCACTCACATTTGATGATTATGAAAAATGCTAGTGTGGACAAGAGAAGTGAGTCTTGATGCTGCTAAGCTCTTGCTTGCCCCCTTCACTCTCCTAATCCATTTCCCAAATTCATTCCCATGGCCTTTTTTAAAAATTTAAATATAACTTGCATACCATGAAACTCACCCATTAAAAGTATACAGTTCTGTGGGTTTTGGTATATTCCCAAAGTTCTCCAACCTTCACCACTCTATAATTCCAAAATATTTTCATCACCTCTAGAAGAAATCCTGTACCCATTAGCAATCACTCCCTCCCCATCCCCAACTCTCAGCCTTTGAAAACCACCAATATATTTTCTGTCTCTATGGATTTGCCTATTTTGGACATTCATATAAATGGAATCATATAATATGCAGCCAGTGTGTCTGGCTTGTTTCACTCAGCATGATGTTTTCAAAATTCCTCCATGTTGTAGCATATATCAGTACTTCATTTCATTTTATGGTGGAAGAGCCTCTGGTTCTCTTCAGTTGACGGGCATGTGGGATGTTTGCACCTTTTGGCCATTATGAACAATCCTGCTACGGACATTCATGTATGAAGTTTTTGTGTGGACATTTGTTTTCAGTTCTTTTAGGTATATACCTAAGAGTGAATTGCTGAGTCTTATGGTAACTCCATATTGGATTTTTTGGGGGAACTACCAAACTCTTTTCCAAAGTGGCTGTACCACTTTACATTCCCACCAGCAATGTTTCTCCACATCTTCACCAACATTTGTTATTGCCTTTTTTTTTTAATTATAACCATCCCGGTGGGTGTGAAGTCGTATCTCATTGTGGCTTTTACTTGCATTTCTCTGATGATTAATGATGTTGAACATTATGTGCTTAATGGCCATTCATGTCTTCTTTGGTGAAATGCTTATTCAAATCCTTTGTCCATTTTTTAATTGAGTTATTTGCCTTTTTATTCTGGAGTTGCAAGAGCTCTGAATGCTAAACCTTATCAGATATATGATTTGTAAATATTTTCTCCCATTCTGTGGGTTCTTTTCACTTTTTTGATAGTGTCCTTTGAAGCACTTAATCTTTTTTTTTAAAAGATTTATTTATCCATTTTAGAGAGAAAGAGAGAGAGAGCACGAGTGGGAGGGGCAGAGGGAGAGGGAGAGAGAATCTCAAGCAGATTCCACACTGAGTGTGGAGCCCAATGCAGGGCTCCATCCCAGGACCCTTGACCTGAGCTGAAACCAAGAGTCAGACACTTAACCTACTGAGCCACCCAGTCACCCCTGAAGCACTGAAATTTGATAAAAGTCCAATTTATCTTTTGTTGTTGTTATTGCTTGTGCCTGTGGTGTCATATCTAAGAAACCGTTGCCTAATCCAAGGTAATGAAGATTTTCACTAATGTTTTCTTCTAAAAGTTTTAGTTCTTACGTTTGGGTCTTTGACTATTTTGAGGTAATTTGTCTATACGGTGTGAGGTAGGGGTCCAACTTTATTCTTTCGCATGTGGATTCACAGTTGTCCCAGAACCATTGTTGACAAGACTATTCCTTCCCCCATTGACTTGTCTCAGCACATTTGTTCAAAATCAATTGATCATAAATGTATGGGTGTATTTCTGGATTCTTATTCTATATTCTATTGATCCATAGGTCTATCCTTACACCAGGATTGATTAATGTAGTTTTGTAGTATGTTTTGAAGTCAAGAGTGAGTCCCCCAACTTTGTTCTTTTTCAAGATTGTTTTGGCTATTCTGGATCTCTTGCATTTCTTTTCTTTTTTATTTATTTATTTTGTTTAAGATTTTATTTATTTATCTGCCAGAGAAAGAGTGCAAGCAGGGGGAGCAGCACGCAGAGCAGGCAGAGGGAGAAGTAGGCTCCCCACTGAGCAGGGAGCCTGATGCAGGACTCAATCCCAGGACCCTGGGATCATCGCCTGAGCCGAAGGCAGACACTTAACTGACTGAGCCACCCAGATTTATTTATTTGAGAGGGTCTCTTGCATTTCTTTCTTTTAAAGATTTATTTATTTATTTGAGAGAGAGCATGAGCGTCAGTGGAGAAGGGTAGAGGGAGAGGGAGAGAAAGAATCCTCAAGCAGACTCCCTGCTGAGCATGGAGCCCAATGTGGGGCTCAATCCCGGGACTCTGAGATCATGACCTGAGCCAAAATCAAGAGTCGGACGCTTAACCGAATGAGCCACCTGGGCACCCCTGGGTCCCTTGCATTTCCATATGACTTTTAGGATTGGTTTGCCAATTCCTCCAAAAAGGCCAGCTGGGATTTTGATCCCATGGCCTTTAATATCTGAAAAGGGAGGGGAAGAAAAGGTAGGGCAGGTAAGGGAACTTTCTTAGCACATGGATAATGGGAACAGGACAATATCTGTCCTACAGACTAATTGTCTTACACAGGCTAATGAAAGCTGATATGGCCATGACTCTGTGATAACAGCGGAATAACACAGGGTTTCTGTCCAAGCCACCCCAATGCAGGAGCATTTTACATTTGCCTATCCATTATTCCATGGCGACTTCAAAGGAATGAACTAAATTCCATCAAGTCTAATCTATCCCCAAGATTGTCAGGATGCACAATGAATTTGATTTGGGTTTGTCATACCATCTTGAAATTAAATGGTGTAGCTTCTGTGATTTTTAACCAAAGTCACTGAAATTTGACCAAGGTTATAGAAGCCTCATTGTGCCAAATTAGATTATTATTAATTAATTAATGCCACAATTAATTATATGTGGACACTCAATGTGGGTATCAGTTTTCTCATCTGTAAAGAGATCAGTCTGTGGTCTCTTTCAGCTCTGAAGGTCTGTGGTTTCTGTGTTTGGCTAAGTTACAGTGCACGGCTCCTTCATACCTCAGGTCCTTTCCCAGTGTAGGAATCACCACCTCCATTGGTGATTCTCATTGAAAGGGACTCCTCAGAGATACTTCTTGACTGAACACAGTGATGAAAGGAAATATATCCTTTTGAGTACATCCTGCTGCTTTAAGAGGTTCTCTAAGATAAGAGAACAAAGGTATATAAGACTGGGGGAACTCACTTTAGTGACTCTTAGACTGCTTTTCTCATACAACTTTAGGTTAATAATTTTGACTCAGGGGAGGTTCGTCTTGTAGGATCACCAATACTGCACTTTCTCAGGGTCTCCTAAATCCTTCTGCATAAGTCACTGAGCAGCCTGATTAAACCAGGCCCATGTGAATCCTTTCCAAGTTCTAGAAGTCTTTCATTATTGTCTTTAGGCTCAGAACAATGCCAAGCAAGCATCCCCTGACCCCTACCCTCTAAAAACTTACAGTCTATCTCAGAGGAAGGAAATGAGTGTATGTGTGACTGCATGCACCAGCTCCCATAGATGGGTAGTGATTTCTTAGAGTACTGTGTTAAGAAGGATTCTGAGGCTGAATTTCAGATTCAGCAGGAAAAAGAAATGAAATGATGGAGTAAGCACAGGATAGGACCCTGGAGACATGGACTCCACATAGTTGCCATGCCTCATCTATAACAACAGCAAGTTTGTATGTATGTATGTTTACCAATCTTTGAACACTGAAGTAACTGTGAAGCTCTCAAATTGTCTAGATACTCATCATTATATCTAGAATGAATAATGTCTAACACATACATGGCAATGATTTTTCAAACATAAGTAGATGTAGTAATAAAATACAAGCTTATTTCAAAGAATTATTAAATTTAAGGGCACTGGGTGGCTCAGTCAGTTAAGCATCTGCGTTTGGCTGAGGTCATGATCCCAGGGTCCTGGGATCGAGTTCTGCATCGGGCTCTCTGCTCAGAGGGGAGCCTGCTTCTCCCTCTCCCTCCGCCTGCCACTCCCCCTGCTTGTGCTCTCTCTCTCTCTGTCAAATAAATAAAATCTTTTTTAAAAAAAGAATTATTAAATTTAGAGTGGATTTCTTTCATTATATATTTTCTGTCTGCACATAAGGAAAATCCAACCACTACTAGTTGGGGATCTGCAACAACCTTTTGATTTTTAAAGGGGTCCTCATCCTGAGAAATGTGGAAAACACTCTTCTACAGCCCTTCCACGAGCAAAGGCTGAAGGACAAAGGCACCAGACATAATTGTATCATGATGTTTGACATGAGTCACACATGCTGAATGAGTTGCTTATATATCTTGTTATCACCGTGTTTTTTTCCCAACAGCCAGGTAAGTCTACTGTCTTGAGAAGGAAGGTCCCGATGAGTAAATTAATTCCTTCCCATGATAATGGGTCCCCAGGAATGAAGAAATGACCCCACTCTCATCTTTTCCTAATTTTGATCTCATAGAATATCAGAACCAGGGGCCCTTCTAAATATCTGCTTCCATGGTTCTCAAACAGTGCTGTTAGTAACAGATTTCTTCTGCCGCAAGATTTTACCCAGGACTAGAAAATACAAAATATAAAAAGGTAGCCAATACAGTTGAGGGGAGGATAAGATACCCAGACTCCTCCCTGTTGGGCATCATCAGGGCCCACTGTGGCTATGCTTGCAGACTGCCGGGGTTGGGTACCAAACCCCTGACCTCACTGGCTGCCTTTACCACACTGGGTAAGGAAACCCAAGACCCCACCCCCCAAACCAAGTCCAATCCAATTGCCTTGACAAAACCCAGGCAAGCCAGAGGTGTTATCCTCTTTCCAAACTGACAAGGTAAAAACAGCCACTGCATGGTGCATTGACATTAAAATCGTCAGGACACTAAAGGGATGACCAGCCAAACCTTGAAGGTTCCCCATTCTCCTGATCACGAATCCTTCCAGGCCTTGGGTTTGTCTACATCTTTCAAAAATAAAGAAAGGAAAAGGAAAAGGATGCCAAAATGCAGACATACGCGGTCTTATTTATGCTGTGTACCTGTACAGTAAAAGCCCCCCAGAAAGTCCACCCCCCACCCCCTTCCACCCTTCTTCTCCCCCGCTCCTCTCCCTTCCCACCGCTACCCTCACCCCATCGTGAGCAGGGCTGAGTCAGCCTCGCCTGGGTCCCGCCCCCGTGGTCTCCGGGCCCAGCAGCCCGCAGAGCAGCGAGGGCCCCACTCGGTTCCACGCCACCTCCTGGGCAGTTCCTTGGCAGAGATTTGAAACGTTTCTATTTAAATGACATTTGAACAAATGCGGAGGGGTTCAGTCGTACTTCAATCAAATTCCGTGGGATCCAATTGGGAGCCGAGTCCCTGTGGACAGTGCGCACGGAGTTCCCTCTGTTTTCTGATTTGAATTGCTTTGTTCTCTTTCCAGGAAGGGGGGAAAGAAGGGGGAATGCATTTGGCCTAAAATGAAACATTTCCCTTTTAAGTCAAAAACTTGAACATGGCTTGAAGGAGCGAGTTTAAGCTCCATAATCCCTGGTCCGGAGCAAAGCAGTAACAAGCCCGCAATTTCCGTTTTGGAGGAGAGAAGTCGGGGCAGAGCAGTTGGGCGCCCTCCGTGAGCCCGCCCTGAGCAGGCATTTCACATGCTCCCGGGGCCACGGCTCAGAAATCGCGTCCTGCAGGGCAGTCTATGCAGATAGGCTCTGTGCTTCAATCTGTTGGGGGGGAAACCACAAGGGCAGCTTTTCTGTGGCTCCCAGCTCTTTTCCCCCCTCTCCGTGCCTGGATGGGTCCCACCCACTGCGCGCATCACCACACCAGCTGCCTCTGGTTCTCTGCTGGCCCCATCGCCCCAGAATCTGCGTGTTCAGTCCCCTCCTGGCCCACCAGCCACCGTGGAGTGACGGCGTCACAGGTCTTGGCACAAATCCCTCAAGCTCCCCAAGTTTGGGTTTGCCCATCCCAGGCATGAGAAAATTGAACCAGATCACGTTCTGAGTTATCATCCATTTGAAAGTTGTTTGAATCATCAAGTAATAGCACCGAAAGGGCTATGAACAAGTATCTAAGTTAGATTTTCTTATTTTTATCTGATGAAAAAGAGCACATCTGGCTGAGCCCCAGCCACCAGGCACAGAAATGTCTCCCTAATTTGACCTTGACCTCGTGCTTCAAGCCCTCCCTCTCAGAAAGCCTTGTGCCAGTTACTTAAACTCTATCAATATGTGTTTAATTAAAAGGCAAATGTAGAGAAGGATAGATGAATAGATGAAAGGATGGATGGAAACTCTATTAGATTAATGAATATTTACTATCCTGACCAGGGTTCCATATCACAATAAAAATGACCAGAAGCAGGTGTCAGACACAGAGCAGAACTAACCCAATGTGTCCCATCTTTCCTTAGCCAAGCAAGACTTCCTTAGCCATAGATCGTTTCTTTGAGGCCAGCCTTGCCTCTAATTTGTCCATTCTGGGGGATGAGATATTTTACATGGTGATTTTATGTCCTTGGAACTCTGAGTCCTTTTTCCAAGGAGAATATTGCAAACTTCTAATTCAATTTCTCCATGTTAATATTTATGTAGGAAGCTAACAACGTTAATTAGAACACTTTTGGCTGCAGATGCCAGAAACTCGACTCAACCTGGTTTATGCCCCGAAGAGAATTTATGGGTGTACACAGTTGGTCCTTGAACAAGGTGGAGGTTAGGGGCTCCCAATCCCTTGCACAGTTGGAAATCTGAGTATGAACTTTGACTCCCCAAAAACTTAACTACTAACTTACTGTTGACCAGAAGCCTTACAGATAATGTAAACAATTAGTGTATATTTCATTTGTTCTAAGTATTACATACTATATTCTTACAATATACAAAGCTAGAAAAAGAAAATGTTATTAAGAAAATCATAAGGAAGAGAAAAGACATTTACTGTGGAAAAAAAAATCCATTTACAAGTGGACCCACACAATTCAGATCTGTGTTGTTCCAGGGTCAATTGTATAAACAAAAACTCTTGGGGCGCCTGGGTGGCTCAGTCAGTTAAGCATCTGCCTTCAGCTCAGGTCATGATCCCAGGGTCCTGGGATCTGAGTGGGGAGTCCGCTTCTCCCTCTCGCTCTGCCCCTCCCCCAACTTCTGTGCATGCTTGCTCGCTCTCTCTCTCAAATAAATAAAATCTTTAAAAAAAAAAAAAAAAACTCCAGAGGTAGATCTGCCATTGTGTACAGTCAACTCCAGGTCCATAAACAATATCATCAGAAATCTTTCTCGCTTTTTACCTCTCAGCTTTGCGTTGTGGGTTTTGGTTTCATTCCCAGACAGGCTCTTATACATGGAACTTTAGAAAAGATGCTGCATAGGAAGTAGCTCTAAGTTTATCTGGTCCTTAGAGCCAAGGACTCCCCAGGAGCTCTGGCTAAGGTTCCATGGTTGACTCCCATAGGCCTGGCTTAGGTCAGGTGACTATTCCTGACCCAATCACTGTGACCAGAAAAAAATGGGATAAATATTCTGATTGGTCAGGCCAGGATTATGGGGATGGCTGACTGAGAATGGGCAAAATGGATGAGGAGGGTTCTATGTCCAGCGGGAGGAAGGGATATAGAGAACACAAAAATGGCACCGGGCCACTATACCGATTTAGCTTTTGTGTCCCAGGCTACAGCTATATTTTTCTCCACTTTTCCCTACACCTTTATCCTCATAAAAGATAAAGTTTATGAACTTGTGAAATAATTCTGGAGCCCATGGTAAAGGATCCTGGCAGATCACACTTTATAAAAATGGCTGCAATAATATTTTCTTTCCCATATGCTCTTTTGGAACCTTGATACTCCCTGTCCCCTTGGGCCTGGGTGGGCCTGGTGGCTGCCTGTCCAGTAGAGTATGTCAGAAGTGACCCTATGTAACATCCAAGGTTAAGTCCTAAAAATGTCCTGCGTTTCTGCCTTTTTCTTTTGGGATGCTCACGCTTAGAACGTGACCACCATACTATGAGGAAGCCCAAGCAGCCCGTGGAGAGACCCATATGGACAGGCACTGAGGCCCACAGATCTGGCTGAGGCTGAGTATCTGAACAACAGCCAGCACCAACTTGCCTGCCCTATGGGTGAGCCGTCTCTGAAGGGCATCCTTCAGCACCCTCCTCCCATTGAGTTACTCCAGCTGAGGCCACGTGGAGCAGGAATGAGCTATTCCTTCCAAGTCCTATCCAAATTTCAGATTCATGAGCAAATTAGATGATTGTGTTGTTTTAAGGCACTGAGTTGTGACATACTTTGTCCCACAGAAATAGATAACCAATAGAAGAATCTAACAGGGATGGCGGCTGGAAGCCTTGGGTTAATGATGTATCCACCACTCATGGTGCCTCTCCCACATGCTCAGGATTTTGATAAATTAGATATCACTTGGTGCAGAGGAACCAGAAGATGTGCAAGTCATCTGGTCTGTTCTCATTAGCTGTGTGACTCCACAAAAGGTATGTCACATTGCTAGACCTCCTGTGTGCCTCCAGATACGCAAATACGTGTCCCAGATCTTGCCATATTGCAAACATAAATCACACAAGGTACATAGAGCTTTCTGTAGAGAAGATTCTCTGCAAGCAGGACATGGATTCTGACTCAGGGGCTACCCAAGTAGTTAAACTGTTTTGGTACCTATAACCTGCCTTGCTGGAGGTACGTTGACTCGGGACATAAGCTTGCCATTTATAACAAACATCCTGCTTGAAGGTTCTTAATTAATCTTAAATCTAGTCAATATTAAAATCAGAGCTAGAAGAAACCCAGAGGTTCCGCCAAAATGAAAGTAGGCTTGGGCCATGAGTTCTCCTCAAAGTAAAATTGCACATAAGACCCTTACCAAGCCTCACCCCAGCCTGAATTTCTAGGCTCTGATCTGTCCCCGGTGCATCCTGGGCTCGGGTTTCACTAGATTTCTAACCTGTCACTCAAAGGCTCTCATGATCCTGTTCAGACCCTCTCTTCTGAGTGGGATTGCTTCTCTCCTGTCCCCCACCTTCTCTAACACACTTTTTATCCTCCATGACTCACCTCAGAATTTGCTCGCCCCATGCCTTCCATGGTGCTTTCCATGGTCAACACCCACCTCTCTCCGCCATGCTCCTGCAGCCATCCACACACATGTATCCCCTGGGATGAGCCCTGCTCCCAGCTACAGAGTCCTGACAGGGGCTGAAGTGCTCTGATTATCTCCCCTCACAGGAAGTCCAGGGCAGGGGCTGTTCTGGGGTTGGCACAGAAGTTTAACAAGGCTCTCCAGGAATCTGGCTCTTTTTCTTTCCATATTATGGAACTCAGCATTTGGCTTTTCATCCTTAGTCTTGTCCCAGTATAGCTGCCTCCTCTCCACGTGCCATGTCTATACACAACCATTCTTGAATCAGGAAGGAGGAGGCAATATCTCATTGACCAGATCTAGTCACGTGCTCACCCGTACACAGTCCCTAGAAGTGGGGATTACACTTGGCTTGGTCCAGTCATGGTTTATCCCTTGGGACTGGGAGGGACCCACCTGTTCCAAGAACATGGTCACGTGGAGAAAACCTCAGGGCTCTATAAACAAAGGAGTAATGGAAAACAGTTGAAGCGGACGCAAATAACAGGGGTGTTTTTTGGTCTGTTATCACATGCTGTAACTGCTAGTTATATGCGCAACTATCTTCCAGCAGGACTGAGTTTTTCAAAGAAAAGAAAGATATTTATTTATCACCCAGCACCACATCCAGAGCCGGACACTTTTGAAGGAACTCAGTAAATATTGCCCAAATGAAGACCAAATTCACTTTGGAGTCCCCACAAGCTCCTCCTTCCCCACAAACCCTTTATGTCTCCCTTATGAGTAACTTCTTCGTTACTCCTGGCTACTCAGGGATGGCTCCTTGGAGGCACCTGCCATCAGCAGAAGAATGGGTGAATTCTACTGTATCTATGCACATACATTCAATATAGTCACTCAAAATTAATATGGACTGTGGAAGGCTATCTGTCAATAAGCATGAACAAACTTTACATAAACACCATGGAAAAAATCTCATAACTATACTGTATAATCCATTTATATAATGTTCAGAAAATTTGATCTACATAAAGTTCAAAAACAGGCAAAACTAATCTCAGGTGTTAGAAGTCAGGGTGGTTGTTTATGGAGGGGGAAAGGGGCTGGCAGAGGGCACAAGGGGGAACTTCTGAGGTTCTCGAAATGCTTGTTTATTGATCTGGGAGCGGGCCACATGGGCACGCTCACTTTGAGAAAATTCATCAAGCTGTACACTGGGTCTCTGTGTGAGCTTCTCTATTTATGTCAAACTTCAGTGAGAACGTACCTTAAAAAAATACTGCCTAGTTCAGAAATTACACCGAGCAGATCAATGCTGATGCGATTCATGTGCCTTTGTGTTTTAATAACAGTTCAATTCTTTCAAAAACGATTCTTTCATTGTTACATCAATATAATTCATCATGGCAAGTTTTCCTTTCACACAGTACAGACAGCTGTGTCCTCGGGCCCCATGCTGGCCGGCCCTTTGTGTGGACTCTTCTGTTTATTGGCAAGGCTCAGCACCTGTGCTCGCTTGGAATCCCTAAACCCATCCCAGATGCTTTGGCTAATTTCGTGTTTAGCAGAAAAATTCCCCTGATAGACAATGGGGCATGATGGAAAGAGCACAAGACTTGAGCCAGATAGACCCGTACTGTTAGCACATTTCTGCCACATGAGGTCAGCTGCTTAATTTCTTGGAGCCTCAAATTTCTCATCTGTAAAATGTGCTCACCATGGTACCTACCTCGGGGGGCGGTGGTGTGGAATGAACGGGGTGACATAAAGTGACCAGCCCACTTGTTGTGGTGACCATTTCTCTCTCTATGCAGATGTCGAATCATTGCGTTGTACATCTGAAACTAATGGAAGGTTGTATGTTAGTTATACCTCAATAAAAAATAAAATAAAATACTAAAGGCTTCCTTAAAAAAGAAAAAAAGTGGCCATCCCAATGCCCGGCATATTGAGCTTCCGTCCTTCATAAATGTGAGTTATTGTTGTCATGGAAGGATCTGAAATCTGCCCCCCACCCCAATTTCAAAATGAATGAATGTTCTATTGCAAGCACACACACACACACACACACACACACAAACACACACACAAACACAGGAAAGCACCAAGAAGAAAACAGAAATCACTCAGCAATAACCACCGAATCATAATTTTGCAGTATGCTCTTCGACTCCTTTCCTGTGCTTTAGTGAGCTTCAGGTGGACAGGAGATAAATCTTTATTTCCTCTAGCTCAATTTGATTCCTGTTACGAGCCCATGCTGCAGTGCAGGCAGGGACTCAATCTCGCTAGTTCAACCCCTCTCCTTTCCGTGGGGTTTTCTCTAAATTCCCATGGCGGGTGGAGGAGGTGAGAAGGACGCTGAGCAGAGGGAGTCAGGGGCAAGGGAGTCTGGTCCATGGATCTAGGCATCCATCTAGATGGTTCGCTGCCTGTAGCCCCTCACTCCCTTCTGCAGGCCCCACAGGTCCAGTGCCTCTGTCTAGTGGGTCCCCTGGGGCACGGGGACAAGCCAGGGTGTGTCGCAGAAACTGAGCTGAGGTCTCATCACAGGACCCTCTCCCCACAGTATTCCTTCTTAGGTGGTCAAAGGCCTCTCAGGAATTGGCCTCAGGTCCCCTTGGTTCTTGGAGCCTTTGAAGTATCCTCCACTTCCATGCAACCTCCAGCAAGTGATAGACAAGGCTCTGGACTTTTTTCTCAGGAGCTCCCTAGCATCTGAGCTCTCAGCGGCTCTCCCCACTGACACCCCACCCCCCCAGCATATCCCAATCCCTCTCCCCCTTACCCCCCAGCCCTACACCCCCCCCTCAACCCCAGAGGATCTTTTCCTGGGGTGGGGCTGGGGGGAAAGTTTATCCACCCTGCCTTCCTTCTGTTGCTGACGCCCCTGGCCCCTGATGACTTTCCTTTTCTGTGGCTTTCTATTCACATCCTTTCCCTGAGGCAACAAGCACCAAAGAGCTGAACTTTAATACCAAGGATAGTGGGTAGGGAGGAGGTTCAGCAAAGGGTAAAAGGAAATGCAGATACAAAAGTATTCCTTAATGTTTTAAAAATACTGTACACAAACACACACACAAACACACACACACACACACACACACACACCAGTATGATGCTGCTTTGTGGCTTAGTTTTTCCACTTAACAATGCATTAGGGGCCCATCCTTGTGTCATTATGGCATTTTGATTGACTGCGTACTATGCCACAGTATGGAAGTAGCATTATTCACCTTCCTCTTCCCAGTGTTGGAGAAATAGGTTATTTCCAAATCCTTATTACTGTAAGTAGTATTGCAATGAACATCCCAGGAGTACACCCCTCTCTGCAGGCAAGGGTAGAAACCTCTCCAAGCCCCGGCATCCTGATGTGAGATCATTGGCAATACCTCACAGAATCATTGAAAGAATTGAATGAGATTATATATGTAAGGTGCTCAGCAAACTCATGTTCAAGGAAGGATGATGAAAGTGATGGTGGTGTTAACAGCACAGCTTCTCACAAATCCATATTTTCCTTGGGATTAAAGCCAAGACACTAAACAGCTGGATTAAATGATATGTACATCTTCTAAAGTCTTCTGACCATTAATTTGACTAACCCTCCGTATACCCTGCCCAGGGCCCCTTGGCCAGGCTGCTGCCCCTGCTTCTCAGCTGTGGTCCATCTTGACTGCACAAGGCTCACAGCTGCCCCATTATCTGGGGAATTGCCCTTTGCCTACGGGAGCCACATCCCTGGGAAGAACCTGGAATGTTAGCCTGCCCCCAGGGCAGCCTGCAGCCGATGGCTGATTGATATAGGGTACAAAGGCCAGCCCCTCGCCTCAAGGTGGGACAACCTATGGAGTCATTCAAGCCCCATAGTGCCCCAAGGGATGCGCTAAGACCAGACTTCAGCTGAGCCACATCTTTGTTGGGCTTCTTCCTCTATCCTGCCTCCTTCACTTCCTCAAAGGTACTTCTCCAAGAACCTCCTTCAATAAATACATCACTTACATGAGTACCCCTTATGTTGAATCCGTCCTAAGAGACTCTTCCAATAGTGGGTGCAGAGGTGCTCAGGTGGGAGGTCTTAGGTGCTATACATAATGTCGCTCTTTAAAACTACCTCCAACAGAGCTGGGTAGGATGGGGGTGTGTGCTGGTGGAATGGGGTTCTCAGTCGCAGAAAGCCCCTACTCCAAATGGTTGCATCTCCCCAAATACATGTGCACAGGATGCCCGTCCCCAGCCAGCCAGTGGAGTCTTGGAGGCAAAGTAGGGGCCAGCAAGCCATTCGATGACCTACAAGCCCACAAGAGAGGGAGACAGGGCTTTACTGCCCTTCACAAAGATGGACCATGGAAGCGGGGAAACAGAACTGGGAGGACCAGGAAGTGGCTAGAGGGTTAGGCAGGTTGAAGGTGAACACAAAGGTAGCTGAGACAAAGTTCAGAATGGGGCCAACGTGAAAAATGAACAGTCTGCCCCAGTTCACGTACATCCATTTAACAAGGACACTCAGCAAACCACCTGATGCTTGCATACTAGAAAAAAATAATAATAAAACACCTGGTACTGCCTTTGGGTTGATAAGCCACTATCTTTCATCTTTCTCTTTCTTTCTCGCTCTCTCTCTCTTTTTTTTTTCTTGATGACTGAAGTACCCACTCTGTGCGGCCTTCTGCTCAATCCACACTGGTAATAGTGACAAGACTTTGATGTCCTCCTCATTCAACAGAATGTTGTTTAGTTCAAAGTGAAGAACAGAGGCAATTCTTTGCTTTTAAATTATTAGCTCCCTAAGTCTTCTGTAATGATATAGTTTGACTGAAGTGTGCAGTTTATTAACTACATAAAGACGACATTATCAGAGCGGAGAAAGGCCGCTGTGAGTTTTGCCTTTCAGCCTAACAGCAGGGGTTCTAGATACTTTGATCTCAATCAATGCTAAATGTCTTTGTGAGGTAGAGAGAGGGCTGAAATTATCTTTGGCATGGCGGCTGCTTCAATTATTCAAGCTCTTTTCCTTATGAATTAAAGTGTTCTTCAACTTCCACCCCACTTGTGGGTTTGGGTTTTTTTTTTTTCCTTTTATTGTTGTTTTTCCAGTCAGGAAAGGCACTTGGAATAAATCTCCAAGCGTTCTCTGACCATACTCGAGCTGACCTTTGAAAATCCACATCCACCCCTCCTCCTCCTCCTTCCTGATTGCTCTCCCCACCCTCACTCCCAGCTCTGGTCTTCTCTGAGGTGACCTGAAGGACGATTCAGAGAAAAGGGGGACATTGTTTCTGTTTGGATGCATGCCAGGATGGTCAACAGAGGCCAATGAAGTAGGCCTTGACAGAAGCATTGGTTTGAAATCTGATGAAAAGGAGACGTCCACAGGCTGTGAGAAGCCCCCCAAGCTAACGTCAGCTGCTCACTGTGCCCCCCAAGGAAGAGTTCAACTATCAAATTGCCCTTATGACCAAGACCCAGTTCTCTTTCATATGCCCACCCTCTGGGATGGTGGTTTTCAAACTGCAGACAGAGGCCCATGAGTGGGTCATCAAGTCACGTTAGTGGATCGTGTCCAGCAGAATAGAAGGGAAAAGAAAATATCAGAGTTTTCGATGGGTTGGAGTAAGTATTGTTTCTTGAAACTTCTGATTCAGAGATGAGCGTACCAGATCACAATGTATCATCACCACCTTGTTGCGTCCAAAGAGAGCCTGAGACAAGGCTTTGGGGCAAGTAGCTTATTTGGGGGTGGGGGGATGATTCCAGAAAGTACTGTGAGGTAGTGAAGTAAATGAGACAGGAAAGGAGGAAAGCCAATGAAACATGCATTAATGACTGAGCTACCACTGTGAGCCACTGGAGCTCAATGCTCCGGGGACCCTTTACAAGACCCCGTGGAAATGCCTCAGAATGTCCTCCTGGAGGCATGGCAGCTGGAGCACTGGTCCACAAACATCCATCCTCGATCGGTTAGGGTCTCACCTGGGCATTAGCTCCCTAGCACTTCCAGGATGCCCCACACATAAACCAAGCATGTCCTTGTGGCCAGGGGACACCTTCTGGCAGAGAGAGAGAGTAGCTGTCAGAATGCAGAACTTTCTGTGATGACCTTGGAATAGACCAAGGGAATCTAGATGGAGCATCAACAGGGTCTGCTCTGTCATGTAAAATGTATTTCTTATCATGGGTGGCAGTCACCGTGCTTGGTGCTGTGGGGAATCAAGCCCTTCCAGTGCTGATGATCTGATTGGAAGATAAATGCAAACAACAACATGCCAGCTAGAAAACAGCATGCAACCAGTCACCCACCAAGTCAGAAACCAGGACTTGTCCCATTGTGATGGTTAGTTTTATGTGTCAAATCGGCTGGGCCATGGTGCCTAGGTGTTTGGTCAGTTATTCTCCATGTTTCTGTGAAGATGTTTTTTGGATGAAATTAACATTTAAATTGGTGGACTTTGACCAAATGTACAGAAAGGTGGAAGTGTCTGGGATGATTATATGGAAAGAAGCATGAAATCCTGTGAGGCATGGCTTACATTTCAGAATTCCCCTGTGAGAAGATACTGAAGTTACTCTCCATTCTTCTGAAATCCATCCTTTCTTGGCTTCTTCCCCTTCCCTGTCCTGCTCTCCCCACTGCTTGATTTGTTTCTCCTAGAAGCACTTCCATAATAAATCACTTGCACGTGGATCCTCATCTCAGGGTCTGCTTTTAGGAAACCCACCTACAACATTGCTGTTGATGCTTTAATGCATCTCCTTCCATTCTTTTTCTATACATACAGTGTATATCATATGGCTCTGATACATTGTACTTTATGAAAGATTTGGCTCTGATCTTCTCAGAAGCCAGCACTGAGAGAGCCATGATTGGTCATAAGACTCATGGCATCTATGAGATCTAAAAAAAAAAAAAAAAAAAAAAATCATGACCAAGGAGGAGAAGAAGTATTTTCTGGCATTAAGTGCAGAGAACATTTTCTCCTGTGGCTTGTAGAGAACCACATCCTCAATGGCTTCCTGCAAAGATGATAGTAATGAATTCCATAAGATGATGACAAGGAGCCCAAGTGGTGTGGTTGAGGGAAATAGCTTTTGATGCTCTGACAAAATCCAAGGATTAAATTCAGTGTGTAATGAGGGATTGCATAAGCAAACGCCTACAGGGGCAAAGCAGGTAATGTGAATGAGGTACCATGTAAGAAAAAAAAACCATGGGAAGGCATATTTCCTATCTGAGGGAGCTGCTACTCAGCTCGCATTGGGAGTGACCATGGGAGAACATTGCTTCCAGATTTTCAAGAGGACCTGGCATTTTCAAGAGGACATGGAAATCAGAATTTATATGTAAATTAGCTCAATTTTAAAATATTAAAGATGGGGCGCCTGGGTGGCTCAGTCGTTAAGCGTCTGCCTTCGGCTCAGGTCATGATCTCAGGGTCCTGGGATCAAGCCCCACATCGGGCTCTCTGCTCAGCAGAAAGCCTGCTTCTCCCTCTCCCACTCCCCCTGCTTGTGTTCCCTCTCTCGCTGTGTCTCTCTCTGTTAAATAAATAAAATCCTTTTTAAAAATAAATAAATAAATAATAAAAAAATAAAATATTGAAGATGAATTTTTATTTGTAAGACACTGTGCCAGATATGACTGTGGACCAAATCCAACCCATGACTTACAACTTGCAACCACTGTTCTAAAGGGAAAAATAATGCCTGCTCTTCAGATAAGCCATCAAAACATCTTCCTCACACAATTTAGCTTTTAATTGCATTTTTCTATTGCTAAAAGCAATTGTATAGTCAGTTTTATATTCTGCTATTTTCTTTATCATAGTATAAGCATTTTCATACATCATTAAATGTCATCCATAAAAATAATTTTAATGGCTGCAACATGATTCACTTAACCATTCTCCATGTTTAATAACTTAGAAGGCTTGGGGTGCTTTAGGTGCTTTTCAGATGCTTGCACCTGCAAACATGTATTTCACACCCTGTAGCTGCAATTTGTCTGATCTTGTCTAGAATTAGGTGACATGACTGGGCTCCAGGCTTTGTTTGAGTTGTAGCCTTCATTCCTGGACATGATCCAAAAGAGCTTGGGTCACCTGGGATACACTCTTCTCAGACTGGAGGGCAGACGGTCCAAGAGAGCTTGTTGGAAACTTGCTGTGCTTCTTAGGACCTCAGCTAGGAGTTGGCACATTCTCACTTTCTCCCACACTCCCATTGGTCAAAGCAAATCACATGGTTCACAGGGAGGGAAGTAAATACTCTAGGGAAGTCATTGCAAGAATGGGGAAGGAAAGAAAAATTTTACATAAATAATAAATCTACCACACTGGAAAACCAGAAAGTCACTGAATTTTGAATTATTGTCTTTAATCTTCTTACTAAATTCTTAATTGATTTAAGTAACTTTAGGTGATTCTTTTGAGTTTTTTGTATTTATAATTGTATTATTTACAAATAATATTTTTCTTGTTTTCCAACTCCAGTCTCAACTCTTATTGCATTATTATTATTGCATTATTAGCAAAGAGAATAGAGATACCTGGTTGGCTCAGTCTGTTAAGTGGCTGACTCTTGATTTCAGCTCAGGTCATGGTCTTGGGGTCGTGAGATCAAGCCCCATGTGGGCTCCATGGTCAGCAGGGAGTCTGCTGGAGATTCTCTCTCTCCATCTCCCCCTGCCCCACCCCCCTCTCACAATCTCTCTCTCTCTAGAATAAATAAATCTTTTTTAAAAAAGAAAGAAGGAAAGAAAGAGACTAAGGGGTACCTGGGTGGTTCAGTCAGTGAGGCATCTGACTCTTGATTTCGGCTCAGGTCATGATCTCAGGGTACTGAGATTGGGCTCTGCACTCAGTAGGGAGTATGCTGGAGATTCTCTCTCTCCCTCTGCCCCTCCCCCAGCTTGTGCTTGCTCTCTCTCTCTCTCTAAAATAATATATATATATTTTTAGAAAGAATGATTAAGATGGTATAAAACTACTATAATGAGAAAAATATGATATTGGTGTAGGGACAGCAGAAAGATTTAGTAAAATTTTTGAGAAAGTGTTATTTATGCAACAAATATAACTTGAAGGAAGTATACCAAAATGAACTTTGTATATCTTGTTACTATGGTAGATTGTAATGACATTTTTTTATATGTCTGCCTTCCTAAGGAGACGTTCAGTTTCTCAAGGGAAGAGACAATTTCCTACATATCTAATGTCCAATCAATGTTTATGGCATTGATATTTGAATTAATGAATTTATACCCTGGCTAATAAATGTCCCTGAAGACATATATTCCTTCTGTCATATAGTGCTTGTCTCTGTGTAGACTGCTTCTTTGGAAACCCACGTGACCTTACTTTGCCACATTCCTGACCTGAATCCAGTTCTACCAAATACTGTTTTCTTATCCTTGACCCTCACTCTCCTGTATCCCAATGGTCCCCCAAGTCCTGTTGATTCTACCACCTACACATCTTTCAAATCTTTGTTTTTCTCCATTGCCACTTCCTTAATTCAGTCAATCCATTTTCCCTCCACATTGCTGCTGGAGAGAAATTTCAAACATGCAAATTGTACCCTATCCTTCCTGATTTGAAATCTTTTGATGGCTTTCCACTGTATTCATGGAAAATCTCATATTTAGAATGGCATTCATGATCTGGCTTACCCCTCTAGCTTTATCCCCAGTCCTTCCATCTCTCACACCAATTTCCAGCACTGTGAAAATTCTTGCAGCAACCTGAAAATATCAGAAGAGCTAAGGATCAGAAGGTCTGATTGGGAGCTATGTAACTTTTAATTAATAAAATGGGAAAATGCTAAAGAAACACCCTTTCTTAACTCCTTTCAAATCTGGTAAATGTGGGTAGAATGGGGTATTAAAAAGTCTTTAGTGGTGGGACGCCTGGGTGGCTCAGTTGGTTAAGCGTCTGCCTTCTGCTCAGGTCATGATCCCAGGGTCTTGGGATCGAGTCCCGCATCGGGCTCCCTGCTCTGTGGGAAGCCTGCTTCTCCCTCTCCCACTCCCCCTGTTTGTGTTCCCTCTCTCACTCTCTCTCTCTGTCAAATAAATAAATAAAATCTTAAAAAAAAAAAAAAAGCCTTTAGTGATGCGGTTTAGGAACCACTGAGATACAGACGGAACATAAATGATCATAAATATGTAGGAGGGAAGGAAAAATAATATTATCACCTGTATGCCCCTCATCACATGTGATGGGTGGAGGAGGTGGGGAGAAATATGCAAGAAATGTCATGAGTTTATCTTCCCGCCTGATTTCTCGGTCCCTTCCCAGAGCCGCTCCACTCTCTAGCGCCCTGGGTTCCATAGCTCAGCCAGACTTCACCCTGTCCTTTCTGCACTGTCACACTCCAGGTCTGTTCAGCTCCTTGGACTGTGCTTTCCAACCTCATTGCTGTCACCAGAGCGCAGTCCCCTTCCTGCTGCAGTCCTGGGGAGATCTCAAAAGCTTCTCAGCCCATTTGATCCCTGCCCCCAGATTGATTGTTCGAAAGTGCAGCTCCAATCAGCCATCTCCAAGCTCAAAATCTCCCCATGGCTCCCCATTGCCGATCAACTGAAGTGTCTCCTCCTGAACTCAGCCCTGGGACCAACCTAAGTTTACAACGTTCTCTCCTATGTTCCTTTAATAAAATGGAATCCTCACTGTTCTTGAGCACATCCCCCCTCTCTCCCCTTGCCACACCATTGTCCTCATGGTCCCCTCCAACTGGAATGCTTTCCTTTTCCTCTCCTTGTCATGTAAGGTTCAACCTAAACTCACCTATGAAAACCCCAATGGCACCAATGGGGTGATTCTCCCCATTCAAACTCTGTATTCTCTAAGCAATTGATCATTCTGCTTTGTACTATTTTAATGCATGTTTTAGTGCCCTAATAGCTTGGAAAGTTCTTGAGGGTGGAAGCCATGTGAGCCATCCTTGCATCCCCCAGCAACAACCACACAGTAAGTCCTAATGGGTGTTGAATGAATCCTTAAAATATCGGTGTTGCTGAGACTCCCTGAGCCAGGCCACATCTACCTCTTCCTCAGCTCTGCTATGAAAAACACATGCAAATCATCACGTTTGTGCTTTCCTCTTAAGTCCAGCAGGGCACGCACATCCCTTCAGTACAGACCCGTCCAACTGCTCTCTCTTCAGACCAGAGATCTCTTGCCCTGAGGGTTTCGAGCCAACTCCCCGAGACCAGAATCTCAGTCTCAGAGCTTAGCCAACTTCTGAGAGCCTTGCTCTCTGTCTTCCTGTCCCCGACTTTCTGCTTCTGGGACAATCTCCAGGCCCAGGAGCAAAGCCAAAGTTTGACCCCAAGGCAGTGTCCCCTCGGAACCAGCTTAAGAGCAAAAAAGAAACTCTGCCTTCCCTGAGATCAAAGCTCTGTGCAGCCGGAGCACCCGTGGCCTAATGCCACGCTGCTATGGCAACGTGAATTTTAAGCAGTCATCTGCAGAACCTGCTCTTCTAGTTCCCCAAGCCTGGAGCCAGCCTCTTCAGGATGGGGCTCCCCACAATGAGGGTCCAGGGTGCACCTGAGGGACCTGAGTCATTTGGGGGCGTGGTCAGGACAGCCTCAGCTGGTATCTGACATCCTGAGACCTGATACGGGGAGGGAAGGAGGTGGTCACATTTATGTCTCCAGAGATAAAGTACATTGCTGGGGAAGCCATGGGGGCACCGGCAGCCTCAGGGACACAACCCTAACACAGAAGCTGAAGACAGCTCCTCGCTTCTTTCCCCTCCAGGACCCCAGGCTCTTCTCTGCCTTTTGCATCCACACAAAGATGACTGAAGTCCTACCCAATCCTGAAGACGTCAGCATCTCTCCGGGAGATAAATCACACACTGAAACAACACAAAGTATATTGCAACTAAGGTCATCATAAAGAGTCCCTCACTTACCATTAAGCTGAACACCAGGCCCCGATCAATGACCGGGGGCACCAAACAGACAGCCAAAGCCCCAGCAAGGCTGGAACGTCCCAGAGGACAGGCAGGGAGGCTGTGGTTGTCCTCACTGTCCCGTCCTCCCGGGGTTAGGAGGGTGCAGGGAGACCGTGGCCCCCGGCATTCTCAGCCTCAAGCCCTGGGCTATAGAAGAATGTGCTCGACTCCCTGTGGCCTCACTGCCGACCAAGTAAACACCAGCACAGACACGATCACAGTGTCAATATCAGCTCTCTCAGGAAATGATTGCCCTGGTACATTCGTGTCGGTAGAAATCTAAGTGCGTATAGACTTCTAAAAAGGCAATCTGGCGTGGTGGATTGGTCCGTGACACAGGCACACTTTTTAACCCAGCCATTTCCTCTTGTTCATTTCTGTCCCGGGAATGCACCCAGTGTTCGTGACAACATTATTGTCATGAAAAATTGGAAACAACTTAATGTTCATTTATAGAAAAACCAAGCCATGTTATAAGCATAATGTATTAGTTCCCGAGAGCTCCTGTAACAAAGTGCCACGAACTGGATGACTTAAAAGAACAGGAATTTATTCTCTCCCACTTCTGGGGGCCAGAAGTCCAAGGCGTCGGCAGGGCCGAGCCCCGTCTGGAGGATCTAGGGGAGGCTCCTTCCTTGCCCCTCCCAGCTTCTGGTGGCCTGGGCAACTCTCAGCAATCCTGGGCTTACAGCCACATCGGTCCCATCTGTGCCTGTCTTCACATGGCAGTGTGTGTCCCCGTGCGTCATCTCCTCTTGGATTCAGGGCCCACCCTAATCCAGTATGACTAATATTTCAGTAAAGTTACCAGTAGGGATTTTTTGGGGGGGAAAAAAAAAGACACTAAGACACTAAAAATCTCAGGCCAGTAACTCCTATGAAGTCATTGACTTTTCATCCTGTTTCAACAAAAATACTAGAGATGTAAAAAAAAAAAAGTAGTAAAGAGGCCACTGATTCACAATATTAGCCTTAATTTACAAAGTGATATATGTGGGCATTTGCTGAATAATCAGGAGATTTTTATCTTAATAGATGATCCAACATCTTCAACCCTCCACACCTCAAACTGAGTGAGGCGCTGCCTTGGGCTCTGGACAAAGATGAGGCTGTGGTCATGACTCCTGCTTTTTAGAGTTCCCATTGTTGACATTTATTGGGATGAGAGTAATGAGCTGTACAAATAAAATTCAATGACAACCATGACATAGTGGCAAAGGCATGCCCTCCAGTAGTCTAGAGGCTTGGCCGAAAATCCCAGGAGTGCCATGTTACTACAATGCTTCAAAATCTCCTTGCCTTGAAGCCAAAGGAGAATGAGAAAACATTGAGGATTGACCCAGGGAAGGACCAAAGCTGGGGCTCTATAGGAAAGCAGAGAACTCAGCAATCTAGGTCGTTCTAATGTCTAATTAACACACACAATAGAAGTTATTGATGTGGGTTGGGTGCTTGGACCCTACTGGGTACAAAGCTTGCTGTCCTCTTGGGGTGTGTAGCCATGTTTCCTGATGGCTGAAATATGCTCTGCTCCTTCCTTGCTCCTTGGGTCTCCAGGAACTGGATCCCAGAAGATATTTTATGTCAGCTTCTTACTGAGGTGGATGTCTCCTTCATTCTGCACCCTCTCGTTTTCATATGGATAACATCTCACCACGTTCTGTTGCATTTTATTGAAGGTGAGTGTTCTGAGATTATTTTTGTATGTTCCTGGCCTTTCCTACTACATGTTCCTCATGGGAACTAAAACTTTCCATACACTAGCCCAACACATACACAGAGCCACATTCTGGGGCCAATAAGACTTTCTAGAGGTTCTTTTTTCCTTCAGTACTACCTCATATATAAAAATAGCAAATATTCATCAAGCACTGATCCGAGCTTTTTACACAAATTAGCTCATAATCTTCACGCCCTTGTACAAGGCAGGTATTACCTTGATTTCAATTTTATGGATGAGAGAACTGAGGTTTGGAGGGCTTTAATAAAATGCTTAGGTCACTCAGCTAGGAGAGAGTGGGACCTGGATCTGTCCTGCGGCAGACAAGAGCAGGGTACACCAGGCACTGTGTTCCTAGCTGTCATGCTCTTGCACCCTCTGCCAATACAGTGTACTCTAACTCTTAGTTTAAAAGTATGCTTTCCAACTCAACTATGAATCCTTGAGAGCAGGACCTAACTTTAGTCATGACAGCATACAAATTGTCTGGTAGGCACTTGATGAAACTTGGATAGATGGATGGATGGATGGATGGAAAGATGGATGAATGGATGGAAGGATGGATGGATGGATGGATGGTTGGATGGATGGATGGATGGATGGAAGGAAAGATGGATAGAAATGTTAGGAGAAGAAAAAGCTTTTCCCTCTACCAACTTATGTTCAGGGATTGGGGGAACCTGAAAATTAACTGACAAAAGAAAGACCAACAGATTAATTAACAGAGATTAATCCTCAGAGTAACAGAGAAAAGACAAAGTTTATTAACATGCATGAGAGCACACAAAGAAATGGCTCCTGGGGCACCTGGGTGGCTCAGTCGGTTAAGTGGCCGACTCATGACTTCTGCTCAGGTCACGATCTCAGGGTGGTGAGATCAAGCCCTGCGCTGGCCTCTACACTCAGTGGGGAGTCTGCTTCTCTCCTTCTCCCTCTCTCTCTGCCCCTCCCCCCAACCCCGGCTCATGCGTGCTCTCTCTCTCTCTCAAATAAATAAGTAAATCTAAAAAAAAAGAAAAAAAGAAATGTCTCCTCAAACAGCTAGAGTTAAGGGCTTATATATCATCCTAATAGGAAGAGGGGTTAGGATTTCAAGGGAAAGCAAATGGTGGGAAGTAATGAGAAACAAGTAGGGAAAACCAGCAAAAGGAATGAAAGGAATAGAAAATTTTGGTGAGGTTTTGTTTATGTAATTTCTCATCCAGGTGCAAGAGGTCCATCTCCTCTCTAACTGTAAACCTCCCAGAGAGGGGATTTTGAGAGACATTGTTTAACAGGAAAAAAAAAAGTTTAGATTTTTTTTTTTCTATGTCTGCTGTTTGTTTAGATGTTTTCAGCTTACGTTGAGCTTCATACCACATCAGCGGGTCCAAGTGGATCCCATCAGTTGGATGGATGATTGGATGGTTGGATGGAGGGATGGGTGGATGGATGGAATGTTGAAGGTAGATGGTATAGACCCATTTGTGTGTTTATGATGGAGAGTGAAGAAGCATTTCATGGCAGGGCCACACCCAGAGTCAACCTCATAAATATTCACTGAGTGTAAATTTCCCTGCCCCCAAATTATATCCACAGCATGTTTGGTGCCTAGCATTCTAAGTTGGAGATGCATTTCCTTGAACCAGAGGTCCCTGTTAAAATGGAGCTACAACGAAGAGGGAAATACACACACACACACACACACACACACACACAAACATATGAAATATATGTATATACTAATAGGAGAGAGAGAGAGATGGCTGTGTGGCTGTGTTGTGGTAAAAAGAAGGCCCTGGGTGGACTTCTAGTTCCAGCAACAAGACAACTGAGCTAACACGGACTCCTCTGTTACAAAATGTGGAAATCATACAGAATGAAGGTAGAAATGACAAAGGCCCTGAAAAAGAGCAGTAGGGGGCTGCTGGGGGCCCAGAGACTTGGAGGACCTGACCTAAGACCCCTCCATCAAGCTGGGATCCCAGAAGGGCTGGTCAGGACAGGAAAAGGGGACTCAGAAAAAAGGAGGAACTTCAGTCCAAGGTATAACAAACATATAATAGGAGCTGCCAAAAGAGAAACAGAGAAGGGGGAGGAGGGAGAAACATTTGAACAAACAATGGTTGAGAATCTTGAGACTGAAAACCAGACCTGAGCCCTCAGACTGAAGAAGCGCCACCAGAGCAGGACACCCATGAGCCCATCCATACCTAGACACACTGCAGGAAAACTGTGGAACGCTCAAGACAAAGACCAAAGCTCAGAAGCAAAGTAGAAAAGAAAATCTATAAAATGACAGCAATTGGACGTCTCATCAGCAGCAAGATAGGACAGCAGATGATGATATAATATCTGAAGTGCAGAGGGGAAATTACTCTTAGGAATTACTCTTATCCTTTTTTTTTTTTTAAAGCAAGCTTTACACCCAATGTGGGGCTTGAACTCACAACCCTGAGACTAAGAATCACGTGATCCACCGACTAAGTCCGCCAGGTAGGTGTCCCTCAACCCATCCTTCTTTATTCAGGCAAACAATCATTTAATGGTAATGAGAAAGATAAGAATAGGGCACATTTTCGAGCGGAAAACTCAATTTGCTTCTCCAAGCCATCAGTGAAAGAATCACTAAAGATGCACTTCAGTACAAAGAAAACAGGACTTGAAAGGGAAAAGTAGGGCACTAGGGGCGAGGTGAGCAAAGAGCTGGGTAAATGTGAAGCTGAAGCTACATAAGCATTCACCATAATACACAATACTAACAATCACAATGACTCATTTTTCAAAAAACCATAATGAAGCTCATAACATAGAACAAAGGTTGGCAAGCTTTGACCCTGGAGCTAAATCCTGTCAGCAGCCTGTTTTTAGATAGCCCTCATGGTAGGAACACTGTTTATATTTTTTTATTGTGGTAAAATATACACGACATAAACATTACCACTTTAACCATTCCTAAGTGTACCGTTTCATGGTGGAAAGTACAGTCACATTGCTACGCACCTGTTACCGCCATCCATCTCCGCAACTTTCTCAGCTTCCCAAACTGAAGCTCTGTTAAACAATGATTGTTTGATAATGAGAGGTTTTGAAACAATAACTTCCCATCCCCTCGTCCCCCAGCCCCTGGCAAACCCCAGCTCTACTTTCTGTTTTTGTGAATCTGACTACTCTAGGGACTTCACATAAGTGGACACATACAGTATTTTTTCTTGCTGAATCCTATGGTGATGCTGGTTATAACTTTTTGAGAAACTGCCATACTGTTTTCCATAGTGGCTGCACCATTTTTTTAAGGTTTTATTTATTTATTTGACAGAAAGAGATAGAGAGAGCATGAGTGGAGGGGGAGGGGCAGAAGGAGGGGGAGAAGCAGACTCCCCACCGAGCAGGGAGACCAATGTGGGGCTCGAACCCAGGACCCTGGGATCATGACCTGAGCCAAAGGCCAATGCCCAACCGACTGAGCCACCCAACTGACTGAGCCACCCAGGCACCTGGTGGCTGTGACATTTTACACCCCACCAGCAGCACACAAGGGCTGCAGATTCTCCACAGCCTTGCCAACACTTGTGGTTTGGGGGGTTATTTGACAGCAGCCATCCTAACTGATGTGAAGTGGTAACTCACTGTGGTCTTAATTTGCATTTACCTACAGATTTGTGATATTAAAGCATCTTTTCATATGTTTACTATACATTTGTATATCTTCTTTGGAGAAATGTCTATTCAAGTCTTTCACTCATTTTTTCATCGGGTTGGAGGTATTTTTGTTGTTGAACTGTAGGAGTTCTTTACACATTCTGAATATTAACCCCTTGTCAGGTATAGGAAGATTTTACTTTTTTTTTTTTTAAGTAGGCTCCACACCCAGTATGGAGCCCAACGCAGGGCCTGAACTCATGACACTGAGATCGAGACCTGAGCTGAGATCAAAAGTCGGACACTCGACCAACTGAGCCATCCAGGTGCTCCAAGATTTTACATTTTTTATGGTTTTTTTTAAAAGAAGAACATGTGACAGGAATCAAATGTAACCTGCAAGCTCTAAAATATTTAATAACAAATAATTACTGAAAAAAATTGCTGACAAATGCCTTGATTTTTTAACGCATCACAAGTAATTAGGGCAAAAAGTAGACATGAGTTAATTCTAGGCATATTTTTAATTCCAAACTTTAAATATAATACACAGAGAGAGATAAAATCAAGTGCACTAGACATCAATGGTAGTGTTTCTACCAGATGTAAGTGGGAAGTCACATCTTCAAATGAGGGTAGTGGTGCTGTCCCCCAACAGCGCTGTAGTTGAGGATAAAATTCAAGCAGGAACTCATGGGGCGAGTCTTTAGATGTCAGCCTGTGAACCGGGGCTGTCCAGATCCCTAACTCCCTTAGATGGAGAGCTTCAGGACAGGACAGCTTCGTGGCTTCCTCTGGGTTGAGGAGGAGAAACAGGGGTTACCAAAAGCTGGAAGGTTCCAAGAAGAGACCCACTGTAAATGTGCTGGGACCGGTCCAGAGCATGGCCTTGACCCTGTCCGTTGAACCTCTGGTCTAACACACTGTGCCCACCTCTCCCTGAATGTTTGGGTCAGGGAGACAGGCATCCTTCATAAATATCTAGTTTCTCAAGAACATTCCTGTGGTGCTTTCCATGTGTACCATGGTCTCCAAGTTCACCGCCGAGTGACTGTTGTGCTGGGGTGCGTGTAGCGTGGCCTCTGTAGCTGGCGTCAGCCCCCATCCACAGCATCTCCTGCATGCACCACACAGATGCTCCATGCACCCACGGCCCACGGTGGACACATGTGGTCCCACCTAGGTGAACACACACACTTCTCTACACATGGCAGGACTCCTCCTCCTCTTGGACATGATGGATGCTGATACACCAAGCCGGCTATCCCTACCATACCCTTCCTACGCACAGGGACCTTTGAATACCCTTGTTCCACTGTGTGAGAAGCAAATCACCCTGCTCCTCCCTTGGGCCCTTGTCATATGGCCACACACAGGTCCCTCCCATCAGCAGAGAAGTTGAAAAGTGTGTTTTCTGATACCATGTATTTGCCCTAAATATCACCGTGCTCTGGCCCCTCTGGCTGTCCCAAGCTTCCATCCTCACCTGTTTAACAGAGGGGCTGACAGATCACTGGGGCCAGGAAGCAGACCCTGAATGAGGACCCATCAGTTCCCAGTCCTACGGGGCAGAGATTTGCACAAAGAAGTCCCTCAAAACGTGGAATTCTATCACCAGTCTGAGCAAGGGAGAGAGTCTCTTTCTGTGGGACTTTTCTGCAGAACGTCAACCCACACCCAAAGCCAGTAGGAACAGAGCATCAGCCCTCGTCCCCACCAGAGCACAGCATCCTGGAGAACCCTGCGGTGGGGTGGGAGGTGGGGGGGGAGGCCCAGCCAAGAGCAGCAAGCAAGAAGCTTCTCTCGAAAGGTCCCCACCTCCACCAGTTCCAGGGGCTCTAGGGCTGGGGACAAGAGAACAAAGCTCATAGGGGAGGCCCAGCCCCTCCTGCCCCCCCCAGCCCCCCCCCCCGCCCCCAATCTGTACCTCTCTCCAAGACCCCTCTGACTTCTCCAATGCTGGGCTCTGGATTCCTAAGGGGAAATCCCAGCCACCTCTCTTTGGGGATCTGTGAGCTGTGGACTCCCTCTTCTGGTGAAGTGTGAGGAGATGGTGCCCAGAGCAGAAGGCCGGGCCTCTGAGGCCGAGGTGAGTGGAGATCCCACATCCCCTCACCCTCCCCTTCTCACCTTCTCTGCACCCGGGGACCCTGCAGTACTTGGCTGGTACAGACTCCTTAAAGATATTTCTTCTTTTCTTTCCTAACAAAGAAGCAAGGGACAGCACTGTCTCTTCTCAGGCTCAACACATTCACAGCCTCAAATAAGCCACCAAGCGTCCCCTCCCCAGAGGGCAAAGGCACAACCACCTTAGGACTCCCAAAGACATTGCTCTGCTCGTGAAAATGTGACAAATAAAATAGAATGTTAAAATAGGATTCGTTCCGTCTCCATTTCTGCTGTGGCCCCAAAGGCCAAGAAGAAAACGGTAGGTGCCAACCACTGGCCAAGCAGGTCCCAATAAAGTGCTGGACGCGTGGGCAGGACTAGCACAGGGGGTGGTCCAAAGTCATTCTTGCAAACCCACTCCCTGGGGAAGAGGGTGCTTGGCTCTCTCTTAAGCTAAGAAAGGAGTTTTATGAGTCACTCAGAGGGCTTGACTTGTGCAGTCAGAGTGAGAGGGAAAGAACCAGAAGAAAGCTGAGATCAGGTAAAGCCACGCAACAGAGAGGAGAGGAAAAAGGGCAGGGCTGTCTAACTGGGGCAAGGATGCCAGGGTCTGAAGGGTCTACACAGAAGGGAGCTGGTGCACAGTCATTTGACTCTTGCCCCAGCAACGGGGGATGTGATCACAGCCGAGATGTGGACCATGGGATGCATTCCTCATGCAGCCGGCTGGAGGAGACTCGTGGTCCCTTCTGACCAAGGAAGGGACCAGAAGGCCCCAAGAATCCAAGAAAACCCCAGCTAAGGAAGAGCCCGCAGGTGAATCCCAGCAAGCACCATAACCGATGCTTTTTTGTGTCTGTCAGTTAAGAACTTCCTGCCTCACCAGCCCACCCCTCCAGGAGCCACGGGCTACATGGTAAGTGGGGAAGAAGAAAAGCAGAGCAAGACAGGAAAGAGAGAAGAAGCTGCCCCCCTTCCCCAACCTGGCTCAGTTCAAGTGGAGGAGAGAAGGAACTTTACCTCTGGATGAAGTTCTGAGTTTTGCTCATTACACTAACATCTGAACTGCATGCGAACGGAGCTACATTGAGATGGTTCTTGTCACTGACAGTGCTTGGAGGATTTATTAACTGGAAAGGATCAGGAAAGTTATGGGACTTGCCAGAACTTTCATCCAGGGTTGGAAAACCAAACTAACTCACAGTGTAGGTTTACAGGGAGAGGTGGGTGGGAATGAGTGGTGGATAAAGTTGTTTCCTTCTTGCACCCTGTAAAGTTCTGAACAGGCAAAAAGTTTTATATGTATCATTGCATTTTGTGTGTCTTCAAATAACCCTATGAAGACGGTCGAGTTAGCAGCCCCAAGCTCGAAGATGAAGGAATTGAGGAGCTGTCCCACACTGGGAAGGGGCAGGGTAGGGGTAATCCTGCGTCTGCCAGTGACCCGTAGATCTGACTTCCCCAGCTTGCCTCTGAGCAATAACAGACTTCCATGAGAGAATCAGCTGCACTCTTAGCACCTCACCTGGGGTTTGGTATTCATTCTGAATGAAGGCAAAGCCGCCCAGCCACGGAATAGAGAGGAGCTGCACTTTGTAGATACTGACCAAAGATTTGGCCAAACACAAACGGATCAGCCACTCCCAGCTTCTCTTGCCCCACCTCCTACTTTCTCCCCTTTTCCACCACACACTTTCCACTTCCTCCACCAAGACTGTGTAATAATGGGGGAAAGACTAATTTCCACCAATATCCGTCCTACCCATCTTCCTTCCTACTGTTGGAACCTCCAGAAGCTTAGCTAGTGACAAGCTGGCCTAACAGGAGGCTACATTTCCCAGCATCCTTTTGGCTAGGTGTGGCCACGTGAACAAGTACAGACCAATGGGATGCGAGTGGAAAAGGCAGCTACTACTTCTAGATTGTGAACTCAAGACCCCACCACTTTCTCTTTTCCTATTGTCTCTCTGAGCGTGAACATGGATGTGGGGGCCGTGAACCAGCTTCAATCACTACTCCAGGCTGGTGGTTCCCAACCTTGTCTGGACATGGGAATCATCTGGGAAAGTCTCTTTAAAAATCTTGATGCCAAGTCTCCACCTCCAGAGACTCTGACTTGATTGGATTGGGTGTGGCCTGAGCATCGAGATCTTTCAAGGTTCCAGCAGATTCTAATATCCAGACAAGGTGAATAAGCATGCCAATGACTAAGGGTTGGGTGGAAGCCCTTAGATTTCCTCTCTTCCCTGGAATCTGCTCACCATAGTCTGCCTCCCACCTTTGGGCAATTATGTGACAGAGTCAAAAACTCCTTCATGTTCAAACCCCTTCCTTCCTTCTGGGGTCTCTTTGTTACTGCACTTGAGTCTGGACCTCACCTAATCCAATCGGCAAATCCTGTAGCCTCCAGTAGTTGATGCTGAAGGATCCAGGTGGGCTTGGTTTCTCTTTAGAACACTGGGGGCTTAAGAATGGAGCCCCATTGCTGTAGGGTGCAAGTCTGGGCACACTGGCTGCTGGTAGACTAAAGGTCTGGATTGCTTTGCCTGTAATCTCATTTTAGACCAGCTTTGCAAATAAAGACATCAAATGAATTGACCCACTCGCCTTCCAAGAAAGATCCAGCCCATTCTGTGTACTCTCTGGAAGAAAAGTTTCCTCACCCCTGAATGAGTGACTCTTGAGCCCCAAGGAGTAGATTCCATAGAATGTAAAATGAGATGCTCTTTCAGTATGAAATCATCTGGGTCTCCCTGCATGGTCAGCAAGTCCAGGTTTTGGCCGTGAACCTAGCCACCGTTCATCTCCAGAAGTATCAGGACAGATGACTCAGTAGCCGCAGGATTTATGGGCTCAATAAGGTAAGTTGTCCAATGTTCAAAGCAAGTGAGGGGCTCTGATCTACTAATTGAAATCTGATGAAGCTGGGGATTAAGGGGACGGGCATGATGAGTGGTTTGGCAACCCATTTGAATTTCTTTTTCCTATGAGAACTTTCCATGCAACTTTTAAGAAATGTTTTTGTTTTGTTTTGTTTTGTTTTTCTTACCATGTAGCCCTTAATCTCAACTCACTGTTTAATCCAATCATAATCCCAGCAGGACCCCTTCAGCTAACACTTCAGGGCTCTGAGCAGAAACCAATGACAAGGGGCACATGGCCAGCAGCACAGGGCCTAACCTGTAACCTCTATTCTAGGATTTCTCAGCAGGGGCACTTGATATTTTGGACAAGATCATCTTTTGTTGTGGCTGGGTAGGGGACTATCCTGTGCTTTGTGGAATTTTAGCAGCATCCCTGCCCTCTACCCACTGGATGCCGGTAGCATTCCCCGCACCAGTCTTGACACCCAAAAATGTCTCGAGACACTGCTCAGTGTCCACTGGGGGCAAAGCTGTCCCTGGTTGAGAACCACCGATCAAGATGAGTTCCAGGAGGCCAGGAGTCTTACCCACAGTTGCAACCCCAGGGCCTAGCACAGTGCCTGGCACATAGTAGGTGCTCAACAAATACTTGTTGAGTAACGACTGGGAGAAGAGGGTGGGGGCACCACCTCCAGGGGAGCCTACTGGATTACATGCAGCCGACAGGAACATGCATGCTCAGGTCTCCTGCCGCAGGGAGCATGTGGACCGAGGGCCACCAGTGTGTCCGTGCCAGGGCCAACATCTCCCTAGGGGTCACCATCCAGTGACCTTGCATGTGGAGATCTTAAGGCAGAACCATTCCTGCCAGACATAGGACCCCTCCAATGTGACTTTGCCTCAGGGACACCCCAGTGGCGTGGCCAAAACTTTCTTGGAACTACACTGCCATCTGAGACTCTCCCTACCCGCTCCTCCTTCCCCAGAGGCCAGCCCTGCACATGGTCCAAAGGCCCTCACCCTCTTCTTCTCTAGCTCCCACTCTTTATCCTTCATAGCTATTTCCCCAAAAAAATCCCTTGCCCATCTAATCCCATCTTGTTTCTACTTCTTGGTGGATCCGAACAACACACCTGGCATTCTAGAAAGATGCTTTTCCCCAGCACCCCCTTCCTGAATGGTGCCACACTCTGGGGAGCTCCGTTGATAAAAGTGACATGCACAAACCAATTTAGACAGGGAGGGAGTTCTTGAAAGTGACTCAGTGTCCCTTTGTCCCTAAAACCAAAGAAGAAATGAGTTTAACACATAAACTCATAAGTAACAGCTCCTAACTAATAAAACCAGACACACCTAACATTCCAATCCAAAAGACTCTTACAAGTTAACCTTTTATCGGTTTTAAGGCAGCAAGTAAAGTCTTCTGGTCCACATGCCTTTCTTCTGCCCAAGGGAGGGAAGGTCAGGAGGAAGGGTAGGAATTGGCCATCGGGACCCCAGCCAGCGCACACCTCCCCATAATCCATCCCATCTTGTCTCTCTGGCCCCCAAATGTGATCGTAATGGCCTTTGGTTCGAGAGCAAGCATGCCCATGGTCCCCTCTGGCGGAGTCTGCCAGGAGCGTCTTCTTGGTCCAGGGCCCCTGGCTCAGCTAGCTTTCGCCTCGGCCAGGCTCTCCCAGGGGCAGATGACCTCCTTTTCTATGGCCTGGTCACCCGATTCTCCTGTCCCGGCGTCCTCTGAGTCCATCAGGCAGGTCCCACTCTGCATAGGCACATCCATTTTGATCTGGAAAAAGCTTCAGGCACAAAAGGAAAGCAAGTGCATAGGGACAGGAAGGACACCAAATCCTCACCTTACCCTGACATCCCCAGAGAAGGGTGACTCGCAGGTGTATTTGCCAAAAGCTTTGTGTGCAGCAAATGGCTCAGTGGATCTCTGTAACTGGCAGTAGTGAGGGACTCATATCTTTCTGCTGAATTAAGGCTGAATCAAAAGATGCTTTATCTTCATTTTTGAGGGGCTTGAATTTTTATGGTTTTGGTGAGTTCAGGATGTCCCTTTAGGACATGCCTGCACTTAATCCTCAATCTAGTTAGACTGTCTTCTGATGAAGAGGTAGCCCCTGAGCAAAGAGCCTCTTAAAAGCCCCAAGCCCGTGTGTGTGGCATGGCAGTGGCCGCAAAGCTAGAACATTCCCTGAGCACGGTTAGTTGGGAAGAATCGATAAACAGGCTCACCCTCGATCCTCACCCACCCTCCTCCTGCCCCAACTGACAGAGGCAGCAGAGAAGTAATCACCTCTGCCCCCTGCTGTCCCCCAAGCACACTGCGAGGCAGAGGCCAGGGATACTCAGGTATCCATGGCAACCTGAGACCTCTGCAGGGAGCGTTCCTCACACCAGGCAAGGCCAAACACAGGAGCAGTTTGCCTGGTGCAGGGATACCCCTGACTGTCTCCCCAAAACCAAATAAAGGTGGGGGCTGATTCTTGGTTTTGCATTGTTTACAACTTTCCTTTCTCCCACTGGTCCGGGAGCTATCGAGCGCCCCTCAGAGTGTTCTGCATCCGGTAAGGTGCCTCAGGGCACGTGGGGTTCTCAGAAATCAGGCTTGTGGCACCACCCAAAATGGAGTCGAGAGGGCCACCTGTCGGAAGAGACTGGGTACTGTGGTTTTCACAGGAACGACTGTAGAAGCAGGGATCCCTGCGAGCCCCTCTGGGAGTCTGCAGGTGGATGCAGGGGTGGGGGTGGCGAGGCGAGGGCACCTCAGACAGGGAGGGGACTGGAGCCCCCACCCCCTATGGTTCCCACGGCCGCCACTGACTTCCTGCCCTTTAAAGGTGCAATGGGTTCGTTAGACTAACGTTCAGGGGATGAGGCAGGGTGGGGGCGGCACAGAGGGGGGAACAAGATGGAAAAGAAAGACACAGGTTCCTTTTCTTTCTCAGGAAGCAGGGGAGGACAACGCCGAGTTTCTGGAAACTATCCAGAGGCTAAGTAGCCTGCTTTCGTGTCTGCTAGCCTAGAATCCTCATTACCCAACCCACCAGCCCCCAGCCCCCATGTTCAAGCCACACAGCCCCGGTACCCACCACAGACATACATGCACACACATGCACACTCACGTGCCCACCGATATATGTGCACACACACATACACACACAGGCAAATGTGCAAACGTGCATGCTCACACAGAAACGCGCGTGCACACCCACAGACATGTGCACACATGCACACACAGGACATATGTACACACACGCACGCACGCACACATAGCACAATCCCTTCTGCTTCTTACTTCGCTACTCTCCTGGATTTCAGTCGTGGCAGCTGCTGGCCCACATCCCCCAGGGGCTGCACCTTCCCGTGGGACACAGCGGGGCACTTGGGCGAGAGCCTGGCAAAGACGGGGGAAGCTAAACAGCCCCGTCTCAGAAACCTGCTGAAGGACAGAGCCATGCGGGCCTTGGGCGGGGCCTTGGGCTGGGGCCGGGGCCAGGGGTGCTCGGCGGCCGAGACCTCGCTCCTGTCAGTGTCGGAGGGCCCTGGGCAGGCACTGGATCCGCTGGCCTCCCCCTTCTGCTCAGAGCTCTCCAAGGCCACCCTAATGGGCGAGGGGCAGATGGCGCTGCTGGGCCTCCGGATGAAGCGGCCCGGTGAGGGGAAGGGCCTCCTGGGGGAGCGGCAGGACGGGGAGAAGGGGCTGGAAGGAGAAGGGGGCACGCAGGTCCCGGTGTACACGGCCAGGTGAGGGCTGGGAGCAGTGTGCTGGCCCGGCTGCAGGAAAGGAAAGAGAGAGCTCAGAGTGAGTGGTGTGGGCTGATGGACGGGGCCCTCTGCTAAGTTAGCCCAAATGGCACAGCCACACACAGGCCTCCTGCCAAGGGGCCTGCCGGTCCCCGAGCCCTGGCCACGGTGCCCAGAGCTGGGCAGTTGCATCCCAGACTGACCTTCCTCTGGGCCTGGAGTGCTGGGGCGTGGCCAGGCTGGATTTCCAATTGCCCCTCAACTCCCGTCCCCCAGCGAACAATGCTTAGGACCCACCACATGCCATGTCATCCCTCCTCTATCCCTGGTTCCCAGCCTGAGGACTGGAGGCATCTAGACACGTGTAACAGAGCAGTGGAGGTGATACCAGAAGACCCTCGTGTGCCCCACTGACTCTGCCAGGCTTGAGACCACCTGCCTGGTCCTGAGGCCCGGCTCATGTCCCACTGGCCATCCCTTGGGAATGGTCCAGCCCTGGCACTGGCCCGTGCCTCCTGCAGCAGAGCAGGGTGGCCGCAAAGAAAGCCTGAATGTGGAGCCTGGACATGTCAGCAGAAAAGGGAAAGACTCTCAACCTCCCTGGGCTCCCGCAACCCCGGAGTCAAGGAGCAGGGAGGCAGGAATGCTGGGCCAGGCAGTTTTCCTGCAAAGACGCCCAAAAGAGCTTTGTCTGAGCTGACAAAGTTAAAACTGGAATTTTCAGGGAAGCTCTCTGCTGTCCCTTCTCTTTCCTCCACAGATGGGCCTCCAAGGGCCCATCAGCCCAGTTTGTCGGGCCCCCTCCTGAAGGCCAGCTGTGGCCTCACACCACACCGAAACCCAGCTAGAGGGTGTGCTGGTCCTGGCGGGGAAGGGGCACCCTCTGGGACAGTTGGGCCGAAACTGCCTCTGACTTCAGTGAACAAAAAACCCTCTTGGAACCTGGCACGGCCACACAGACGCCCGGCTTAGAGAAGCCTGCTTGCCCCGGGGGCCGGAGCACTGCCCCAGGGCCCCAAAAGGGCAGCTCCAGGCACTGAACTGGAGGCTGCTGGCTTCCTTGGGGTGTGGCCTGATTTCCAGGTCACCTGAGTGAGCCGATCCCAACCTGAAGAGGAAAGGGCAGGCATAGCCACGGATAGTTTTTGGAGGAAAAGAAAAGCCAGGAGGCCACAGAAGTCTTTGCCACGGGGCGGGGCAGGGGAACGATCTCCATTCTCCCCCACCAGCTCCCTGAAGCTCCAGCTCCATTCCATCCTGAAACAGCAGCTGGGAGTCGCTGATTCTGTTCCTCTGATCCGAAACCCACAGGCCAACCAACCAGAGCCAGGGCCCAGACCTGGGGCCCCAGGGCAAACAAACTCATCGTAACTGGCATCGTTCATATGCAGTGATAATTAGCAAATACGAGGTTCTGGGCTGAGCACTTTTCATGGATCATTGCACTTCCTTCCTGGAGCCACTCGGTGAGGTGACCAACTCTCATTATGCCCATTTTACAGATGAGAAAACTAATGCTTCGAAAGCGAGCCCCAAGGACAGGCCATTGGGGACGGTGGGGCAGGCTTGGAAACCAGGCTCATGGGCTGCAGAGTTCGCACGTGTAACAGCGAGTCGCACGTCCCAAGGGGGGCCTGCGTATCAGCCCACCTCAGAATCACCCCGGGTGTCTGCTGCAAGTGCAGATCCTGGCCCCAGCCAGACCCACTGAAGGAGACTCTCAGGGGGTACAACTGAGGGAAAGCATCTTCTACCAGACACCCAAGGTCACAGTTTTGTTATCATGCCCAGTGAGTTTGAGGAGCCCTGCACTGTGCTTCTAACACTGTCCTTCTATGGGAACAAGGGTCTCCACTTAGGACACAGTTTGCAGACAAGAATAACAATAAAGTGGAGGGGCGCCTGGGTGGCACATTCGGTTTGAGCGTCTAACTCCTGGTTTCCCCTCAGGTTGTGATCTCAGGGTCCTGGGATCGAGCCCCGCATGGGGCTCCCTGCTCGGCGGGGAGGCTGCTTCTCCCTCTGCTTCTGCCCCTCCCCCTGCTCACATACTCTCTCTCTCGCTCTCTAAAATAAATAAATTTTTTTTTTAAAAAAAGAACAACAACAAAGGGGAAAGCTTGCTCTAATTAAGGGTTCAGGAGACAACGGTGAGGTGAAAAGAGTATGACCCTATCACTTATTAAGCATCTACTATGTGCTAGGTAATCTATGTATCTGTAACTCCCCCATTTTAGAGAACAGAAATTTGAGGCCCAGAGGGGTTCATCGCCCTCCCGAGGCTCCCACAACCACCAGGGACTGTGGTATGTAGACTGCTACGTGGCCCCTACATTCTGCCCCTGTCTGCCAGGGTTGGTGTGAACTGTAAATGTCACATGACAGCCATTCCGTGGCCAGGCTACGTGCTATGGCATCGGTGACATTAACAAAGGATCATCTGAGCGAGCCTGACCTCATCACATGAACCCTTCAGATCTGAGTCTAGAGGCCAGAGACAGACGTCAGAGAGGTTGGAAGCACGACAGGAATTCAATGAAGGAGAAATTCTCTGTTATTGGCTTTGAAGGTGGAAGGGGGACACCTGGAGAGGGACTGGGGAAGTTTCTAGGAGCTGAGTACAGCCGACAGCTAACAGTCAGCAAAAAAAAACAGGGGCCTTCAATCCTACAATGAGACACTGAATCTCACCAACATCTCAATGAGCTTGGAACAGACTCTTCCCAAGAGCCCCCAGATAGGAACATGACAGCCAGGCATGACCTTGAGTGGGAGACCATGAGCAGAGGACCCAGCCCAGCCTCACTTGGCCAACTGTGAGCTGATAAACAGCTGGGTCCGTGCTACTTTGTTACACAGCAATAGATAACTAACACAGCACCTAATGAGAATTCGATCCCAGGAGTGTGTAACCCCAGAGCCCCTGCTCTGTCTACTGATCCATATGGCCATCCCATTGCCTGTGGGACTCAGATAGGACCTGGGGTCCTGCAGAGTGGGCTGAAATACCAAAACTAGGAGACAGGCTTGTTAAGAGAGATAGAGTGGCAATAAATTGAGGACACCCCACCTCCGGTTCATTACCTTGAATCCCACTTTCTCAGAATCTGTGATGAACGCGTTATCACCCCCACTTTACAGATAAGAAAACTGAGGCTCATGGAGATGACAACTTGACCAAGATCGTACAGTTTATGACAGGATGGGCCATTCCATTTACCTCCCTCCACCCCAAGTCTGTGCCCTCCTCCTCATCCCACACCTCCCTCAGCACTTTCTTTTCCTGGATGAATGACAGGACAGGTGAGGACGTAGCCACTGTCCTGCTTGACTTACCTGGCCCGAGAAGGTCCTTTCTTCTGGGCAAGTAGTTATTAGCCCCATTGGCCCCCACCGCTTGAAGCAGGACGCCTTTTTGCACCCATCCCACCATGACTCCGGCCCTTCCCCCAGAGACCTAGCCCCGCCCCTCCAGCCCATGCCACACCCACCACGGGTGGGAGGCAGCAAAGCAGCGGCATGCAAGGCACGTGGCAAAGAAACGTGACACGCAGAGACACAGTGAAGCTCTGAGAGCTCGGTTTGTTTTGTCTTGTGCTGCTGTTTTATTATGCAAGGAGCCAGCAGAAGGGGAGAGGAGCGTGAAATGGAGTGGGTACGTTGACACGAGAACACGATCACAGGCTTTTCGATGGAAGGCAAAGCAGGCGGTGCAAAGAGATGCGATTCATTTTCTGCCTAGAAACTGGCTGAGAATTTGAGGGAGACCTCGTGGCCACCTGGGCTCCCACGTCCTGTGAGCCACACTCAGGTTCAGCATGCAGTGTTCGCGGCGCCCCCTCCGGTCCCTCCTCGCTCTCCCTTTCCCCACTGCCTCCAAAAGCCAATAAGCAAAGTGGGCTCCCTGGAGAAAAATCCACAGGTGTGAACACATCATTCTTCCTACCTACCATCTCGTTTGGCACAGCCCAGCACAAGACCTTCCCTTACTGTAGCCATGAAACTTGGAACCAAAGGACGGACCAGTAACCGCACTGTTGCTGGTCAGCCCTTCACAGACAGAGGACATGACATCAATGCTCACTCTCCTCCCTTCAAATATCTCCTAATGGCCGCTGGAGAGCGGGGAGAGCCAAACTGCAAGACTCAGAAAGGAGAGAATTAAAATGGTTTAGGGAAACAAAGCTGTAAACACACCTCAGGAAATGCCCTAAATAACAAAGAATAATGAATCACTGTAAGGGACCGCACTGACAGATGCAAGAAAGCCCAAGCTTACTCTGAGACCATATGCTACTAAGGATGGTGGTGATGGTAGTGGTGATGATGATGGTGATGGTGGGATAGTGGTGATGGTGACGGTGGTGATGATGATGATGGTGATAGTGGTGATGGTGGTGATGATGATGATGGTGATAGTGGTGATGGTGATGGTGGTGATGATGATGATGGTTATGGTGGTGATGGTGTTGGTGATGATGGTGATAGTGATGATGGTGATAGTGGTGATGATGGTGGTGATGGTGGTGATGATGGTGGTGATGGTGTTGATGATGGTGATGGTGATGATGATGGTAGTGATGGTGGTGATGATGATGATGGTTATGGTGGTGGTGGTGTTGATGATGGTGATGGTGATGATGATGGTAGTGATAGTGGTGATGGTGGTGATGATGATGGTGGTGGTGGTGATGGTGGTGATGATGATGATGGTTATGGTGGTGATGATGGTGGTGACGATGATGGTAGTGATGGTGGTGATGATGATGGTGGTGATGATGATGGTTATGGTGGTGATGATGGGGGTAGTGGTGGTGGTGATGGTGATGGTAGTGATGATGGTGATGGTGGTGATGATGGTTATGGTGGTGACGATGGTGGTGATGATGGGGGTAGTGGTGGTGGTGATGATGCTTATGGTGGTGATAACTGTGGTGGTCATGATGGCAGTGGTGATGGTGATGATGGTGGTGGTGATGACAGTGATGTGAGGAGGAGGATGGTGAGGATGATGATGATGGTGACAGTGATAACGGTTGTGACACTGATAACAGCAGGTAGCATTTATTGAGCACTTATTATGTGCCAGGCATTATCCGATGTATTCTACCTATTGTCCCTACCCATTGTATTACCACAACCCTCACAAGAAGAACAGTCCTCTCTCTAAAAATCAAGCTTGAAAATGCAATTCTACAAAGGAAATCCTGGTACTTTACCCCATAGTTTATATTCTAGCATAAGATATACACCACCATGGGTAGAGAAACTCAAGCTATTTAAAATATGGCATTAAGGAATTAAGATGGTGCCTAAGTACACAGATAACATAGAATATCATAATCATTTAAATATATCAATAATAGTGTCCAAACAAATACTATTTTTGAGGCTATTTGAGATTTGAACAGACCTCCCGGGGCTGCTGTTATGTCTGCCAACAGAAACAAAGTTAGCAGGAGAGCCGCAGCTGACACTCTTAGGAAGCCTCAAAACTGGTAGGGCCCTGTGGCTCCTTTATGACCAAACATGAGAACGTGCTGGTGGAGTCCCCCTCAGTCCTCCAGGCCAGACAGACGATCCTCTCCCATCTCTGTGCTCTCCTGGGGTGTGGTACGCCACCCCAGCCTCGATCCCACTCTGCTTCAGCTGCAGCCATCTGTATGAGCCCCTCAAGGGCAGAGAACCTCTCGTCCATTTTTGTATCTGCCATAGGACCCCTCACTGGTTCTTACATAGAATAGGTGTTTAGGAAACACTCATGGGACGGAACTGTTGCCATCCAGGAGTGAAGCCCTTTATCTCCTGCCTTCCTTCAGATGGGCAGTGTCACAATACTTATTTATACATTTATCCCATAAGCATGATAACCAACTTTAGTTACATGCCTGTGCCTCTCATTAGACGGTGGGATCATTGTGTCTCTGACACTGAGAAGGTTTCCATTGATATGTGTGGTGTCCCTACCATGTGCCTGATACAGAGCCTTTGGTAGTCGGCTGAAGGATGGGAGACCTGTCAGGCAGATACATCTCACATGTGGGGAGTGGGATGGCGGATGGTTGAGTCAAAGATGAACACGACATAGTTTGTAATGTGAAGAATTCACGATGCCTTTGACACCCCACCATGCCCACCACCGTTGTGCCGGGCATGTGATCTCAGCTCATGGGGGGTAACTAGAAGGGGTAGTGATATATATCTCTGATTTCATGCTTCTCCAGCTTCCCCAGGAAAGTAGGACAAACAGGAGAGCCAGGTAAACATCCTCCCCAGGAGTCTGAGGACAAAGCCTAAACCTGCCACAGTCGAGCATGAAATGTCATTGATGTCTCAATTTTTATCTTAAAAAATTCATGTCCATGTTGCATTCTAATTCATAATATATTCATGATTATTTTAATGCAAAAATTGAAAATTACCTGTTTCATCCCATTCCAAATCTTCAAGTAAAATGGAGGCCCCCGGCTGGGTACCCTCCTGGAACTCACAAAGTCTGTTTCAAGAAGGAAGAATCTGGTCCCAACCCCTCACTTCACGAATCAGGAAGCGGAGACAATAAGTGACTTGTTCAAGACCACACGGCTAGTGGTAGAACCGGAGACTGAGAGGCTGTCTCCAAACCCATGGCTCTTTCCCTTCCTTCCTCCCTCCCTTCCTTCCTTCTTCCATTCATTCACATGAGACATGGTTCTGCAGAACCCGGCAGGCCTCAGGCATTAGGCTCCAAGCGATGAGACATGGCCCCACCTCATGTCACTCAATATATAATGGCCATTAACAAAAATTTCTGCTTGGGGTGCCCTCCCTGAGTTGGAGGACTCCGACATTCTTTAAAAGAAAGATGACCAAAGCATACCTCTGGTTGCCCTTCCAGAGTATAAGCTAGTCTACAACTAGGGAAAATGGAGAGAGTAATGGGATCATTTTGCTAACACAAAACCAAGAGCCACAAACTCCTTATGATGACCTAAAAAGTCCCCGATGACCTGGCCTTGCCCACCTCTCTAAGCTCATGCTGAACCATTTCTCCTGCACCCACGAGGCTCCATTTGCCTGGCCCTACAGTTCACTCGAAGCCGCTTCCCCCCAGTGGGCCTTTACGCCTGCGGTCCCCCCTCTGCCTGGAAAGTTTTCCCTGCCTGCCCACATGCTTTGTATGGCCCACTTTTTCTCATCCTCTTATCTGTCACTAAGAGAGGCCTCCCTAGTGGACGCAACCCCCCTCTTCCCTATCATGGCACCATCTCCATTTCTTTCTAACACCTGGTAAAGGTTTTACCACATCTTTGGGTTGTCGATTACAACCATGGCCCTGATTCTTTATCCCTTCCTCTCTCCACATCTTTTGCAACAAGACTTTAAAATTTCTCTCACTAAAGAGACAGAGTCTATTTCCTCACCCCTTGATTCTAGGCTGGCTTTGTAACCTGATTTGCCCAAGAACATGAGGTAGAAGACCATGCACCGGTTTGAAGCCTACACCTCAAGACTCTTACGCATTTCCACTCACTCCTTTGCAATTCCACCACCACCATAGATCATGCCGAGGCCAAGCTGTTGGAGGACGGGAGACATGAGAAGCAGAGAAGAATCATTCCACTCATCCCAGCTCGGGTTCCCACAGACCAAGCCCCCAGGCAGGGGAGTGACCTCCAAGATCAACAGAGCCAAACAGATAACCCTAAAGCCATGAGCAATAAATACTGATTATTGTATGCCGCTCTAGCTTTGTGGTTGTCAGCAAAGGTACTGATATGGTCGGCTTCATTATTGTTTGTCAGTCCTGGTCTATAAGCTCCATGAGATGGAGACCATGTCCATTGTATTCACCAATGCCTGGTGCATAGTGGATACTCAGTATATGTGTCTTTTTGCTGTGCAGTGTTGGTCCCTTGCTCGCTGACTTGTTCTAGCTCCTTTGCGTTCTTACACAGGTGTTATGAGGTGAGGCTAACTTCAAGAATTCTCTTGTAGTCCTCTCATGGTCAGAGTTGGAACTGTCCTCTCCCTCCACACTGACCCCAGGGCTGACCTAGGCTACAACTACACAGGAGGGACGCACCAACATCTAGAAAATATCCGAAAGAGTATTATCTTTGACCGTAACTCATCTTGAAAAGGTCCGATATCTACCCTCTCTCTTCCCATGAATGAAGACATCAGTGCCTTTCCTTTATCCAAACTGATGCTCCTCAGAAGGTCACTTCCCCTTGACTGCCCTGGAGGCTTCCGGCCTGAGTTCTTCATCCCTACCAGCTACATATTCCCCTAGCAGGTATCGGGGGATGGGGAGACAAAAGGGAAGGACCTTCCATAACCGTGACCAAGAACAAGCTCACCAGCAACGTCTTAGCAGGGCCTCTCCATGAAGGTATAACAGGGGAGTCCAGGGGACGTGCATCTCTAGGGGAACCTGCAGCTAGTCCCTCGGAGGGATCCCAGACTGCTTTAGAAGCAGAGTCTCAATTGGAGAGGTGGTGTTTGGAGCTTCATTAAACTATTTGAAACTGATGTACCTGAAAGAACGATGACTTGAGGGAGGAGGGGGGGCCTTCTCGTTCATTCTCTAAAGCAAATGGTGGCACACAAAGCAGCCTGTTTTCTCTATGCTCCCGCTACAAGAACCCCCACAGTGAGACAGGCGGTCACACAGCCACTGAGTCAGGTGACCTCCCCCCACCACTGCCGACCCTGTCCCTTCGTGAGCTGGAGCGGGAGAATGAGCTCTAGTTGCCGAGGCATTGGGAAATCCACCATGAAGGAGGTCAGGGGAATATGGGATGAACCTGGTTGCCCCACTAACGGGAAATCGCATCCTCTAGACTCCAACCGACCCTGCCTTTCTCTGCTCGCCTCTCCCAAATGCACACCCCCACCCCCAGGAACTGCAGATTTATTTAGGAGGTAGTTCTCTTTTGAGTTGGCTCCTACGGTCCAGCTTGCTCATGACCTGGGTGATGTCCACTGTGCTGGCAGCTTCTCGAGCCTTGGCTTCTTCTTCCAGCTGCCTCAGGATGACGGGGCTCGGGCTGGAGCGCAGGTGGCGCCGCATAAACGGGAGGCTGGAGCTGGAAGGAAGGACAGGGCCGCAGTTGGTGGAAAGCTGCCCAGCTCGCCCAGCAGGGACACGGTAGCCCCTAGGGGGACACGGAGCTGCAGGACCAGAATCTGGGCTTGTTCCCTCATTTTCCCAGTGAGCCCCAAGGGCGGGGGGGACCTCAGGGGCATGTTCAACCTTAGCTCTTTCTCCTCCTTTGGAGGATGGACCAGATGAGTACCAGCTGCCATCACATTTCCGGCTAGGCCCAAGGAGGACTGCCTGTGGTGGCGATAACATACCTTCTAGAATGTTTAGAAATCAATGTGTCAGCTTAACCTCCCATGGGCTCTTCCTGAAAGAAGGGGGCAAGGGGAGTTTGATATTGGAAGCCCAAGGGTTCTGGCCTCAGGGGGAGCTGGAGCATTTGTTTTCAAAAGCCAAGGATCTAGGAAGGAGGGAGAGAGCTGGGCTGTCCAAGAGGTTGAGGCGGGGCCCGCAGAGAAAGGGGGAAGAGGCCTAGAGAGGGCTGGGGGGCTGGTGGTGCTGGGTGCATGCACCGGATGAGTCAGAACCTCGAAAGAAGTCAAACATGGGCTCTTGGGACCCAACTCTGTCCACCACGGCCTTGGGCACCAGGACAAAGCTCCGGGTGTCTGAGTGATGCAGGCAATGGGGAGCAGCTGAGCCACCCACATGCCTGGAAAACAAGCACTTCAGCAGCAATGGGGGACTTAAAACCTAGGACCTCCCCAAAGCCCTGGACTACAAAAGCCCAGAGAATTCTTGGATCTACCCTAGGGAAGAAGAAGAAGAAGAGGGCTCCCCTACCAGTAAATCAGGCCTGAACTTGGGTCTCCCACCAGCCCTGCCAAGGGGGAGCTTGGAGCTCAATTTAACTTGTTCTAGAGAAATTAAGGTTCACATGTTGCCTGCCACCCTCGAGCCTTGGGACAAACTCACACCCACCACCATCCCCACATATTTACAGGCTGAGCTTCCCTCAGTAGGAGAGCATTCGCACGTGTCTTCTTACTCACAGGGACATTCTCAGACCACAGTTCCCCAACCAAAGCCAAGTGGTGCAGCTGGGGCCTCTCGCCAGGCACCCGGGGTGCTCCAGAAAAGATCCCAGCTGATTTCTCAGGTCTGCCCCAACTGAGAAAATATCTGGAGAGAGAAATACGAGACTCTCCTTCCTTCCCTACTACTTTCTGGCAGAACTTCTGGAGCGATTACGCCCCTTTCTTGGGGCTTAAAGGAGAAGGTTTCAAGCTCCCAGGGATGCTGAACTCCCTTCCTTCCCTGGTAAACCTAGAAGAAAAATAGCACCACAGAGACCTCCTTTCTCTCCTTTTTATAACAGTGCCTTTATCCTCAAGAATGAAACCAAGTTGGGTTTTTTTTTTTTTAAGCTCCTTTGATAAAAGCTCCGGTCCAATCACCCCTCTTTTGAATTGACTGGCGATGCTGGAAAAGGGCCCAGCGTGAGCTGAGCTGGCAAACAGGGGAACATTTACTAACCATGGGGGGACAGGCCACATGCTAGCGCTGGGAAAACCTCCACCAAAGTCCCATGTCTTTGTTCAAGCTGTCATTTGGTTCCTCTTTGGAATCCTCAGTCCCTACAGAGTTTTCTTTTTCCTCCCCAGAAAAGAGTTCCGACTGCCCCTCAGAACATTTCATCCTTTGCCCATGGGTTCGGCCAGCTGGGACGATCCACATCTCCAATGAGGAAGGTGAGCACGAGCCAGTTAATGGGGGACTCGCTAAAAGGTGGTCCCTGGGGTCAACAAGGACACTTAGGATGTCAGTGTTCATCTCCCCCATGAGTCGGCTGTTTTTCTTGGGAGTGGAGTCTGCTATGCTCTCTAAGGTCTTAGGACTTTCCAAGGATACAAGGATGTGGCTAACTTAATTCCCACAGAGCAGTTCCAAGGTGAGGAAGTGCAGCAATTAACAAACCAGTGAGATGCTTCTGTTTGCGCTGGGGTCACGATCAGTGGGATAATCAGCACTTTTTCAAACCCGTGTCAGGGTCACAAAACTTTACTCGCAGTAATTACTAAGGAAATCTTGCTAGGGTATTATGAAGCCAACAAGGCAATCCTACCCCTAAGAAATCCTTCCCGGTCCCCGGGATTTCCATCAAGCACATATCTCCATCATGGCTATTTGGCTGAAAAAGACCCTCCCTTCCCTGTAAACAAAGCGGCAGGCAACCAGCAAATTATAGGTCTCTCCACTTGCCTTCTCTTGGTGGTTCCCTGAGGTTCAATAGCTTTGGCCAGCATTTCCTTATAGATTGGAGATTTTAAGTAGCGAGCATAAGAATCCTAGGGGGAACAAGAGAGAAATGGTAATTAAGAGAGGGGAAGTGTCAAGTCAAACTACTATGCTTGTAGTGTTCGAGTCCTCCCTGGGCACCGAGATGGCAAAGTTCAGGGAATCCGTATCCTTGTGTGAAAGGCATTCAGATGTGTGTCTAAAGCAACGGTTCTCCAGCGTGGTCCCCGGACCGGCAGCGTCAAATTCACTGGCAAATTGTTAGAAGTGCACGTCTTCAGGCTCACCCAGGCCTCCGAAATCAGAAATTCCCAGGTTGGGACCATCGGAGTCTTCACAAGCCTCCTGTGGATTCTGCGGTACTTTGGCTGCACTGTGGTCCATAATCCCCCACACTAAAATCCACCTTGGAGGTCTTCCGTGAGGTAAGCAGGAGATGACAGGACACCCGTATCTCACCGCCCCCCCCCAGTACCTCCTTCCAAAAAAAAATGAGCTGCCATGAGCATGGAACCCACTTCGAAGCCCACAAACATCCCCCTTTTTGCCCTGAATTTAGGTATCAAAGCAAGAGAATTTAAAAAAAAAAAAAAAAAAAAGACCAAGAGTCAGGTTTCTCTTGTGTGGGTCTTTCCTGGGACGTTGGGCAGGTTCAGAGAAGTCACTTCATGAATGCTTGTCACTTCCAAGTCAACTCAAAACTCTCGTTCTAACAAATACGGGACAATGTCCACAGCAACAACCCAGAGACTGAGAGTTTTTTAAGTTTATTGAAACAGTCCCATTCTAAAGACTAAATGGTGGCTAAAAGTTATGAGAACCAGGACAGAGTCTGGGAGTGGGGATTATGGATCACTGGGTCACATTGAGTTTATTGCCATAGGACACAGCCTATAGCCACACAGAGTCTGCTAAGCATATACATCGTTCTTAAGTTACCCACGACTCCATTTCATTCTGCCAAGTATCTGGCTTCCCTGGGTGTCTCTGTGGACGGTTGTATAAAACCACATCTTTAAGAATCAAAACGTATGTTAAAATACCCGAAGGAAGACCATTATTATGGGAACCATAATTCACAGGAAGGTCTTGCAAGGCAAACAGAGAAACGCCACTGATGGAAAGCAAGTGGAGAAAAGTGGCTAATCTGACTGGGTGAAAATTCTAAACTATTACATATCTTAGAAGCAAAGTAAAAATATTTCTTTATAACACAGTATATATCAAAACTAAATAAAAAATACATAATTAAGGGACGCTAATAAAAATTTGCCACTCAAACAAACCGTCATCACATAATGAAAGTTTCTAGAGATAGTTTACCATAAGAGGAATAAGTAGTAATGCGAAGTTAAAGCAACTGAAGAAAGTCTTATTTCTTTCTTTAAGATTTGTTTATTTATTTGAGAGAGAAAAAGAGAGTGCAAGCAGGGGGAGGGGCAGAGGAAGAGGGAAAGAGAGAATCTCAAACAGATTCCCCACTGAGTGCAGAACTCCATGTGGGGGCCCGATCCCATGACCCTGAGGTCCTGACATGAGCCAAAATCAAGAGTCAGTTGCCCAATCGACTGAGCCAGCCAGGCACCCCCTGAACAAAGTCTTATTATGACACCAAATAAGAACCAAACTAGGCAACCTCTCTTAGGCCAAGGCTGAGCCCCAAATTCTGTTTCTTAAGAAAGAGACTGATTTTTGTCTCAGGTTTTGGTTTTTTTTTTAACAATTTCCTAAAACTTCCCACCATGTTCACTTTTTATTAATAACCCAGAAAGGCTACCTGAATCCCCGCTCGGTTTTACCATAATCACACCATATTTGTCTCTTTCACATACTAAACGCCCCACCCCCACCCCCAACCTGTGATATTTCCTTCGGGCCGGGGCCACCGGAACTGCCACCATTCACAGTTCAAGGGTAGAGACTAAGAGGTCAGCCTTCGGAGGCAGGAAGACACAGTTTGACCCCCGACTCCACCCCCGAGGAGACTCTGGACAAACTAGACTCTGGAGAAGCAAGTCCTGTCCCATGGGTGGTCCTTCATACAAAGTCCCATGCTTTGCACCATGACTACCACTCCCAAGCCCTCGGGAAATAAGAGCTATTCCAGCAGCGTCTCATTACCAATGACAGGGGTACCTGGACCACTATCGCCAGGTGACAGCCCCTAAGGACACACAGAGCAACTGTCAGTGGTCCCCGCCCCCACCCCAGCCGCCGAGGCCGGAGGCCCAGGGAGGTTCCAGACCAGTGGTTGTGGGGAAGAGCACACTGACAATCCTGCACCCCGACACCAGCAAAGCGGAAGCCACACGGCATCTCCCTGTGTTCCCATATCTAAAGACTCTTCCAGGTCCCTGAGAAGGGAAGGGCTTCCTGGCCCCAGACCAGCGTCCACGCAGAGCCCACCTACCTTCTTCATGAGCATGTAGATGTGCGTTTGCGCCGCATCCAGCACGTAACGATGGGGATGCCGCAGGCCCTTGACGGTGATGTCCATGGTTTTGCCATCTATGTTGATCCACCGTCTCGCCCCCGGGGCCAAGAAGAGCCTGGAGCGGGGAGCAAAGTGTCAGCCAGCAGCTCAACCGAGCTGGCTAATGAAAGTTCACGGCCGCCTGGGAGGGAGGGATCGCCGTGACTCGGGTCACCCGGAATGAGGCGGGTCCCCGGGAATGAAAGCAGGCCTTTTTTTAGGAGACACTGAAGAGTCCGAACAGGTTGTCAAGCGACATTTCGTAGAAGCAAGACAACAGTCATGCCAGGTTTCAGAAGGTGAATACCGAACTCTGGTGTTCCTAACCCGTAGGAGAGGGAGCAGAATGTTGGCGGGGCAACACCAGCCATTAGAATAAAGAACCCAATTTCCAACTTAATGCCTTCTGCCTCATTGACGAGGATTTGGGGCCCACCTGGAACCAGGCCGAGACACCTCCAAACAGGTGTTCCACGCCTTCTGCTTCCCTTGGCCCAGTCTAGATGTATTTAGAAATGTCTAGGTTTTTTTTTTTTTTTTTCAAGTAATCTTTACACCCAACGTGGGGCTCAAACTCGCTGACCCCAGATCAAGAGCTGCCAACAGAGCCAGCCAGGCGCTCTAGAGGTAGTCAGAAACGAATCCCACACGCTGAGTCAGGAGGCAGTACACAGTCCCAGCACCCCGGGGGTGGAGGACCGCGGCATCCTTGCAGATGGCCCCGGTGAGAACGCAAACTCAGCCGCACGGCTCCCCAGCGTTTCCCGTTCTGACTTGTTTCAGGATTAGAAATCCGTGAACATTTTGCCACACTGCGAAGCTGTACATTAAAATTTTGGAATTCAGATGAAGATGACATATCGGGGGAGCCTGGGGAGAAAGGAAGCTGATAGAAAGTTGGAGGCAGCAGGGTTTTTTATAGGGGATCTTTGGAGTTAGGAGTCGTGTGTGTGTGTGTGTGTGTTGTGGTGTGCGAGGCAGTCGGGCACGACTGTTCTGAGCATGGGTGTCACAGGACCTTCCTGGAAGGACAAGCCCACCTGCACCCCGCCTTCCCTCTGTGCATGCAGCCACTCCCTGCGGGAGGAGGTGGGCACATTCCTGAGAAAGTGCAAGAACCTCCAAGTATGAGGAGTGAGCCCTCAGCTCTTCCCTTCGGGGTTTTTGGCGCCTTCCCGCAAGTTGCAGTGGCCCATTCTGAGTCGGTCAGAAGGACCCCAGAGGTGCAAAGGGGTGAGTGCTCAGGCCCACATCTCAACAGCTCTGTAGCTCAGCAGCACTGGGGGTCTCCTCACCCCTCCCCTTCCTCCCCACCCGGCCAGAAGAGGCAGGTCTGGCCCTTTGAACTGGAACCTCGGGTTCGTGGGTAACATAGAGGGCAATTTCGGGGAGAAGCAGGCCTGGAGTGGAACAGACTCACTGCTACACTGAGTTAGTGGGGTCTAGAACCATTACATGCAAAATAAGAAATGGGCCTACATTTGTACCTCAAGCTGGGTGCATGGTCCCAGAGACTTGGGGAAGCTCCCTCCCCTTATGGTCTTCGCTTCCCTAAGATGGCTGGGGATGGGAGGTGTTCCTACCCCGCCTGTTGTCCCTCTCCTCACTCTCAAACATGCACACACGCACACCCCTCTCAGGACATTGAAGGGGGCTTAGTCAAAAACAAAGCACCGCACTGTAACTCAGGGCAGCTTGCTTGAACTCCTGAGCATATTCCCGTCGGAGCAGGGCAATGACATCACGTGCTTCCCCAGACTTTCTGGGGGAGGAAGCTGCAAGCCTTAGCAGGGAGGTATCTATCGATAGCACGGCAGGTGTAGCGACTGAGGCCGACACCAGGAATGTGGTCCCTCCCATTCCATCTCAAACTCCAGTGCAATGGGGTGGCCCACGGGGAGGCTCTCCCAACCATCTGGCTAGTCCTCACTTGTAAATCTCCTCTGCTTTCTCCTTGACCTTGGACTGATCTCCGTACTTCAGATCTTCACAGGCTTCCCAGAATCCCAGATTCTCCCCTGCACGGGAAGGAGGGGTCCACGCAGATGAAAGCCAGGCAGGAAACATGGCAGGAGAAGAAAAGAGGAAAGAAGAGAGATGGGTCAGCTGAGGCCGATTCAGTCCCCGCAGCCCAGGGAGCATCTCCCCTCTGCAGAACAAGCCAGGGCACCCTGTGAGGCTGGACAGAACACCCGTCAAGAGAAGGAGCCACGTCTTACTTCCAGAGCCTGGGAGAACATTGTTAACCCCGGGATTGCCCCACGCGTGGTCTCTGAAATGAACCAGACTGGAGCCCACCACGTCTGCAGCCGTATGCGTCTACTGTGCTTGCGGGCCCTTCCCGGGCGATGCGCAGGTCGGAGCTCATAGCAACCCCCTCGGACTGTCCCAGCCTCCCCTGTCCTGGAGTTTGGCTGGAGCAAAGCCTGCTCGAACAAGTTAGCATAGGATAGGCTTGTGAACAAGTCCTGCTTGCTACCCAATAGGCCTTCTTCACAAAGGCCCCTGTTGACTTTGCTCATGTTCGGTGAGTGCACACGACTTCTGCCTCCCTTGTGTGCACAGACCCCTGCTCGACAGCCCCCCGCGGGGCATATTCCAGCCAGGGGTCCTTACAGAGAGGCTGCTCCAGGAGCAACACTGACCGACTGACTCTCGGGGAAGGCCCGGCGCTGGGGGACTTCACAGAGGGTCACCAGAGCCACAGAGACTCAGCTCCTCTGGGCCCAGGAGGAAAGCCAGTCTCCTCTCGAGCCCTCCCTTCCTTTCAACTCAGTTCTCCACGGCACCCCCAGGGGGTGTGAGCACTTGGGTACAATCATCCCAGGTGGTCACTTTTGCCTGAGAAAATAAAGATGATCACACCAGCGGGACAGCGAGGGCTGCCTGTGAGTGTGCGCACGTGTGTGTTGTACGTGCATACATGTGTGCATGCGTGTAAATCACGGCATGCTGTGGGTGGGGACACAGACAAGAGCTCCTCCTCCTCTCTTTTCACAGCATTTGCTGGAAAGCTCCCGGGTGCGTCGGAATGGAAAAAGCAGCACAATTCTCAACTAGTGGACGTCTGTCCCATTGCTCTAGAGAGGTCCTTCCTCTTCAACATGAACTTCAGGGTGTTCTTAGGACTGAGATCATGGGCAGGAGTAGACAGACCAGCGATGTTTTTAAGTGACAGCCAATCAGTCTCATGTCAAGTGCGATGTAGACCGCCTTACCCATGCAAAAGACAAGCCGTTGCTTAAGGTTAAAATTAAATGAGCAATTATTCACAATAGCCAAAGGTGGGAGCAAAAATGTCCATCAGCAGATGAACAGATAACCAAAACGTGGCATATACATACAATGGAATATGATTCAGCCTTAAAAAGGAATAAAATTCTAACACAGGCTACAATATGGATGAACCTTGAAGGCATTATGCTAAGTGAAATAAGCCAGTCCAAAGGGACAAAAAAGATATGTTATATGATTCCACTTCTATAAGGTACCTAACATAGAGAAATTCATAGAGACAGAGGGGTGAATGGGGGTCGCTGGGAGCTGGGGGGTGGAGAGAATGGGGAGTTGGTGCTTCATGGGGACAGAGTTTCATTCGGGGAAGATAAAAAGCTCTGGAGATGGATGGTGGTGAGGGAACACAGCAAGGTGAACATACTGACCACCACCGAACCATACATTTAAAAATGGTTAAAATGATAAATTTTATGTGATGAATATTTTATTACCATAAAATATTAGGGGTGCCTGGGTGGCTCAGTCATTAAGCGTCTGCCTTCAGCTCAGGTCATGATCCCAGGGTCCTGGGATCGAGCCCCGCATCAGGCTCCCTGCTCAGCAGGAACCCTGCTTCTCCCTCTCCCACTCCCCCTGCTTGTGTACCCTCCCTCGCTATGTCGCTCTTTGTCAAATAAATAAATAAAATCTTTAAAAAAAAATAAACGAGCACACAAAAATGTGTGCGTGAATGTGCAAAGCAGCATTAATCACCAGAGCCGAAAAGTCTAAACAACCCAAAGGGCCACCAAAGTATGAATGGATAAACGAAACACGGTCTATCCATACGATGGGATATTACCTTAAATACTCTGATAGGGATGAATCCTGGAAACACTATGTTGTGTGAAAGAAGACAAAAAGCCACACATCGCATGATTCCATTTATATGAAATGTCCAGAATGGGTATATCCATTAAGAAAGACAATAAATTAGTGGTCACCTAGGACTGGCGGGGGAGGGGGAAAGCGGGGGGGAGGGGGAGAGGAAGAGGAAGAGAGAGGAAGAGGGAATGGCTTTTAATGGGTAAGGGGTTTCTTTATGAGGTGGTAAGAAATGGTCTACAATTATATAGTGATGATGGTTGTGCAGCTTTGCGAATACACTAAAAACCATGGAACTGTACACTTTAAAAGGGTTACAGCATGTGAATTACATGGTACGTGTATTTATGGTATGCGAAGTAGATCTCAATTTTTTTAATGTTATTTAAATGAGAAAACTCACAATTCGGGAATCTCTTAAAGAGATCACCAGAAATACTATTTTAATAACACAGGGAAATCTTTTCAAGGGATTCTCACTGTTAACCAAGCCCTGGGTGGGGTAAGCCCAGGTGCAGTGTGTCATTTCGCCACTAGATGGCACCCTAGCCTCTTCTTCTAGAGTTGCTTCCGGGCCCTCGCTAAAAGCACTTGCCTTTCCCATCATCTATTCTGGGTTTTATCATATCATGGCAGTTAGGCTTGATTAGAGAGAAGGATTGTCAGGAATCCATATTATAATGTAATGTGCTGCATCAGGCAGTCAAACAGGCTAATGGCGTGTCCCCTGGGATTAGTTTCAGGCGAAACCCCATAGACAAATGGGTCTTGGGAGGAAGCGGCTGAGAATGGAGGTTCAAATATGATGATGCTCTGCAGGGCTGGGGATTCAGTAAGCAAATGAACAAATCCCATATAAAAGCACATCTGCAAAGCAAAAGAGAAGCCACCTGAATGCTCAGCCTGATGAAATTGGTCTTAATCGTGCCTTTAATTTTCAAGTTACAAGTGCCTCCCTACCATGCTGAGACACCCGGAGATGGAGTATAAAATGGGGCCCCCCCATCCCACTAAGACCGGCACGCTCCTAAGGCCCTGTGTGTAGGCAGCAGAGCGGGAGCTGAGACAGTGGTTCTCAATCACAGCCACATATGAGAATCACCTGGGGTGTTCTCGCACCTGCGGAGATTGCGCCCCAAACCAATTTTAAAAAGGAGCATCTGGAGATGGGATCTTGGCAGATGTTTTTAAAATACCCCCAGGTGAACTGAATGCACAACCTGGGCAGAGAAGCGCTGAGCTGAAGGAAACCGGGCTGCTAGACAAAAAGGGAAAGTTTGCACTTAGCAGCAGGGGACGCGGGACTCTTGGACCGGTGACCCCAGAATCAGCGTGAGGAAGTGAGAACAGCTGGAGGGGACGGAGCCCTTGCAGAAGCGAGTCATGCTGCATTAGCTGCATGGATTTCGTCTGTGGATCCAAGCCCCCAGCCCCACCCCCGCCCCACCCCGACTGTGGGGCCTCTTGGAACAGATGGAAAGGACATGTCCAAGAAGAGCACACAGCAGCAGAGCTGGGAAAACATCTACCGAGAAATCCTCGAAACCCTATACCAGACAGGACAGGAGTGTTTCTAAAAGCAAAAAACTGTATTAAAAAATCAAAAGACCCACCACTGAATTCTTTCTTGAGAAAGTACTGGAAGCTCTGTCGGCCCTTGGGGTCTCGGATCAATTCACTGAAGTTGAAGGCCCATCGTTCCACCCGCATCTTGGTTGGGATTTCTACCCTGCAAGGATGATGATTTGTAAATGCACCAGACACTCAATTCAAGGCACAGGCCCCCACTAAGCTCACAAGTCCCATGGCCCAGGGCTCAACCCAGTCCTCCCCCCTCAATCCCTGCACAGACAGACAATCCACATAATCACTTGCTAGGAACATGCAGCCTCAGATAAGTCCCCTGGGACTCATCTGGAAAGCTGGTACCCCAGAGGTAAGAAGGATGCTCACAGCGAACAGCCTCACACTCCGGCCGGCTCCCTTCTTCTTCAGGGCAAAGGAACACAGATGCCCCCCCTCCAAGGCCTGTGGAGACTGGCCAGCAGAGGGTCGGTCAGGCTACCCCACCAGACCAGAAGAAAATTCCAGAGCAGCACCAGTGATGGGTGCTGGGGTCACTGCCACCCCGCCCCACGCCCCTTCACTACGGGAGCACGGGTGCATCTAGGAGGAGTCGATGATTCTTCCTGTACCTGCCCGCAGGCCCCGAGCCCCAGGCAGACCCTACTGTCACCGAGGCACCCTCCCTCAGAGCCCGATCCAAGACGCAAGTCCCAAACCACTTCCCTGTTAGAAAAGGTCTCGATGCTCCCGGGTAGGACACTGGAGCACAGCTGGCTGAGGTCTAACATTCCAGAAAATGAGGAAAGGAGTTGGCATTTCTCCTATTCCTTATAAAATTCTCCAGAACCCAACACAGCCCCTCGGAAACAAAGGTTTCCAAGTCCACGACACCACACCTCTCAGTAATGTAGCAGCTAGAACCGTGGCCGGCTACGGTTCATGGGCTCTAAATCAGCCAAGCAAGTTCATGCTTTCTCTGACAAGAGCGTGAAAACAGTAACAACCCTATACTAACATTAAGAGCCACCATTTACAGAATGTCACTGCCTGGGAGGCACTGTGCTTTACACGCACGTCACTGGGTCCTTAAGAGAACGCTGTGAGCTGACCATTGTCAACCCCGTGTTTTTGCTGAGAAGACCAAGGCTCACACAAGAAGCAGATCCAAAAAACAAACGAACAAAAACAGTGGTGTGCAAACTTCAGCATGCGTCCGAATCACCTGGAAGACTCAGACAAACACACACTGCGGGGCGCTATCCCTTAAGTTCTGGATTCACAGGGGTCGGTGGGGCCAAGAATTTGCATTTCTAACAAGCTCCCCAGGGATGCTGCAGCTACTGGTCCAGGGACCACACTGGGAACCAAAGCTCCAAACTGGTGTTAGGAATCCCAGCTGTTCATTAAAGTCAATGGCAGCTTCTAAAAACCACTGGTGAGGATAAGAAGGTAGCCTGGGCCAATTAAGAGGCTTTGGGGGTGAAGGCTGGACATTGGGATTTTTTTTTTAAGATTTTTATTTCTTTATTGAGAGAGAGAAAAAGACAGAGAGAGCATGAGAGGGGGGAGGGTCAGAGGGACAAGCAGACTCCCCGCTGAGCAGGGAGCCCGATGAGAGACTCCATCCCGGGACTCCAGCATCATGACCTGAGCCGAAGGCAGTCGCTTAACCAACCGAGCCCCCCAGGCGCCCCTGGACATTGGTTTTTGTTTGTTTTCCGTTTTGAAGCCTCCCAGGTGATTTTAATACAGCTTTAAGATCTCACCCATTCCGAACAAGGCTTCCTGTTTTCAGCGGGACATCTGGTACCTCCCGTGTTCTTTTCCCCAGTAAATCTCTGCCTCACGCTTCAATACCATATTCTCCATTTCATTTAAAATCCGGCGGCTCTCCACAGCTCTGTCCCAAGCCCTCCCGGGACAACCCTTCTCCTGGCCAGGTGGCTCCACCGTCTCCTCACGGACAGCGGAATTCTGCACATCCTTGCACACAAGGAGATTCAGGTCACTTCTCTGCCCTGACACCCTGGGAGGCAGGCGTAGGCTCCAGAAAACCACCACAATAACTGGAGCCCCCAGAGTGGGAGGGAAGCTTCTCCAGAGGGTGGTTCTAGAGTCTTCAGCTCTGCAAGTGACACTAGTAGACAGGTGACCCCAAACTCCAGATGAGAGCCCTCTTTAACCCATCAGCTGCCCATAGCAGGCCAGGAGGAATGGGTGCAAGGGTTCCCCAAGCTATGGGAAAGCTATGTCTCTCCACTGAGCTGAATCTGTCCTACCTGCATGTCCTCACGCCTTACGTGGTAATGACTTTGGTGGCGACCTGAACTGTGGTATGCACCTGATGCTCTCGATCTTTCCCATCACCCCACCTGCCTTATCCACTCCTACCAGCCCCTTCCTTCCTCCCCTCCTCCTCCATCTTTCCCTCTGGTTGACTATTACACCTTCTCTTCTTCCTTCATTGGCTTACGCTCTCTTTCTGCATTTCCGCCTTTGTCAGGAGCCATAACTGTTTATAATTCACAAACAGAGCAAAGGAGTGAGTGGTATAATTGCCAAGGCAGGTGGAGGGCCCTGCCCTCCAGGACCTTATTTTTCCTCTCATTAGATGTCAAAAATGCAAAGCCATTAAAAAAGATCATTTTCTTTTCAGAAGCAATATATTGTGAATACAGAGTTACCGTCTGACCCAGCATTTCCACTCCTAGGTACACAACCAAGAGAAGTGAACACATACGTCCACACAGAAACCTGGACACGAATGTTCACAGCAGCATTATTCATAACAGCTAAAAGACGGAAACAACCCGAATGTCCATCAACTGATGAATGGATTTTTAAAAAGTCTATCTCCTTACAGTGAATATCACTCAGCCATAAATAAGGATGGAGTACTAATCCACTGCACCACCCAGATGAACCCTGAAAGCATTATGCTCAGTGGAAAAAAGCTAATCACAAAAGATCACATATTATACGATTCCATTTATACGAAATGTCCAAGTCGGCAAAGGCACAGAGAAAGTAGTTTTGGGGTTGCCTAGGGCTGGAGGGGTTTTGGGGGGTGGAGGGGTTCTTACTTAGGTGATGAAGATGTTTTCAAATTAACTGTGGTAATGGTTGCACGACTCTAGGAATATAGTAGAAACCACTGAATTGCACACTTTAATTGGATGAATTGTATGGCACATGAATTATAACACAAAAAGCTATTTTTTCAAATACATACAATTTGGCATTTAAGTCCCAGAACTGGGTGTCATCTGTTATCCAAGGATTGCTAGGGAGGCAGCCTGACATGATGGCGTCATTGGATAAAAACTGCTCACTGTATTTGACGATCCTAAAAAGCAAATGGAAAATGATTTCCTAGAAGCTCAACACCCAAGAGACGAAATCAATACTCAGGTTGATTGACCAGCCTGTCCTCCTTTCTCTTTATTGATTTAGTTACATACTTATTACTGCCTTCTTAGAAAAACACTCTAATAGCCCTCGGGATTGGTAGGTATTTGACAGGATCTGTCCCTGTTCTACTCGTGAGATGAAACATCATCTTCCCATCCAATTCCTTTGCAATTTCTCTACCGCACCTATTCCATTAAAATAAGGCCTCTTTATATTATATCAGGAGTTTTCCAAATTCAAAGCCGACTCGGTTTGCATGTGCTCAAACCAGTGTCTTGGCGCCATCTTGGAAGCATGCAGTTGCCATGGTCTCTCTGAGATCCTCACATCACGTTCCACCCTTTGTCAGGAGAACCCCTACATTTGGGAACTTAGATTCATCATTCAAAGCCTGGGGTCTCACTGAGGTGTGAACCCCACATTCACAAATGTGAGCAAGAGCTAATTCCTTCTCTGTGAGTTAGACCTTCCTAGGCAACACATTTCCTAGTACGGCATACATATGAGACACCTACTCTAACATCTGCCCATAGCTAGGAGATTTCGATAGAACAGAACCCATGCCCTAGAGATATACCAGAGCATTAAGTTTATAGTTCTGTGACAAACTCAAGCCCCTTGGCTTCATTTCTCCCAAGACCCTCTTATATTTCTCAGCAAGACCTTTACAGTGGAGCAGCTGAAGGGAAGAAAAAAGAAAACTGGCCTCAGGTCCAACCACAGATGATGTCAAATTCTGGTAATGAACCACTAAAACAAATAAAAATTGGAAAGTGGGTGTAAGAAGTATCCAATAGCCTTGGAGTCTCCTTCAATGTGCTTTCTGTTTGGTTTCATTAAACTGGGTTTCTGGAACATCACTGTAGATGGGTTTCACTTTATCATAAAACAATGATGATCATTATAACCTAAAGATGAGTGTCCACTGAGTATATGGGTACATGCCCTTCTGTGACCAATGGAGCTCAGCAGCTGCAGACAGAAGTGGTTGAAAAATGTCGGGGAGGTCAGGGCACATTTTCTCAGGTGGGTGGTTTTGCAAACTAGGGATTTGGGAAGATGTAAAAAGATATTTGAAGATTTTTATGGGAGCCTAACTCCTAACCCTATTGGAAGAAAGGCACTGGGCAAAATACAACATCTTCCATCTTGATCAGTACCATTACTCAAGTCTCACACAGTCAAAATAAATGAGTAGTCACGTTGTGCCTCTCTAGAAATAAGCCATGTGTGCAGGAAAATCTTAGTTAGCAAGGTGGTCCTAAAATGAAGTCCCATTTTAGAAGGGTAACTGCTTACATTTGGGGGGCACTAAATCCTTTTGTGTCTCCCCAGTAATGTCGTATGGGGGACTGGATCAAGGTACCCTGAGTGTTCAGTACGTCAAATGTAAATTTCCAATTAATTGTAACTGGATTTTAAATCGAAGATTAACAGTGGACATTTAATGATACACTGAACCAGTAAACATAACTCACATATCTCTAATAAATTTGAGTGGGTACTGATAGGAACACGGGCTACTGTGGATCCCCCACAGGGTCCAGTCTATGAACTTTCTATTCTTCCCACCTTGTCCACCCACACATTAGTGGATTCCAAGAAAGGTGAGGCTTGTATAAAACCTCACCCATCCCTGATTTTGCCTAACCCAAGATGAGACCTGGACACACGCAGACTGAGGACCTAGGAATTTAATCCTTAAAAGACTGGTTTCATCCTTCAGAGCTCCTTAGGATCTTATGTCAGCCCAAGACTGCTCAAGTTTGCCTTAAAGCAGAAGGTTCTCCTCTTGTCTACCTCTTGTTCAAACTTCAGCAAGACCAACAAATTAGAGACATACCCTCCGAGGGACACTGAAGACTTCACAGTGGACCTCATTAAGGCCTGTTGGTAATACATGATCTGGAAGAGACACAGTGGTTAAAGGATGCCCAACTTCCCCACCCTTGAGTGCCACTAACACCGGCCCTTACACGCGGCCTCCAGAACCAGAAGCCACTTCCCTGCCATCCCACCCCCTCAAGCCACCCACCACGGTACTAACAGGACACAGGGCCACAGTAGACAGGTGATCCCAAACTCCAAATTAGAGGCCTCCATAACCCATCATGTATCAGTCTGGGAAAAGGCACCAATTGGAAATACAAAAAGTTCTAAGGAGCATTAAACCGAGACATGGGGACAGATGCTGGGCTTTCCCCTCAGGTGCCCCTGACTCACAGAGCAGGGCTACCCTCAAGAGCCAATGCCTTCCAGGGCTCTGTCTTGGGCCCTGGACACAAGATTTGCCAAAATAGGTAGTGTGTCTATTCAGAGAGATTCTGAACGGCCCTGTCATTGTAGGAGCAGGGGCCGGGGTGGGGAGGCAGACACTGTGGCATCCATCCCACATCCTTCAGATCTGGGCTTTCTGATGTTGTTTCATATCCTGAGCCTCAGCACCAATCCATTTCGATCTTACAAAAGATGCTTTGTCATTCTGTGTGGTCCATTAATTTAGAAATAATTGTTTGAACATTACACATCGTTTTTCATTTCATTACTGAGGGCAGAGCATAAAGCCAAAGTACATATAATTTGTTAGAGGATTGAAAATCAAACTTCCCTGGGACTGGGAAACTAATTACCTCTTTTCTGACAGCAGTGATTGTTTGTTTCTGTAAAAACAAAGAAGCAAAAACCATTAAACAGATGCCATTAAGTCATTATCATTCAAATACCCATTTGAGAAATAAATATCCTTGCCCATGAAAAAAACGGTTTCACCTTTTCTTACTTAAAAGACAGGCTTTCCCCACGACCACCGCCACTGGAGAATTAATTCAACTAAGGCTCTGATGAGGGAATGCATATGATTTACTACTATAACTGTACACTGTTCTCCCAAAAGCCAAGATGATTCAAGACTATGCTTGGGATTGGTCCCAATCTACAATAGTGCCTACAGAACCATCCTAAATGGGATGAGACACAAAGTTGGGAAACAAGTACGCAGCTGGAAAGTTTGTTTCTTTCCTCCCAGGAGAGAGCTCTGAATGGTGAGATCCATTCCTCAGGTATTCATAACAACTTGACCAATACAAACTGGCGGTGGGGGGGATCCACATTGCCAAACATAAAGCACACAATTAAAAAACTTGAGACCAGCGTCCACCGAGAGCTAAGTCCTAGAGTGGAGCTGTACCAATGTAGATCATATCAGGTGGGTCCTATCCTCTTGTTGAAGCAGCTGAAGCAGGTTCATGCCTGGGGTGAGCTGCATCCTCTCTCTGGATTTTTTGCGATTGAGCAGAGAAAGGCTGGCTCTCAAAAAAGACTCCGTGTATAGGCTCTTAGAAGCTCCTGGAAACCATTCAGACCTGCCTCCTACTAAAATCCTTTATAATCTGACATGCTTCCTTAGCATCACTTTTCGGCTCCATGCAACTCTCAGAAATTGGGCATAGTTGGTGATTCCAGTCTTGGTTTTTCTAGCTTTGGTTGTGTCCAGGGGCCGCTTGGTACTGACTCTCATACTTTAAATTGATCATCTTCGTTCCTGGCTGCCGGTATCCAAGCAGCTGAATACAACCAGATCTTCACTGAGAAGAGAATCAGAAGCCCAAGGAGGACACTATTTCCCTTAGCCAGTTAGTAAAATAAGTACTGGGCCATGAGCCCATTGACAAGGAATGGAGGAGGGTCTGATCTGGAATGTCACATACGTAACTCTCCTTTCTAACCCATGCGGGGTTTCATTTTGCTTCAGTGGATTGCTTTTATGTAACTGCTTTTCATAGGAAACCCTTTTTCCAGGGTGGGAGAGTAGGGAGAGTTATCTCGAAAATTAAATGTAGGTCTCTCTGTTTTGGACTCACACACACCCTAACTTCTTCCTTCATAGCACTTACCACAACTGTAATTAAATATTTGTTTGTGCCATTCTATTTCATATATGTATCACCCACCAGGCACCATTAGGAGCAGGGCAACCATGCCTGCCTCTAGCCTAATTTCTGGTGCACAGTAGATGCTCAAAAAACCTCAGATAAATGATAACTGCCATGTGCTTGGAGGCCTAGAAAAATGGAGATGTATTCTAAGCTTAATCGAATATTTTTCCACCTAAACAGTTGAAGATAGTCCCCAAATGATCCATATTTTGGCAACGACACTGATTATCTGTTTCTATTGTCTCTTAACATAAGGCACTGTTTTCGAAGACTAACATTTCAGGAAGAAAAGGACCCTGGGACCAGAGTGGCTTTGCATTCAAATCTAATACAATCAGACTCTCTTGTTAGAGTGTGCTCAAGTGGATTAAAAATCATATCTACTGGTCTACACCTTCTGTTCAAAGCAGACTCTGGACCTTTGCCTATAATAGTAACCACTTAGCAATTAGTGCAAAGCAATTTACACCTCTCTGATCCCTTACAAAGTTTAAGGGAGGGAAGTTTTCTTATTCTGATTTTCAGCTGGGGATACCTAGCCACTGAGATATTACAGCAACTCTCTCAAAACCTCCTGCTCAGCAACTGGTTGAGCCAGGATTCAAGCCTAGATTTTCCATTTGCAAAGCTGAGGAGTGATCCATGAGGCTCAGAAAAAAAGCCTACACTCTTCACCAGTTCCTTCTTTGCCTTAAAGCCACAGGTGCTACACCGTGGACTGATTCTGTCCGGCCATTTAATTTAAAATTAAAACAATGGGGCGTCTGGGTGGCTCAGTCATTAAGCGTCTGCCTTCGGCTCAGGTCATGATCCCAGGGTCCTGGGATCGAGCCCCACATCGGGCTCCCTGTTCCAAGGGAAGCCTGCTTCTCCTTCTCCCACTCCCTCTGCTTGTGTTCCCTCTCTTGCTGTGTCCCTCTCTGTCAAATAAATAAATAAAAATCTTAAAAAAAAAAAAACTAATTAAATTAAATTAAAACAAAAAGAGAGATAAAGCCCCAATCACAAGATGCAACAGAAAGACAGGAAACACTCTTTAATCAACACTAATGACAGAAAAACAAACTCCCAGCTGTAAGAGAAATGAGATCTGGCGATCTGACGCACAGCAAGGTGACTTTAACTAACAATACTGTTTTATATACTTGAAAGTTGTTAAAGAGAGTAGATCTTAAATGTCATCACCACACACTCAAAAAAAAATCCTAATTATGCAAAGGGGTGGAGGTGTTAACTAACCTTATTGTGGTAATCATTTTGCAATATATGCATAGCTCTAATGCTCACACTGTACACCTTAAATTTATATACATTATATGTCAGTGACCTCTCAGTAAAGCTAAGGAAGAAAAAACACTAACAGTGGTAAAGATTGCAATCATACTAGGCCTGTGCTCAGCAGCCAGAGTGCCTGAACACCCTCCTGCCAAGTGCCCAGGAGCCAAGATCAAACCTCCTGCGAGCATGGGACTCCTGAGCGGACCAACAGAGACTAAATGAGCCAGATTCTCAGTCTGCCTGTCCTTCTCTGGGCTCCGTGGGGAGCCATCCCTGCAAGTCAACCACAATCACACACACTCATCTCTCCTCCACCTGGCATGGCCTGGCTTTTAGCCTAATATATTTCTGGGGCCATTATCTCAGTCTTCGGTGTGTTAAAATATTTCATATTTTAATTCATTTTATTTGATTGTATTACCCCACTAGGGCTTCTGCCTCGGTCGTGCGGTTTGCTGACTGTTCTCGGATTTCCGGGATTACCAGCCACCCTCTGGGAGTTGGACAGCAGTGGATTTGGTTGAATCGGAGGCTTCCCCATCTCTACCTTGGATTTCCCACATGGATTTTACTGGTTTCTAGCTTTATTTTTTTTTTTAAGATTTTATTTATTTGACAGAGAGAGACACAGCGAGAACACAAGCAGTGGGAGTGGGAGAGGGAGAAGCAAGCTTCCCGCGGAGCAGGGAGCCTGATGTGGGGCTTGATCCCAGGACCCCGGGATCATGACCCGAGCCGAAGGCAGACGCTTAACATCTGAGCCACCCAGGCGCCCGGTTTCTAGCTTTAAAAATAGCTTTCCATGGGATCAGCTTCCTCTAGATGGACATACAGGGCATCTCTGTCCTGTTAAGGGTGTGTGGACATAGGGATGGTGCAGGAAAGGGTCCTGGACTTTTCTAAAAGACAGAAAGGGAACGTGATTGGGGAGGGGAGGGGCGGCTTAGGAAAGAGAACAGACTTTCAGATTGGGCCCAGGTCAAATTCTTGGTTCTGCCACTTATTGGCTCTATGACTTTGGATGAGTTATTTAGCATTTCAAAGCCTCTTTCCTCCTTTGTAAAGGGGGATTACAAAAGGGGGAAGGCATTAAATGAGATAAGACAGAGAGGTGACTGGCAGAAAGCAGAGGCTCAACATACTAGGGCTACTGAGTAGGGTTCATACACTATTGCTGAGAGGAGGCACAGTGTGGTGTAGACCCTAATTACAAGATAAAACACAAGATGCCCCTGCAATATTTGGGACATACTGATACTAAAGAAGTTACTCGTGGTTTATCTGATAATCAAATTCAACTGAGCATCCAGTATTTTTATTTGCTAAATCTCATAAGCCTGTCCATGTTGTTATTACTCAGCCAAAGGCCATAAAAAAGACATTAAAGTGAAGTCATTAGAAAACACACACACGCACACGCGCACGCACACACATTTCTAACCAATTCAAGACAACCACTTCATGACAACATAAGAAATAAACATTTTTTTCTCCCTGTAATTCATGCACAAACCCGTTGCCTTCCCAACAGTTGGCCCTGCTGGAGGGAAGTCGCTTCTTTATTCCTCATCCGAGTGACACACTGTGCTACTGTAAGATACTCTGCCTAAAGAATCTTCAAATACTACACATTCTTGGAATTCTAACTTATTCTTTTTCCCTTATAGGAGTTACCCAAATAGGGACGCTTCTAGAGCCTGTTTACACAGCTCTGTGGCTGGCTTGTTGGCCTCCCAACCCGGATGCGGGCTGCAGACAATTGTCACAGGGCAGGAGGGGTCAGTCAGGCCATGCCCTGGGAGGGCCTGGGGCCACTGCAGACAGGGGTGTGGGAAGCAAGGAGGAGGGACAAGCAAGGACCTGGGACCAGGCAGCCAGGCAGGAATATGCACTGAAACAGAGGTGAGGGGTCGGGCAAGCCACAGAGTGAAACACAAGATGGGGACAACCATGAGGAATCGGGGAATATAGGCATTGAGAGCAGAGAGAAGGTCAAAAGTCAGAATCCAGGAAGTCTGGGGACTGACGGAGTTAATGCAAAGCAGACAAGAGATGGGAAGAAGCGACCTGCCCAAAGAGACAAGAATTTGAGGTCGCAATCCCCTGAAGTAGTCTGTCCTGCTGCGAGCTTCCTGATCAGTTGGAGGCAGGACAGATGGCGCTATTTGCAGGGCCAGGTGCAAAATACACATGCAGGACCCCTCATCCAAAGAAAGCATTAAGAATTTTAAGGTGGTGCCAGGCGAACACTAGCCCAAGCACAGGGCCCTACTAAGTGTGGAGCTATGGCCCAGTACGCAGGTCACCCCCCCATGACACTGATCCTGGGTGCAGACTGGAAGGGTATGGTTGGGGGCAGGGGCCGGTGGGGGGGTAATAATGGGGATCAGAAAAGAGCAAGAGTCACAGACCTGGGAAGTCACAGAGCCAATAAATGACAGAACCAGGAATTTGACCTGGGCCCAATCTGAAAGTCCATTCTCTTTCCTAAGCCGTCCCTCCCCTCTCCAATCACATTCCCTCTCTGTCTTTTAGAAAAGTCCAGGACCCTCTCCTGCACCATCCCAGAAATGACCTCTCTCACAGCATGGCGACCATTAGGATAATGACAGCTACTGTCCCTGGAGTGCCTCTGCATGTTGGTTGCCATTCCAGACACTTCACATAAATGACCTCATTTAATCCTCGGAGGAAGGAGCTACTGTTATTCCCATTTTATGGGTAAGGAAACTTAAGGCTACGAATAACTCAAGAGCTTGTCCAAGATCCCATGTCCAGGGAGTGGCTGAGCTGGGACTCATGGTGAGATCAAAGCTTTCTTCAACACACCACACTGGCCCTCATCACAAAATGACTACGGTCACCCTGTCGGGGTCAGGAGAGGAAAGGCCAGCCCTAGGCATACCACCACCCATGGCTAGTGCCCCGCCACCATTTTATCTCCTCAGTGAAATAAAAGGAAGATGGGGGGCTGCGTGTGCCCCAAGGTAGGGGAACTGAGAGAGGACATGCTCTCTGGGTGCGGCCTTGGGACCACGGGCAGGTCCTCCCAGGCTGGGCGGCCACACCAACTGGTGGCCACCAGCCTGAGGAGGTGGGTCACCCGGAGCCCTAGGACACCGCCAACCGAACAGCCTCTTTCTTACGCTTGCTGGTGTTCTTTTGGGTTATTTGCCTCCATTTAAGGAAAACAGGCATCTTTTCAAGAATTTACTAATTCTCAGAAATGGCCTCTCTCTTCAAACCAGCAATGAGAGATCTTCTCCGGAACGAGACAAAAGTCTAGAACCTCTGCATGCCCAAGGCCTCACGGGGACACTTCACGTCCTCTCGACCCTCTCCCCTCAGGGCAGATAAACTGGGAAAATCGGGGGCCACTTGGTCAGTCGGCGGGAAACGCTGCCAACACATCAAACATGGCACCAGCCTCCGTCCCCCCAGTGGCTGGGCCTGACACACACTGGGGCTGGCAGAGAGGGAGAGGCCGTGCTCGCATGAGAATTACGGTTCTTTATTCTTCAGAATACTCCAGAGTAGCCAGAGTGCAGACAGGAGAAAGAGAGCTGGTGGGAGAGAGAGAGACAGAGAGAGATGAAGGATAAACAAAGTGAAAGCACCCCTGCATCAAACATGGCCATGGGAGGGACAGCCCCCAGCCTCACGCACGGTCTGGTGTTCTGACTCTGAGCATCTGGCAAGAAATGCGTAGTAAGTGCCAGAAGGTATGCTCTTCTTCCAGCCTGACCGCCCATGAGCCTGAAGATGCTCTCTCAGTGAGAAGGGGTCTGGCGAGGCTCCTTGGAAGTTACCCCCAAATAGCATGGAGGATGGAGCACCTCAGCTCCTCAGCTGTCCTCCCAGAGCTGGAGTGTAAGGCCCCCTGCACCCCACACACACACACACTCACGCACGCACACACACACACGCACGCACACGCTCACACAGGTAAGCCAAATCCCAGCTGGCTAGGGTCAGAGTAGAGTGATGTGCTTTCCACCTGCACCCTCCCCTCCTCCACACCACAGAGGTTTCCAGAACTGCCAGTTACCCATTTAAAAAAAAAAAAAGCAAATCTTCCACCCCGGTTCAGTATTTTCCTTGATGATTCTGTTTCCATAGCAACCAAGCCTACAAGCCTCAGCAATTATCTGTCATCTGACGAGGGGAACGTGGAAAAGGCCGTGAAGGCTGACAGTGCCATGCGTGTATTAAAGGCAGGATCACTTTGAGTTGTGGGCAGGGGACCTAGCAATGCCCCAGGGGACACCCTCTGGGGACTCAATGTCCCCTCTCCACATGGACTCCATCCCTAAACCCACGCCTCTGTCTCTGCACTGGTGGGGGTCCCCACAGCTATCTTGAGTTCCAGGTCCCAGTGGACTTCCTTCTGCCTCCTTTCCAGCATATTCTTCTCACCTGCCACTCACACCTTTAGGTACTGCCAAGGCTTAGAGATGACACATGAGGCTAAAATGTCCTTGACCCCTTGCTCTCCATGGACATTAGACAGAAAGCACTGGAACCATCTAAGACTAGGTCAAGTGTGTTTTAGGCTCCATGATTCTCGGTCGGGCCAATCTTGTTTCCCAGGGCACACTAGACAATGTCTGGGGACATTTGTGATTGTCAGGACTGGGAGGCTGGCAGGGAAAAGCATGGAGTTACTGGGATCCAGTGGGTAGAGTCCAGAGGTGCTGGCAAATGTCCCACAACATGCCAGAAATCCCCCCAAGGAATTATCTGGCCCCAAATAATAGTGCCATGGTTGAGAAACCCTACCCTGGATGCCTACTGTTTCAGCAGCTTATGCACTGCATTTCCTTAAATAAAAAATGGTTTTAGGAAAATGGCCACCCATCTTAAATGGTGGCCTATTTGGGAAAAGGGTCCTTCTAAAACTAAAAGCGTAAGAGAATCTTTGCAAAGGCCCCACCCTACTGAGATGCAAAAGAAAGTGGGACATTCTGGGTCATGTGGATTAAGGTTTAAACCCGAAGTTGATTCAAGGGTTTTGAGCCTGGGGCCTATAGTCTCCAGGAGATCAGGGAACTGGCTGAAATTGTGTGCAAAATGTCTGTCTGGGCATCTGGACGGAATGGGTTCATAACTTTCACCAGATTTTCAAAGGGGGAACTACCTCGGAAAAGTCTAAAGCCCATCCACATAGATCCCATTTGCTCTGACCTGCACTCTACATTCCCTCGTCTATCATCACACAAGACCCTTGTCATGTCCCTGCCCCTGACACTGGAATCACAAGATATCTTTTTGGCAGTCCCAAAGGGGAGACATCATTGCCCCAACAGACACAAACAGACAATAGTCGTGTGGACAACTCCCCAGCCTAAGAACCTGACCTAGGCCCCGCCCAAAGTATGCAGCCAAGACCTACCTGGTTTACCTGGACTTCATTCGGATTGGTCACTCGGTCCAGGCCATAGTCCAGCACGTTGTTCATTCCCGGCTGAATGGAATAAAAACAATGTAAGAACCACCACTGGAAGAATCTCCAGTTTCTGATTAACTTTGGATCTTGGCCAAACTGCCAATTATGAGACTGAGCTGAGAAGGGCTTGTGGCTTAGACCATGGGGAACCACAGCTATTGTAAGACCCTCTGGGTGAGCTGGGAAGCTTCATGGGGCTGTTCCACCACCACGGCATCCCCAGAACCCAGTAGGATGGATGGGTGGGTGGATAGGTGTGTATAGTGGTGGGTGAATGGATGGGTAGATAGATGGATGGATGGATAGACAGATAGATGGATGGATGGGTGGATGGATGGATAGATGGAAGGAATGGATGGATGGATGGATGGATGGATGGATGGATGGATGGATGGAAGGGTGGATGGATAAAATCAAACTCAAGAGTTCACTGGGATTAGTACATAGGGCTCTCACTCCTCTGGCAGTGCTCCTCCCCCCTCCCCCCCACCTACACTGCAGTGCTTTGGAGAGTCCAGGCTTCAGTTAGCACCTTTGGGTTCCAACCCTGGATCTGCCACTTCCTAGCAGTGAGGAAGATTTTGGAAACTACTTCTCTCTACACTTGCTATCCCTCCTGAGAAATGGAGAGGATCCCTCCTACCTGTCAAGTTCTTGTTGAGGATTTAACAAGTTGATGTGCAAAACACTCAGCAGAGGGTAGCAATTACTGAGCAAGGGCCTGTAGTCATTTTAAGATGGCATATGTAAAGGCCTGGCCCAAAGTGGGGCCCTCAGTCTTTACCAGTCCCCTTCTCCATCAGGCAACGAACTCTCCAGCCAATCTTGCTTGGTCTCTCCCAATTCCTTGGCCAGCAAGTTGGGCCTTTCACTTCCTTCTCTGTTAGTTTGGTGCAGGCCACCATCAAGTTCCCGACACATGTGATCACCCAGGCGCACTACACTGAGGCGGGAGGCCACTGAGCTCTCTCCCCATCAGATTCAACCTCATTAGGATCAGCCACATGTTCAGCTCAGAGGTATGGTTGCCAAGTAAAATACAGGGTGCCCAGTTAAGCTTGAGGTTCAGACAAATGACAAATAATTTTGATACATGACTTACATAAAAATATATTCCATATGCTTTTAATATAAATATACAATCAGCATAAAAATAGTGTGACATGAATCGTTTGCTGTTTATCTGAAATTCAAACTTAGCTGGGCATCCTCTGTTTTACTTGGTCCATCTGCCAACTTAGCTCAGCAGGCTACCATGGGGGCAAATACTGGGCACACAGCGGAGGCAAGGAAGAGAAAAAATAAGTGGGGAGAAAGACAGAGGAAGGGAGTGGCTGTCCTCGCCCCAGTTGTCACACCCAAGGACCTCCACCAACAAATACTTATCACGCACTTCCTAAGGCTAACATTGTGCTCAGCCTGAGAGCCTGGGGGGAATGTGGCACTTCCAGGCATCCCCAGCTGGCATCTCAAGGCACCTCTGGTCTTGTGGGCAAGGCACTCGGCAATTTATCACACAAATGATAAATTAGAGTTGTGACAACTGCTATGAGGGACAATATGGAAGTCCAAGCCAGACTTCAACGGGATGGAACCTAGCATGGGGGCAGGGGCAGGGGGTGGGGGTCATCAGAATCTGTGCCTTTCCCTCAAGTGAGTTCTAGGAACTGTCCTCTCCATCTGGTACAAAGAAATCCCCCCAGGGTAACTGAAGACAGACTTACACACACACACACACACACACACACACAGAGCCCACGCTCCTGGCCCCTACAATCTCAGCAGCTTCGGTGCAGTTGTGTGCTCAAGTCTTGAATTAGCTCTCCAAATCTTTCCTTTGAACTTGACCCACGCTCTGATATCACTTTGGCTGCCCCTGTGCTCACAGGTGCACCTGCATTAACAGCAATCAGCACAGGGCCGCCCCCAGCTGCCCAGACCAGGCGGCCTTGACTCTGAGAGCTATAGCCACCCAGTGGGCTTCACGACCCTGCCAGTCCGTAGAGTACCAGCCCCTCCTGGCTTTCCTCCACTCTGCAGGCGGCCACCCAGGCCCTCCCGGCTGCCCTGTCTCCTGCCTCCTCCACGCATCCCCAAGGTCTCAGTTGCTCCCAACTGAGCCGTGGTCCCATCCCAGCACCCTGACCTCAAAGCCGCCCAGGGGGCTGCCTTTCTACCTCTCCTGGCTTGGAAGACTCCCAGAATCAGCGTTCCGGAGCAGCACCAGGCCGGGAGCTGATGGACACTGCTTGGGGGCCCTCCACCACGTCCCTCCTGTCCCTTCTCCTGTTCTGTTCTCCTTCATTATCACTCTTTTCCCTAACGTATCAGCTCAGACGCTTCCGGTGCGTGGGACAGAAAACAAATAATAAAATCCCAAATAGCTGCATAAACAGAATCAAGCAGGGGAAAGAGACAGAGGTGGGGCTGCAGTGGGAGGCGGGTCTTGGCTGGAACATCAGTCCCAGACCTGGAGCTGACGCAGGACCCCTGCCTCTTTCCAACTGTCCTGCCTCCCTGTACACTCAGGTGTGCAATCGCTTCCGTGTCCGTCTCTCTGCCAGACTGTCAGCTCTTTGGGGGCGCAGGCCACCGTCTGCCCTGGCTCATCATTCAAACATCCCCCCTGCCTAGCCAGCACCTGGCACAGGGCGGACACCCACCAAATAGATGTTGGTTTCTTTCTTCATTCGACTCAGAGTACGTGGGTTTTCCACCTGTTTTTATGACATCACATTATATATCGGACCATCTTCCCTAGGTCAATAAAGGGCCCTGGAAAATACAATTTTAATAGCTTCCTGATGTTCCTTCATGTGGATATCATCTCGTATTTAAAGATTTAAATGTATCTATTTATTTATTTAAATTTATTTTGCGGTTTCTCTGTTGTTGGACATTTAGCCCGACCTCGACCGGAAACGGAAGGCAGACACCTTCTGCCCTGGCGAGGGTCAGTGTTGGTGCTGACACGAAGGCCAGCTGGATGATATTCAGACAAGCCACCCTGTGATTCAGAGCACACCGTGCCGCCGTCCCTGGACCACATCCTCCATACACCCGTGGTCCCTACGTCAGCAGACCCTCTCCTCAGGAGCCCCAGAAGTAGCAGACAGCACACCAAGAGGCACAGAAGGCCCCCGAATGACTTCTCTAAGGGAACCATTGATTTACACAATGAACTGTGGTTTGCATCCTCCCCAGATCTGCACTCTATTTCATTTGGGTAAAAAAACAGGAGAGGAACATCACTTTCCTTCACTATTCTCCCCTTGTCGACCCTGTCCCTAGCGCCCGGATGCTGAGTCCCCGGCAGCATCTGGGCTCAGGGTGGGGGTTGGGTCACGTCCCTCAGCCACCACCATCCACCTCAGGGCTTGGCCTCTGCCCATGATCATATCCCTGAGATAGCATCCGGCACCACACTCCTCCCGACTCCCTTAACCAATCACCCCTCACCTTATCTCCGGGAGATGCTGCTCGCCTGTTACAGCGATCTGGATTTTGTGCCCCTGGAGCTGGGAGAGGGGCCGCATGTGGGTGCCCCGCCTACAGCAGCAGTGCATGAGACAGACATGGATTCACACCCCAGCGCTGTGCCGCCTACGGGCCCTCTCTGAGCCTTGATCGCCCCATCTGAATGTTGGGGATGGGGAGACTCCCTACTCAGCCAGCATCGTCATCAGGTACTTGGGATCGTCCACACCAAGAGCTTACCACGGGCACGTAGCCGGGGCTCGATGATTTTTAGCTGTTATTTTATGCCCAGCACCAAACTCAGCCGGCACGGAGTCAGGGTCCGTGAAGGTTTCACAGAGCAGTGAAGAGACAAGGGAACAGGGGACCTGCTGCGTGACGGCAAGCCACGTCCCACACTATGACAGTCGGTTAGACAGTCCACATACCGGCTGCTCAATGCTCCACGGAGCCAAAAGCTTTGTTTGCCTGGCTGGCTTTTTTCCCACCGAACTGTTTGTTTGGGTCTCCTGGAGACAGTCTGACAGCCCCTAAGCTCCTGGGCTTCACAGGTTTGTCAGGGAGACTGCTCAATTTCTAGGCTGAGACAGACTTCAAACAGGATGCTCTTCAAACAGAACACTCCACTGAGAGGCTGCCGGTGTTTTAAGAGAGTCCGGGAGAGCAGGACCCAGATGCACCCCAGCCTCAGCGTGGACTGCTGGTCCAGTTTGGACTCAGGGGAACAGGACTTGCAGAGACTGGATGTGAAAACGGTTTTGTGTCCATGGGGTTTTATGACAGTTCCAGGGACATCAGAACCTCATTGAGAACTTGGCTCCCCAGCGCTATCCAAGAGACTGGCTACCTTTGAACCCTAGCATCATGTTTGTTAGAGCAGAGGGATTCACGCGTTGCTCTAATGACTGAGGAGGTGACAGAAAGGCCTTCAATGCACTAAGACATCACGTGCCATTTGTGGTGGGAGGCAGAAGAGCGCAGGGACCGGGAAAGAGTGCTCTGCAGTCTGACCCTCGCTAGCTGTGCAACTCTGGCAACACCCCCGAGCCTCAGCTTCCCCATCTGCAGAATGGGACTAATAACAGCACCTTCCCCACGGGGCTGCAGAGATGAAACAAGAGAACGAACGCAGAGTGAAGCCTAGCACAGTGCCCAGCACACAGTTATGTGCTCAGTTCAGGTCAGCTGCGATGATGATGGTGGAGGTGGAGGGAGAGGAAGTGGCAGCAGTGGGGGAGGGGGTGGAGGCGGGGCAGGTGATGGCGGAAGCAGTCGCGTTGTCAAATGTAGGGACTTCTGCATCACACTGTGAGGAGTCACTCAGCCGTTGATTTGCCTGGCGTAGGGGCTGAGAGCTTGCCCCCAGAGAAGTCGGGAGAACTCCAATCATCTGCTTTGCACTTGGTTCCCTACGGGCCTGCTGGTGGCAAGGACGGAGGGGAGGAGAGAGACCGGTGCAGGGGGGGGTCTTGGGCACAGCCAGTCTATGCCACTTTGCCAGGTGGGTATTTCCCCACCACGGAGTCTCTGCAGGTAACGTGGAAGCCGTTCCCTGCAAGGAGCAGGATCCCCTCCATCACAAGCGCCACAGGAACCAGGGCATCTTGCCCAGTGAGGGGCTTACCCACCACGTGCCTTATCCCCACCCAGGCTCCCCCTTCAGGAACAGATGATAGAAGGCAAGGCTGAACCATGCCAGTGCGCTTCTCATACAAAGATCTCACTCCTGAGCTACAACGGGGCGGGGGGGGGGGGGGCGTGTGCTTGGCTGCTTCTCTAGGACCCTGTCATCCCAGCCATGCACTCCTTCACCCAGCGACCTGTGTCAGGCATCAGCTAACTGAGTTGTTGGGAGGAGGAATCCTGGAACAAAGCAAAACCAAACGAGCTTCTTGGGGATCAACCCCAGGACCTTAACCTCAGCAACGAGGCATGGAAACCAACACCCCCACAGATGGAACACCATACGAGTATTGTTTTGAATTTAGAAAGAAAATAAGCAAAACAGCCAAAATCTGATGGGCTCAAAGTTCCAAAATCCAGAAGCTTTGGCGCCGTGACTGACCCAGTTCACTTTTTGGTTCTGAGAACTTGGGCAGCTGAGCAGCAGGGAAACTAAAGGAGGAAGATGAACAATATTCGCTTTGACCTCTTCACTTTTCAGAACCCCTTTGACATCTCCCACCTTCAGTGACCCATAGGCAGCACCCGGGTCTGCCCCAGGAGGAAACTGAGGCAGCAGAGGTAACCCCAGTGGGTGGCTATTCCTGATAATGAGCCATAACAAGTCATATCACTTATGCACAGCTTGTCCCTCTGGGCCCCAAAAAGTCCCTGAGCCAGAGACACAATGTGCCCTAAGCCTTGAGGCAGAGCACACACTCACTCCTTCTCACCTCCTCCCACCTCAGCTGCTGGGGATGGAGCTGGAAAAGGAAGAGGGGCGGGGCAAGAGACCCAAGGCCTGGCTTGGGCTGTGCAGACTTTCAGTTTCTAACTGCATTTTATGGGAATCCTGCGTTTAGTTTTTTCTTCCTGTAATCGTTTTCCAAGTTGTCATGGCAAAAAAAAAAAAAATTCAGCCCTCATAAAAGGCAAACTCATTTGGGTTCCTCCCGTAAGTCACTTCGCTTAGACCCAACACCATCAGATGAGCCACAAGCTCGGTCCATCCAGGCAGCCCCTTTCCTCTTCTACCAAGAGGCACTCGGAGGCTAACCCAACACTGAGCAACCCACTCCTGCTGATTCAGTTGCAGCCCCAGCAGGAAATGAGCCGGCAAAAGGGATGGTGAGTACAGGGTGGGAGTGGGGAAGGAATAAGATGGGTGAACCCAGGAAGGCTAATACTCACGGGGCATCGGTGGACCAGCCAATACGCCTTCTCCTGGCAATCCAGTGCATACCTGTCTGCTTTAGTCCTTTCCTTTCCAGTCCTGAAAAGCCAAAAGCCACATAAAGGCCAGTAAGACTTCACATCTTTTGCTCAGTGATGTACCCCATTCCTGATGACCCAGACCACTCTCCTCACCTCTCCAAATAATCTGTGTTTGCAGTAATAATAATCACAGCAAACACTAACATCACACAAGTACTGACTCATTTAATCCCCCCAGTGACCTATTCCCTCTGACTTAGCAGCTCCAGGGACTACAGCAGAGAGAGACTGAATATGCCCCTTGGAGGGTCACACTGTCAGCAAGGAGCAGAGTGGGACTCAAACCCACATCGGGCCCTAGGGTCCCGCTCTGCCTGAGAGCAGAGCCCGTGCCACCACCCCAGCGTGACTGGCCCCAGCATCGGACCTCCACCACTTGCACCACTGCAGTGGGTGGAGGACATTCTGGACTGACATTTCACCCCCTGGCTTCATGTTTCACTGCGTTGATAAACAACATCGTCAACATCTGGACAAGTGGGCAGCAGGTCGTGCCCACGCTCAGTGCCGGGGAAAATGCGGGGCCTCGGGGGGTTGGGGGGTGGTCCATGTGTCTCCCCCCATCCAGGCCGCTCCGTCACTTCGGAGACCTTGTGCCAAGTTAGGGTTTTTCTAGAACCCACTGATGATCATAAAAGGTTATTTATTTTCCCTCTTTTCTCTGTCTCCCCTTTCCCCACGATGGAGAGGAAACGATGCGGCGCTCTCCTCCCAGGGAAGCCAGGCCACGTTAATGATCGTGCCATGGGTCCCATTCAGCACCATTTCCACGGCGACCTGCGCTCACACGCTGACGCTTGTATGCCCAGGCAACACGGGATGACGCACATGCCCTCCACAAGACAGAGACGGCAGATTTATGGGCCCGCTAGCATATTGTGAATAACATCATCACATCTAGAGAGCCAGATGGGTGGAGAGTGCCATTCCGGCGGGCTGTTTTGCCAGCCTCCCCTGGAAATTAAATATAAACACTGTCATTTCAACTTCTGTTTGCCAGCCTAACTGCATTTTCCACCAGGTTAACGACCCTATGGCCTCAGGAGGATGGGCCACAGACGGCCCAGGGCACTGTGGAGTCTCCATCATGCTGGAGAGCCCGGTAAATACAGTTGGTCGCTAATTGACAATAATGGTCCTTTCTGGCTTTGCTCTGCAGCTCTTCTGTGACAGATGCAGCAGAAGACACTGGCAGCCATCTGAAAGCCAGAAGGAGAGTCCTCACCAGAAAGTCAGCCCTGCCATAACCTTGAGCTTGGACTTCCCAGCTTCCAAAACTGCGAGAAAATAAATGTCTGTTGTTTAAGGCACTCGGTGTGTGGTGTTTGGTCCTGGAGGCCTGAGCGAACACAAACACATATGCTATGCCCTTGAGCAGCTTTTGGTCTAAACACTGAACAAAGAGGAAATAGATAGAAAATCACAAATTGCAGGATGAGCTCTCAGGAAAAGTTCAGGTGCTCTAGTGCAGAATCAGGGAGGGCCACTGTGGTGCTTTTTAAATATGTCTACAATTCGGGGGGCGCCTGGGTGGCTCAGGAGTTAAGCGTCTGCCTTCAGCTCAGGTCATGATCCCAGGGTCCTGGGCTCCCTGCTCAGCGGGAAGCCTGCTTCTCCCTCTCCCACTCCCCCTGCTTGTGTTCCCTCTCTTGCTGTGTCTCTCTCTGTCAAATAAATAAATAAAATCTTTAAAATAAATAAATAAATATGTCTACAATTCGGGGTGCCTGGGTGGCTCAGTCGTTAAGCGTCTGCCTTCGGCTCAGGTCATGATCCCGGGGTCCTGGGATCGAGCCCCACATCAGGCTCCCTGCTCTGCAGGAAGCCTGCTTCTCCCTCTCCCACTCACCCTGCTTGTGTTCCCTCTCTCACTGTGTCTCTCTCTGTCAAATAAATAAATAAAATCTTGAAAAAAAAAAATAAATAAATATGTCTACAATTCTTTGACACTCCTTCCATTGAGAGGGGGGTCTATGTCCTCCACTCCTGGAAACCAGGTGGGTTTCTTGGGACTTGTTCAACCAACACAGTATGTCAGAAATGGCCCTCTGTGATTTTTGAGGCTGGGCCATAAAAGGTGAGACAGCTACCTCCTCACTGGAATATTTGCCCTCGAGGCTTCCAACCACCTGTAAGCAATGTGACTGCCCCAGTACCACCATGCTGTGAGGAAGCACAAGGCACCCGGAGAGGCCCAGAGGCCCCGTGACAAGGACGAGAAATGCCCAGCCAGGGCTACAGGCCCCCAGCTCCAGCCCTTGGACTGCAACCACTTGAGAGACTCAGATCCAGGACTGCCCAGCCAAACCCTTCCCAAATTCCAGACCAATAGAAACCTTGAAAAATAATAGAGCGACTGTTGCTATTTTGAGCTACTAAGTCTTAGGATGATCTCTGTTCACTAACAACTAATCAGCAAAGCCTCTTTGAGCATGTGACATTCGAACTGAGAGATCTCTCTCTGAAGGGTGACAGGACCCTATCTGGGTTTCAAAAATGGGGGCAAATGGGAGCAGAGAGACCAGTTGGGAGGATATGGCCACAGCCTGGGTGACAGTGAGGTTGGTTCAACCAGGGCAGGGAGGTGGGGGCCGACAGAAGGGGGCAGGTGGGGCAGAAGGAATTTTGCCAGGGGTGGCAACAGGACCGGATTACTAGACACTGGGCATGGGGGTTTGGGGGCGGGAGGTAAATGGGGTTCCCTGCACTGATGTGGGTAACACTAGAGGAAGAGGTTTGGTGTATGAGGGAGAGAAACAGTCCAATATGAACAAGTTAAATTTGAGGTGCGACATCATCCTGAGATGTTAAGTAGCTGGATACTGAGTCTGGGGTTCAGAAAAGAGGTCTGTGTGGAGAGGCTCAGTATAACAAAATGGCTACCTCATGAGCCAACCTATACGGCCAACCTAATTTTGTGGTAAGACCCTGTGTTTGTATTAATCAGGGTTCTGCAGAGAAACAGAAACAGTAGACTAGATAGATAGGTAGATAGATAGATAGATAGATAGATAGAGGCATAATTTATTTATTTTAAGGAATAACACACATTGAGTAGTCTGGCAAGTCTAAATTCTGCAGGACACACCAGCAGGCTGGAGACCCAGGGAAGGGCTGATGTTGCAATTTGAGTCCAAAGGCAATCTGGAAACAGAACTCCTTCTTCCTCAGAAATCCTGTCTTTTTTCGTAAGGCTTTCAACTGATTAGTAAGGCCCACCCACACTATGGAGGCAATCTGCTTTACTCAAAGTCTACTGATGTAAATGTTAACCTCATCTAAAAAATACCTTCACAGGGGCACCTGGCTGGCTCAGTCGGTGACGCATGAGACTCTTGATCCCAGGGTTGTGAGTTTGAACCCCACACTGGGTATAGAGATTACTTAAAAATCAAAAATGAAAAAAAAAAAAAAAAATAACTTCACCGTGTCATCTTAGACTGGTGGTGGCCCAGCTATCTAGGCACCATGGTCTGGACAAGTTGACACACAAAATTAGCCACCGCAGACACGATATCTGAAATTGGAGGCAGGCTTTGAGTCAAGCAATGGAATTAGTGGGGAAAAGCCAGGATCTCAGAAGGAGACAGCCTTTTATGAATTTCTCATCCCAAGGCATCTAGAAGTTATGGAGGAGAAGATGTCCTATGACATGGGCAGCACGGAGCTTTATCTAGGCTGAGGCGAAGGCCCGAGTGGTGGGGCCTGTGGGAGCCACTGAGAATAGCCCTGAGCGGCACAGGCAGCTAGCGTGTCCTGAAAGGCATTTGTCAGGGTCTGCAGTCCTCAGGATCACTGGGCTATCCTGCTCAGAGCAGAGAGCTGGAGGAGGATGAAAGGGTTCTGGCCCAGTGTGGAACCCAGTAGAAAATCAAAACTGGTGCACTGACTGGAACTAAGTAATACTAGCCCAGGCTCGACCATTACCTCACAGAGTGACCTTGCCACGGACTGTTTAAACTCTCTAAGCCTCACTTTCCCCATTTGTGGATGTAGAGGTGACAAGAATTACTGCGGTGAGCACTACCCTCTCACCAACACGAAAGGAGACAGTACACAGGACTCACCCCATGAAGCCTTATGAACAAATACAAGTGATGGGAAGTTAGAGCATTCCCCCCAACTGCTCTGTCTCAAACATACCTAAGCAGAAACATGTCAATGGTGAAAGGCCCAGACCAGGTCTCTGAGTAATGCTCCTCTACCTGAATCTCAAGCCTCAGAGCAGATATTCCCCCTTCAAGGCAATAAAGCCATCTGCCATTAGAATTTTTCTGTTTCCGGACCCAGCACTTCTGCATAACAGCGCTCACCTCCTTGATGGCTTATTTTATGTGTCAACTTGACTGGGTTGCAGGATGGCCAGATATTTGGTCATATATTATTCTGGGTGTGCCCCTGATGGTGTTTTCAGAGGGGGGTATTTTAAGTTGAAGACCTGAATGGAACAAAAGGGATGATACTCCCCTAAATGACAAGGAATTCCTCCTGCCTGATGGCCTTGAGCTGGGACATCAGTCTTCCTGCCTTCTCAACTAAAACATCAGCTCCTGGGTCCCCAAACCGCCAGCCTTCAGACGAACCTAAACCACCAGCTCTCCTGGGTCCCCAGCCTACCAACTGCAGGTCTTGTAACTTCTCTGTAATTGTGTGAGCCAATGCCTTATCATAAATCTCTCAATATACATACATACATATATATCCTACTGTTTCTGTTTCTCTAGAGAGCCCTAACTAATCCCCACTACTCCAATCCTAAGGCTCTTGATGAGAGTCCACTGTCCAGCCCAACTATGCACCAGCAAAGGTAGACCTTCCAGAAACTGGACCTGCCAGAGTGAGTGAGCCTGGGCCAGCCAGACTTACCCATTTTGGTAATATATGGTATCAGTCTCCAGATATTCCTGACTCCCCTATGTCGCAGGCCCACGGTAGGATTGTACATCCCTATCCAAATGCCTTTAAAGTTGGGCACAACCATATGAGGAGCTGCTTTGGCTAATGATTTGTGAACAGAAGCGACATCCATCACTTGTGACCCGTACAGGCTCTGTCTCCCTCTGCTCCAGCAACAGGCAAAGCCTGGATGGTGCTGCTCCTTCAGCATGGCTTCTGGAGTGGGCACAAAGCACATCAGGGCCCCCACTAACCCACAGTGGACATGTAACACAAGCAAGAAATGAACCTGTGGTTTCATGCTTTCGGGACCTGGAGGCTGTTTGTTACGACAACCTGACCTTGTCCTGACTGATCCACTCTCTCTAACGTTTACATCTGGCTCTCAGAGACAAGGCAGAGCCTTCCAGGGACTTCCGGCTCTCGTTCTGAAGTGGACAGCAGGCAAATGAGAACTGCAGTGAGTGGTTCTACCGCTCAAATCTGCTTAAGATCTTTTTATGGCTCCCCATGGCCCTTCGCACAAAACAGTCTCATGATCTACTCCTGCTAACATCTTGGGTCTCACTTCTGTCCGTCCCAGGGTCTATGCTCTCTGCTCCAGCCACACAGAACTGCATCACGTAGGTGTTCCCTGGACTCCAGACTCTGGTTCTGTCTGCTTAGGAGATCCTTCCTTATACCTCACCCTTCCTCTCCATCCACCACCACCATCGTTCACCTGGAAACTCCTATGCAGCCTCCAGGTTCAATGTTGTTTCTCCAGCTGCTTCTGGAAACCCCTGTGTGAGGCACTCACTTCGGTGTAGCATCATGGCCTGTTTGCTCATCCACCTGACCCCAGACTGTGCCTTTATACTCCCCAGGCCTAGCCCAGTGTTTGACACATAACGCCCAATAAAGGTTTATTTGAATAAAAGGAAACAAAGAAGGAAGGGAGGAAAGAAGGACAACCAGTGGACAAACATCATCTTTTGCTTACCTGTATTGCTCTTTGGCCTGCATAATGACAAAGTCCCATTTGTAGTTAATTTTTTTATTCAAGAAATTGTAATTTTCCTAGAAATGGAAAATGAAAAGAACACTAAGCCCCATGACATACGCTGTGTGCAGAGGGCAGAGAGCTCTAAGTCACTGAGGGCATGCCTCTGGCCCTGCAGCAACCTAGCCCCAGCCAAATGATCTCCCATCCCAGCTTTGCAAAGACATGCATTCAAAGGGTAGCACCAAATTCTCAAAAAGCCTTTACAACAAAAGCCACACCCTGGCTTGGATTTTTTTTTTAAATAAATGTATCCCAAATCTGATTAGGAAGAGGAGAATAGAGTGGGAGAAAACACAGAAACTCAGTATTCAACGACAGAGCATCACAAATGCACAAAGACAAGTCCTAACATTGGCATGATGCTGGCTCTTCCAAAAATATGTCTGTAAATAATAAAAACACAGCAAGATTAATGCTGTCTGCCCAGAAATCTAGCCTTTTGAGGGCTTGGGTGTGTTCTTTGAGAAATCTGACTCATCTGGCCTAAAACAAAAGCTACACTATTGTTTTCCCATCACAAACTCAAGTTCAAATCTGTTCATCACATAATATCCATTATCATGCATATTAATTGTTTCATTGTTCTAGGACAGCAAAAGGAACTAGTAGCTATTGTGTGTCCAGTAGTCACTGAGGCAAGAGCTTAAATTACAGCAGGAGAAACTGAAGCTTGACATGGGGAGGAATTTATTTCAGGAGCTGCTTCTAAACAGATAGATGGATGAATGGTGGATGGATGGATGGATAGATGGAGGGATGGATTGTGGATGAATGAATGGATGGTGGATGGGTAGATGGATGGATGGTGGATGATGATGGATGGATGGATAGTGGATGGATGAATGGTGGATGTGTGGATGGATTGATGGTGGATGGATGGTGGATGATGGATAGACAGTGGGTGGATGGATGGTGGATGGATGGTAGATGATGGATGGATAGACAGTGGGTGGATGGATGGATGATGAATGAAGGGTGGATGGGTGGGTGGATGGATGGACATTTGGATAGATAGTGGATGGATGGATGGTAGGTGGATGGACGGACAGTGGGTGGATGGATGGATGGTGGATGAAGGGTGGATGGGTTGGTGGATGGATGGATAGTGGATGGATGGTTGGACAGATAGTGGATGGATGGATGGATGGTGGATGAAGGGTGGATGGGTGGGTGGATGGATGGATGGTGGATGGATGGCTGGATAGATAGTGGATGGATGGATGGATGGATGGATAGATAATGGGTGGATGGATGGATGGATGATGGATGAAGGATGGATTGATGGTGGATAGATGGCGGATGGATGGTGAATGGATGGATAGATGGATAGATGATGGATGGATGGATGATGACGGTACATATGATGTAGCAAAGGGGGAAGAGAAAAAAAACAGCTCAAGACTTTATTCCAACTATAACAACTTGTACTTGAAAGCATCTCTGTACCTTTTCATATTCTTCTAAAACCCCTTTCTTCTTCATATTTCGCTTGGCTAAATAGATGGCTGGAAAAGAAAACAATGACATTTTCCATCATCATCATATTTTAAAACTGCATCTGCAGGCTTTATGTGCATGAGGCTGCTGTGCTTGGCTTGGCGGGAAGAAGTCTCAGCAGACCCCTGCTCCCTTCCCTGAGAACACTCCCAGTACAGATGTGAACTGACATAAAGGTCATGATGACAGCAAGACAAATGTCACCAAAATGTGGCAAGTAAATAAGCAGCATGCTAAGCGCTAGCAAAAGCATAGGGGGCTGGAGTTTTACCATAGTCTGTATCTTCAGCCGGCCACTGCTGGGTGGGCCAGAAATATGGCGTCTACAAAAGAAACCAGGAAACCATACTTAAACACTGGGCTGTGACTGTCCCCCTGGGCCCCCAGCCCTGTGGCTTGAGATGAAACTACTTTAGCCCTCCCACCATTTCTAAAGTTCTGATCTGTGAGGATATGAAACCACACAATTACCTTCTCAGATAAGATTAATCCCATATTAACACCAAGGTCAAGGCCAAGACCTACCTGAAATCGGTAGAGGCTATTGTCAGGCTTGAGAACGAGATTCCTGGGATCTTGCAGGGGGTAAATGTAGCCATACTTGACAATAAAGTTGCCCAAGTTCTGTGCCTCTGAGAAGAAACAGTTAAGACATGGAAGTCAAGAGCAGACACAGAAGGCAGAAGCTCATTGCCCGACCCCCACACAGCACCCCAAACTCCAGGAGAGGTGCCCCCATCCTAACAGCACTTCATCAAGGAGTGAGGACAGTGGTTCCTGAACTTGGCTATGGGCAAATATCAGCTGCGGAGCATGGTAAGAGGAAGATTCCCACAGCCTGACCCCCGAGAATGACAACTCCTAAGTCCAGAGGGAGCCAGTGAACCCAAATGTTAATGGGTACCACAGGTGGTCCACTACAGGTGTTTGGAGAAGCTTCTTTGGGCCCTTTGGGTCTGGAGAAGTCCCCAGGAGCAGGGAATGTCTCTGACCTACAGAAAGTTCCTCACTCAAAGAGGAAAGCAAAGAGGAGGCCAAGTTTATTGTCAACTTCTTTCCCAAGCTCAATTCTGCTTGCATCCCAGGTCCAGATTCCATTCCCCCCCCACCTCACTTTAATTCCCACCCACCTTCACTGAGCTTGGAAACACAGTCTTGTTTCTGGATTTGCATCAGTTAAAGGAAAACTTTCCTGGCTCTTTCTCAGAGGCACCAATGAAGCAGGTGTCTTTCCATCCATCACTGAGAGAGAATTCCATCCCTCCAGTCCTCAGGCCCAAGGCCCCAACCCACATCCCATCCCCTATCTCAGCCTCCAAAGCCTGAGAAGACCTTCTCCCTATACCTCCTTCTTCATGTCTCACTCCCTCCATCATCAAGCCTCATGTTTTATGCCTTGTTGTAGCAACAGCCTTTTTTTCCAGTGGGAGGTCTGTTCCTCAGATTCTTTCTGTTCCAATCCATCCCTCAAATTGCTGCAAACATCCCAGCTTACATATGATTATCATGCATACTGCCATGCTCAAAAATCCCCCATGGCTTCCTATTACTTGTCTCCCAGATAAAACTTGGAATTTGCAGGGGCGCCTGGGTGGCTCAGTTGGTTAAGCATCCGACTCTTAATTTCAGCTCAGGTTGTGATCTCGGGGTCCTGGAATCGAGCCCCGAGTCAGGCTCAGTGCCGAGTCTGCTTGGAGTTCTCCCTCTCCCTCTGGCCCTCCGCCTGCTCACTCACTCTCTCTCTCTCTCTCTCAAATAAATAAATAAATCTTTTTTTAAAAAAGCTTGCAATTTGCAAACATGCCAACTATACTCCTATCCCTACCCCTCCTCTACCCTCCACACCCAGCTGAAGTCATTTCTCCCAATTTCCACTTGTTCCCACTCCCTGTCTCATTCATTCCATTTCTACACCACAGCTCCTGCTAGATCCCCCCGGGAAGACAGACCCTCAGGGCTCCCCTCCACAATTCACAAGCATCCCTTCTTTCGAAACCAGCTGTATGTGTGCATCACCCCCTCCAAGAATTCTGTCTTGGCTGATTCTTCCCCAATTACCCATTATTCACGTGCTCTCAATATTTTGTATGAAACAATTATTTTTTTCCCCCTGATTATCATGCCTTCATTTTTGATTCGGGTTGTTTTACACGTGAATGCCTTGTCTCTCTGATGTCAATTTCTCAGAGACAAAGGTTAAGCCTCTGCTTAGTCTCTACCCTCCAGAGCTTCTTTGGGGGCGCTGCACACACAGCTGTCCTTGTTGCCGGGGTGCCGGATGAGCTCTCACCCAGATTAGAGATCCAAAGCCGCTGGGCGATCCACTGTAGAACGTCACTTCCTGCAAACCAGAAGTATTTGGCCATTGTCAGAGCTTCTAAGCACATCCCCTGACCTCTACACCCTCCTCCACGCTGTTGCCTGACTGGTCTCCGCTGGGCTCAGCTGGGATCTCGTCCCTCTTCTGCTCCAAACTTTCAGGGACTCCCCTCCACTGCCCCCTACTATGTTCACTTCAAACCCTGCAGCCCATGATTCAGGGTCATCCAGGATCTGACTCCAGCCAGACTTCTCGTTGAACTTCCCCCACACACCCTCGATAGTACTTATTTTCTTACCTTACAACAATTTGCGCATGGACTGTCAGTCATCAGATAGGAAGTAAACAGCCTAAGTCTTAACACTGGAATAAAACCAGACCCAAGGCATGCTGTCTGTGGGGCTCCAGATGGACCCTGGTCACGTGAAGGTAAATCAGAGCAAGAGATGGGAGGAAACGTGGGGATGAGCTAAGGGTGAGGGGATGGTTCTCCCAGACTCCCAAGTTCCCAGGCGGAACTCCGAGGAGTCAGAAAATTCTAAATTCAGACCTGGCCTCTCAGGTCATTGTAAAGGTACTTTGGTCAAATCAGGAGGATGGGACGTATTTTGGTAACACTCTGAGGGCTGATTTGTAACTTTGGACAAGGGGATGTGGACTCCACCTGTAGTCTTGCCCTGGGCTCTGCAAGTCTTAGGGGCTGGTTGGGGAAAATGCAGAGTGAAGACTGGTGTGAAAAAAAGCAGAAGAGGCTGACAGGGAGGAGATCAGGAGAGATCAGAAGAGAACGAGCACCCCCCTCCCACCCGTCCCCCAAGGATTCAGTTTTATCTAAGGACCAAAGCAAGCCAAGTTCCACCAACAATCCAGAACTGTCATTGGACCGCAAGGAAGCTGTGCGCTTCCGCCTCACCCTGGGCCCTGCAGCCCCATAAGCAGAACAGGCTCCTTGGAGGAGGAGGGCAATAGCAACTCCGAGGAAAGATAAGATGCCCTGGAACCAACCACTCCAATTCAGATGCCATCTTGCAAACACCAATGACCACATGTTCCAGCAACTTCAGCCTGCTTTACAAAGGCCAAGCTTGGCCCTGACTGCGTGGGAACTGGCCCACAGAACATACCAAGAAGGAGGAGCCAGGTCTGAGACCCCACTGCCTGTGTCCTTGTGGCTAAACTTTTCCAAATACTTCCCTCCTCAGTGGTAGTGAAGGGGCATTTCTTCCGGGCCCCTCCAGGGAAGGCCCTTATGACCCACTCACACACTGTCTGGGCTTAATTACCTGCCCATGGCATGGCTAAGGATGGACAACCTACAATTCTTATCTTCCTCTCCATGCCTGGGGGCACAAGTGTCCAGAAATTACCTCTGTCTATGCCCACATGCCCACCATTATTGCTCTCAGTGGGTTCTCGTCTGTTGCTCTTAGTTTCATTCACCCCTGGTTGGCTGTCCTAAAGCAAAATTCTTCATCTCAAATCCTACATAAACTCCTAGCTAGGACCGGCTGTTTTAGACTTTCCACCTGGGGTCTCCTTGAATGCTACTCAGAGGTATGCAGACCGAGAGAGAGAGACCCAGGCAGACAGCAGACTGATTAGCGCTCTCCACCAAGGAGCCGAGGGTTTTCTCATCCATTTGACTGCTTCCTAAAATAGACCAAATAAGATTACAGGGCGACCAGCATCTGCACCACGTGGTCTGTGTAATAGCGCGGCAAGCTCCCAGGTCAGCCACCTTCATCCCCAGAAGTCCTGGGTCACCTGCCACCCAAGGAGTTGGGTGCTGATTACCCAATTTGCTTGTATCAGAGCTGATGCAAGACCCAAGGCTTCCCCCTGAGTCCTGTTCCAACGGCAGCTGAAATTCACTCACAGGAGGAACAGGAAAAAACATGACAGGTGGGCAGCCTCGCCCAAACCCGGCAACCAAGTGTGCCCTGTGTGCAAGGAAAGAAAGTAGTTTATGCATACTGACAGCGGATAAGGGGACAGACACTGGAGTCACATTGCTGGGGTCAGATCCAAGCTCAGCCATGTGCAAGTTTAGTAACCGGGGGACCAGTGGCTGAACCTCTCCGCTTGTCCATGGCCCCATCTGCAAAAAGCAGATGGTCCCATCGACCCCGAACTTGATCGTGGGTATTAAGTGACACAGTGTGGGAAGTTGCTAGTTATCACCACACATCAAGCATCTGTGCTTGCTGACAGGCCGCGGGCCGAACTTGGACCTCGAGCTACAGATCGCCAACCCCGCGTGTGGATGGTCCCAGGCCAAGACTAAGTCACAAGATACATTACCTGTCATGGCGTGAGGGACACTGGTGACCAGAACCTTCTGGCTCTGCATTCTGACCCCCGTCTCCGGGTTCTGCATGTCCTTCACTAGGACTTCGATCTGCAAAACAGAACCAAAAGCACTAGCTGACCAGAACTGTTTCAAAAGCCAAGCAAGGCCCCTTTCTGCAGCACGGAGGGAGCAAACGATGGGAAGGGGAGTCCATGAGGAGTTTGCGACCCGGCTGGACACTGAGTAATTCCAACACAACTAGATTCAATGTGTGATTCACAGACACACACACCCTTGCTGGGTGCAGGAGCTCGGAGAAGTGTGCCCGGACTTGGAGATTCTGCACAGGCTCAGAGGAGAAGGGGAGGCTCAGAAAACGAGGATTTTGCTGGACAGAAAGTGAGAAGCTACAGACACCAGTGCCCAGGGCGAGAGAGGGACAGACAACGGGGGCAGATGATGCAGGAACGACAGCCAGGGGCCGGATCACAACAGGCCTCGAAGGCCACTCCCGGAGTGTGCACTGGGCTCCCGCAGCGACTGCTGGGCAGTGACATGGTTCTGCCCAAGCTCGGGAAATGTGGCCCACGACAGAGAAGAACGCTGAAGTATGAGGAAGTTTGCCAAGGAGGAGAAAAGGGGGGAGATCCATTTGAAGCTACTGCAATGGTCCCAGAAAGAAATGGCAGGGCTCCCCGCTTGCCACTTCTGCCCCATGGTATCTTCTCAGGTGGGCAGCCAGAGAGAGTCGTTCAATTATTTTAGAAGGTGTCACTCCTCTGCTCGAAACCCTGCATCAGCCATTCCACTCAAGGCAATGGCAGGGTTCCCCTACTGGTCTATGTGGTTGGGACCCCTTCCTCCCTTGACTCTCCCCCCACCACCGCCCAGCTGGCTCCCTCCGATCCAGCCACACTGGCCATCTTGCTGCTCCCTGCCCATGCCAAGCACATACCCAGCCTTCTGCCCCAGGGCCTTTGCTCTGGCTTTTCCCTGTGCCTGGACTGCTCTTCCCTATGTAACTAACTCACTCACCACCTTCTTCAGCTAACATGCCCAGGAGGTCCACCCTGACCATCCTACTTAACACTACAACCTTGAACTCCTGGCATTCCTGATCCCCTACTCGCTTTTTCGAGAGCACTCACCCTCTAACATGGGAAATTATCTGCCTATTGATCACAGTGTTTACTGTGTGTCTCCTTTGTTCCTAGAACGTAAGCTCTTCAAGGGCAGGTCTTCTGTCCGTTACGGCCCGATGCTGTTATCGTGCATGCTGGCATAGTGCCGGACACGTAGCTGGGACTCAATACGCAGCTGGTGCACGAGTTAATATGTAAATGAAGGCAATGCCAGGGGCGACAGGAAGGCACCGCTCTTAGAGCCCTAGTTAACTCGAGTGAACTGTACTTGCAAGTGACTGACTTGTTCAGTGAGGGTGGCAAAGTTTGTAACTCCTATGCTCAGAGTTGCCGGTTCCCAAAATAGAAAATGTAGGAAGTGCCAAAAAGAAGGTGCGCCTTCGGAGAGCCAAAGCTCCTGCTTTGGAATGCTGACTGAGCTCGCCACGGTGTCTGGGGGGTGACAGGCAACAAATGCCCCAAGCGTGAAAGAGATAAGGGTCAGAGATACGAATTAGTCACGAGCATTGGAGAGAGAGGTGAAGCAAAGTGAACCAGTGAGCTGTCCAAGGGAGAGCGAACTTTATGCAGGAAGACATCCATCCACAAGGATGGCCCTGGTGCTCTTTATGTTTTTTTAATTTTATTAATAAAAAATAGTTTTCCACTTGAAAAATTTAAATGGAAGTAAAATCAACCGAAGGATATTTTAAAACAAACTGGATGGGTTGGCACAGTTAAAAAAAGACAACCCACGTGTGTCTCCTGTCAATGTTTGTCATGAGCACTGACAAAGCCTCACGTATCCGAGGTTTCAAGCTGCCTGTTCCCCCAGAAAACCCCTCACTCCTGAAGAAACCACACATCTCCCAGCCTGCCGTGTGCTTACTGTGGTCAATCAGTCATTCAACAACCAGGCAGTCACTCTGGAAAACCAAAGATAAGGCGATGTGGTCCCTGAGCCCAAGGAGCTCACTGGTGCAAGGATATTATGGGACAACGTGGGAGGTACAGTGATGAAGGTGAGTTCAGGGTATGGTAAGAACACAACAGCGCCAGGAGAGGGTCAGGAGTGGGGACTCCTGGAGCGAATCTTAAAAAGATGAATAGGAATCAGGCACCAGAAAGTGGGGGAAATGGCTCCGGGGATAGCAGGAGCAGAAGCACAGAATACGAATGGGCAAGTAGGAATGAAAACCTTCCCCGTCCTTCTCCGTCCGGAAACCCTCTCCTGCAAATAGCTGGATGTATCCTCCTGGAGGGCTGCATCTCAAACCCAACCTGGCCACGTTCCAGCTGCTACCCAAACCAAAACAGGTCACTGATTCACCTGCTTCCCCCCAATTTAACTAACTGGGTTATCTCATCATTATTCTCCTGCTTTTAAATAAAATAACACTCCCGCGCTCCGTACAGCCCTTTACAATTACCAGTCCTTTAGACATTGCATGGTGGCTGTGGTACAAAGAAAAGAAACCCATGGTTCTCACAGCTCCATGGGGCTTCCGTTCTCTACTAACTGTGGGATTTCACTGAACCTCTCTGAATGTCCTTTCTCTACCGTAAAATGGGGACAGCGATAGTCTATGCCCAGGTAATTAACACGCTTTCGCAATCTCTTAGAATCTCATTAATTGTGTAAAAATGTTTTACAAGGACAGATATGTTATATACTCATAAAGATATATACTTTATGAGGGCGCCTGGGTGGCTCAGTCGGTTAAGTGTCTGCCTTCAACTCAGGTTGTGATCCTGAGGTCCAGGGATGGAGTCCGGTGTTGGGCTCCCTGCTCAGCGGGGAGTCTGCTTCTCCCTCTCCCTCTCCCTCTGCCTTTCCCTCCCATCCCTCTCTCTCTCTCTCAAATAAATAAATAAAATCTTTTTTAAAAAAAGATATATACTTTATCAGGAGAGATTCATGTTAGTGGTTATGGTTGGAACCATTAATATTAGTAGCTTTTGTATAATTAATGCATCTTTGAAACTTTGCATGCAGGCTGTTTAGATGCCTGCGAATAAAAACCCTGCTCTCCTCGCTGTTCAAATACAGGTATTTATTGAGCATGATTAAGTGTGCTGCACTGTGAGGGGGGTGATACAACAAGGTAAAAGACATTCTCCTAGTCCACAGAGGACTGGGAAGACATTTGTATGAAAATAAAAAGTTAACTAAGATACGTGCTAGAGATCTGGGTGCAGAAAAAGCCCAGTTCAAATCCCTGCTCAATGTAGAAGCTAAGTAAATTGCTAAATTTCACTAAGACTCATTTCTCTGTAAAATAGAGATTACAATAGTACCTATATCATCAGACGGATGTCACGAAGATTATCTGAGATTCAGCATGAAGAGCACTTAGTATGGTGCTATGCACAGGCTATTTAGTGGATAGCAAGTGCAGGCTGAATTAGGCACCAAATAAAGGGGAAGGTGCTAACTGCAATAGGAACCAAGAGACGAGAAGGATGGCTGAGAAGATCTCCAGAAAATGTGCATGGAGAGTGAACAGGATCTTCCTAGATGGTGAGGATGGGGCTGTGTACTCCAAGGGAGTATAGAGGGAGTACAGATGGTCTGAGGAGGCCCTGGGCTTCTCTACGCAGGAATGTGAAGAGATCGGACTTGGAACCCTTGTGCATCGCTGGCGGGAATGCAAGATGGTGCAGCTGCTATGGAAAACAGTACGAAGGTTCCTCCAAAAATTAAAAACAGAATGACCAGCAATCCCACTCCTGGGTGTATATTGAAGAGACTTGAAATCGGGATCTCAAAGAGATATTAGCCCTGTCGTGTTCATGGCAGCCAAGACGTGCAAACAGCCTAAATGTCTGTCAACAAATGAATAAGGAAAATGTGACAGAGACATACAATGGAACATTGGTCAGCCTTTAAAAAGAAGGAAACTCTGCAACAATAAGGATGAACCCGGAGAACATTCTGCTATGGAGAACATTTTGCTAAGGGCAATAAGCCAGTCACAGAAGGACTGCATGATCCCACTTATGTGGCATACCTAAATTCACAGAATCAAAGAGTAGGATGGTGGTGCCAGGGGCTGGGGGAAGGGAAACGGGGGGCGTCGCCAACCAACAAGCATCAGGTTTCAGCTAAGCAAGGTGAAGAAGCTCTAGTGATCTGTTCTGCCACATGTAAGGGGGTAGATACAGTAAGTGTTCTTAGCATAATAAAATACAATTTTAAAAAGAGGGATCGACAGAGACTGACCCAGCTGCACTGGAGGTGAAGGGTCACGCAGGGGAGCAAGCCTGAGGGCAGGCTGCACCTGCCCAGACACTTTCTAGGCTCACAGATTGTTTGGGAACAGAAACTATCCATTTCGGCTCCATTCAGAGCTGCCATCCTTGGCCTTCTGCAGGGTCAGGGCTTGGTAGCGTCTTGGCCACTGGGTCAGCCTAGAGCTTCCAGCAGTGAAGGAGCAAAGGGGCGAGCCCAGCACTTCTCCTCAACACGGGGGACCAAGAAGCAACAGATGGCGGGAGTCACTCCTTCCGCAAATTTACAGGCTACTCCAAGAAGTGCCTGATTTTCTGAGGTGCGGGCTTCGGCCTCCCCTTTCCCACATTAGCTGCCAGATGAAATCCCATATTTGTTCAAAAAATTTTTGGATGAAACAGCCGTGTTTCATAGAAACAGGGGGCCCAGATATTGGAGAAGAAAGAGAAATTGCCTTATGAGTGAGAAATCTGAATTCCTCCGAGAGAAAGCCGGTGGATTGGATTCCTTCTCTTCACGTTAAGGAAAAAAAAAAAAATCCAGTTATAAAGAGTTTGAAAATAATCTTCAGGGGAGGAATAATGAGAGTTATTTTAAAAACACAATGAGGGGAGTCACATTTCTCTCCAGCAGGTGTGTCACCGTTCACAGAAAAGAAGGGCCGGTGGGAGGAGGGAGCATCACGTGAACCTCGAGAACACTTTGAGGGCGTTCAGCCCGGTGCAGTTCCAATCAATTTTCCTTAGAACTTTCCTCAGATAAATTCCTCTGAGGAGTCTCCCCAGTCACCCAAGGAGACAATGAAAGACTCTGTTATGGGCTGAACTGTGTCCCCCGCAAAATTTGTATGTTGAAGCCTTAATCCCCAGTACCTCAGAATGTGAGTGTATTTGGGGAGAGGGTCTTAAAGTGGCCATTAAGGTAAAATGAGGTCATTAGGAGGGCCCTGATGCAATATGACTGCGTCCTCATAAGAAGAGAGATTAGGACACGGGTACGTACAGAGAGAAGGCCATGTGAGCACACGGGGAGAAGGCGGCCATCGGCAAGCCAAGGAGCGAGGCCTCTGAGGAAACCAGCCCTGCCGACACCTGCTCTCGGATTTCTAGCCTCCAGAGCTGTGAGGAAATCAGTATCTGTCATTTAAGCCACAGAGCCCATGGTACTTTGTCATGGCGGCCCGAAAAAAAAAGAGTAGACTCTGCATTCTCTCATCCACTCCAAGAGAATCCCAACCGTTTCCAAGTTCTCCAAAGAGCCAGCGAGAAGCCCTGGCCTTTCTACTCCAAAAGGCTGCCAACTCTCACACCTCCCCCTGGTGTCCCGTGGGCGTCCCCGGAAGATGAGGCAGAGGCCGGTTCCCCACCATCAAATGTCAAGGCCCACTCCCAACCAGACTCAGCCAAATCTCCTTCCCAGGCACAAATACATGGCGCACGGCCAGGCGGTGCTGGGCCACCTGGGACCCTGTGTTGGGGGACAGGGGCGGGGGGGGTGCTGGCCCCACATTCCCTCTCTCAGAAGCCAACGTGCTGTGCTGTGACTGCAGGCGTGCGAGGGAACCCCGACATCCCAGAGGAGAAGCCACGATGGCTTTGATGCCCCGACATCCCACCCTCCGCGCCCACACCGCTCCTCACATTAAGGAGCTGTCACTCGCTGTGCAAGATCTCCGGGCCTGGAATTTTCCTGCAAGCCGGAGAAGGCTCCCAGGGGGATGATAATAATCAGTCCTTCTCTACACAAAGAGGGGCAGAGTGACCCAGAACCACCGGGTCGTTTTGCGAACAGACAGGAAGGTGCTCCTGCTAACCAGCAGGGCTACCCAGAGGCCAGCTGACGCCCCGCCACCTCACCCCGCCGTCTCGCACACCCTCGTGAGCCGATACCCTCATCGGGACTCAGGGGTCTTTCCCCAAGTCCTGCTGCTCTTCCCACCTTGGTCAAAGGCCCAGGATGCATTCTAGATGGCCCCAGATAATAGCAGCCAACTTCTGTTGACTCTGCTTTTGTTTCTGAGGTGCATCTTACCTGCCCCACTAAATCCTGCCTCATGGGCCGCTCAAACCTCCCCTCTGGACCATCAGGCTCTGCCTTCCTGGCATCTGCCTTTCGACTGGCACGTCTCCAGCCCCCAGTGTGTCGTCCTCCAGCCCAGCGTCCCCAACCACAACACTACTGACATTAGGGCCCAGACCATTCCTCACTGTGGGGCCAGCTCTCCTGTGCATTGAGGGATGGCTAGCAGGACCCCTGCCTTTCTTTACGCTCTGGATGCCAGCAGCACCTTCGTCCCCAGATGTGACAACCCCAAATATCTCCAGATCTTGCCAAACGTCCCCAGGATCTTTCCGTTCAGCCATACAGTCAAATCCCCCAGAAACTTTTTTAAAAACACCAATGCCTGAGGGCGCCTGGGTGGCTCAGTTGTTAAGCATCTGCCTTCGGCTCGGGTCATGATCCCGGAGTCCTGGGATCGAGCCCCACATCGGGCTCCCTGCTCGGCGGGAAGCCTGCTTCTCCCTCTCACACTCCCCCTGCTGTGTTCCCTCTCTCGTTGTCTCTCTCTCTCTGTCAAATAAATAAATAAAATCTTTAAAAAAAAAAAAAAAAACCACCAATGCCTGGGTTCAGCGGCACTTAATGACTTAACTACCTGGTAAATAAATCAGAAACTCTAAGGACGGGGGACTTGATATCGATCTATTATAAGTGCAGCCAGTGTGGAGAAGCACTTGGACCCTCAAACCAGAATCATCCTTCCAGCACGTAAACCGACTCATTTTAAAACCTCAGACGGCTTCTCACTGAACGCAGAAAGCATCCAACTCCTCAGCACGACGTCCAAAGCCCCCAGGTCTGGGCCCTTCTTAACTAGCAGCCTTAGCACCCAACGACCTCCTGCTAACCCAGCCCCTGATGGCTCTCCCACACCAGCGTGCTGCTTGACACATCTGTTTTGTATCTGCCTCTTTGCATCTGCTCATCTTCCCATCCTCCTGGCAAAGAAAACTAATTTCTTGTACCTCAACTCCGTTACAACCCCCCTTGTGACTTGACCCCCTCACCCCAGGCAGAACTGACCATCCCCCACTTTGTGTGACCTGTAGATGCGTATCTTTGTGTGTGTGTATCTCCTCTTACGAGGTCTGCCACGATCTTGAGAACACTTCTCTCCTTACTTATAATTCTGTCTTTCTCTGTTAGACTCTAAGCTCTGGGGGGAAGGGGCCGTGCCTTAATCTCCACAGGGTCCCCAGCCCCTGGCATGGCGCCTAGCACATAAGTGCACAGTTATGTATGCGTGTTGAATGAAAGAAGGATACAAGCAAAAGATATCCTGCTCCGCCCACACCTCCTAATATTTCTGTTCCTGCGCTCCCTTCCCAAGCAAAAGCAGATGCCAGAAGCCACACCAGGAAGCACAGCATCTAACAGAAGGCTTCTCCACGTGGTACCACAAAAGTCAATGCCCCGGTGTTTCCCAAGGGCAGCAGTGACTGGTACTGGCAGGGATGGTGATCTGGACATCACAGAGGGGACCGGCCAGCACTGGTTCAGGAGCCCACACGTGTGGCAGCCACAGGGAGCAGTCCACCGTGTGTCACACACACACTGAGCACATGCCATTCCCTCTGCCTGGAACATCCTTCTCTTTCTCTCTGCCTAGAACCCCCACTTATCCTTCGGCTCTTGGCTCCACATCCCCCATGCACTTAAGTCAGGCCTTCCCACAGCCTCCTCTCTGCCCCAAGCTCATAGCATAGTATCGCATTTTGGCAACAGATGACAGTCAGTCCTGTATTTTTCCTGGTTCCACCCCTTAGTGGCTGTATGACTGGGGCAAGTCACCTCTCTGACCTTCAGTTTCCTTCTCTGTAAATGGTGATGATAATGACTGACTTGTGGACCGGTTGGGATAATGCAAGTAAGCCCCTACTACGGGGACAGAGCACACATTATAAATAGTCACTGAACATTTAATTGAATATTCCTTGAGTAGCGAATGACACTGCACCCATGTCCACATTCCTTTGGTCTGGGTCCTTCTCCAGAAGGCTGGACATCTAGTTCAGCTGGCTCATCGTGAAGGACCCCCTGGCAGGGCTCTTGAGACCGGCTCTAAGGAGCTCTGGGTGGGACCTGACTGGGGACCTCAGAACACACAGACAGGCAGGTCCCTCCCCACAAGGCAAAGGGAAAGAGAAGTCCTGGGGGTGTGGGCAGTCTGTGGGGCAGCGAAGGAAGTGGCTCAGCTCCAGGGGCTGGGGAGAACCGGCCTTCACAGCGGAGGAGTGGGAAGTTGGCAGGTGAGAAGGGCAGAAAGGGCTTTCCCAGGAGAGGAGCCTGAGGTATGAGAGGGCACAGGACTGAGGCTGCTTTGTTTTGTTTCCCTGGAGGGCAGGTCGGTGGGAGGGAAAGAGAGATGGGTCAAAGCAGGATCCCAAGTGCCTGGGCTGAGCAGGTTGTACTTGATCCCGGGAACATGGGAAGCCAGTGGAGGGTTTTAGGCTGAGGAGATCAGCGTTAGCTTAAGAATGAAAATCAATGCGTTTATGAAGCATACTGTGGAGGTAAGCAGGCTGGGGGTTGCGGAGGGAGTCTGGAAACCAAGACACCAGCCAGAAGGCCAGGTGAAGAGAGGAAAATTTACCAGATAACAGTCATGATGGAATAGAGTGTCGAGATTCAGAAAACAGAATGTCTCCAGACCATTGCTCTCTGAGCCCCCAAGCCAGAGCTGCCCAGGAGAATCCTGGAAGATGATTTATGGCTTTCAGATATCAGACTTCGGTGGTTTCTTCTGCTTTTAGGAATTGGTGTCTGCGATACAGGCTCTATGGATTCTTTTTATGGATGAGCCTCACACCTCTACTACCTGGAATATGCACCAGCTTCTTGAAGTAGGTGGTCTACGTGTTGACCGACTGTCTCCATCATGCCTGGGACTGTCCAGGTTAATTTAGCACTGAAAGTCCTGGTCAAATCAGGACAGTTGGTCACCTACTACACCAATCTGCTGAGCTCCAAGGGCTCAAAGCAGGGCTCTTAATTGTCACAAAGCATTCAGCTAATTCTACTCAACAAGATAAGCCTAAAAAGGTTGACACTGCACTGTGAAATACGGCTGTAGAAGGGATGAAGGCTGGGCAAGTGACCTGGGACCTAATCCTTTGTCCATCTCCTCTGACACTGATTATCTCAAAAGTCCAGAACAAAAAGGAGCCAGTTGGAACCCAACACATCACCCCACAAGGTGCATGCCACATCCCAAGTGTCCACGGGATGGATACCGGGTGCCTGGCCACATGGTCTGAGAAAGCCTTTGCAATGGAAGGGAAAGGCTCTGACTCCTGCTGCCAACACAGACAGATCTGAGATACACAAGTACACACACTTGAATGAGGAATCTAGAGGCTCTGGGAGCAGGGTGTCCCTTTATTCTACAAATCACACCGTTTTTGTGGTCTATGTGTACACACCACACACACTCCAACTTAAAAATACTGCAATGTGGGATTCGAAAAATAGCAAAAAAAAAAAATGTTAATTCAACATCTGGGAACCTTATGATAATATCAGGATTCTGCCTGAAATCTGACACAGCCTCGGCTTAAATGATTTCGGGCACCTTCCTCTCCAGAGTAACAGGTTGTTTTCCAGTTTCCAGCGGACCATCGCCCTTGGCTTCAGATTCTCAGCTACAAACAGGTTACGTGGAAACCTAATTATCGTAGTCTTTAACACACACACACACACACACACAGCAAATAAGTCATTTAATAACACCAAGCAGCACTAACGGACCACAGGGATGCCCTCCCCTCCCGGCCACGCGCCCCGCGCCTCCCCAGCATCTCCGCGGACACTTCCCAGAGTTGGGACCCCGCGCACCTCCCAGGGCCCAGGGCACCGGACCGCGCTCACCTTCTGCAGAAATGCCATCCTCGGCCTGTACTGTTGGCCTTGGTGTCGGATCGTCATCCTGGACCCGCGATGAACGCCGAACCAGAACCCGAGCGAACCGCAGGAGGGGAACCCCCGGCGAAGGCACCCGCGCGCCCCGCACACGCCCCGGCGTCCCGGCAGGAGGAGGGCGGCCCGGAGCGCGGGGCGGGGGTGGCTGCTGCCGGCGGCGCCCCTTCCCTCGGCCTCGGCCCCCGCCCCGGGAAAGCCGCTGGAATCCGCGCCAGCCAATCAGCGCGCCGCGCCGCGGGCTCATTAGCATGAGCTGCGCTTGCGCCCATCTGCCGCCAGGGGGCGGTGTCTGGCCCCGGTGGGACGCCGCGGAGCCTCAGGTGAGACCGGCTTGTGCCTGGCGCCCTGCGAGTGGGAGCATCTGTCGCAGATAGTGGCCTTTTCACCTGGGGCAGAAGTCTGTTATGTGCAGAAGTGAGACAAAGCAGCCTCACTAATGACCGCGGTGGGAAAAATGGTCTTTCCCATCCCAGCTTTGCCACTGGCTAGCTGGGCAACCTTAGGCAAGTTTCTTAAATTCTAAGCCTCAATTTCCTTACCTGAAAGGTAAAAATGAAAAATGGAATGGTCATATCCAACAGACGGGTTGCTATATCATTTAATGGGGAAATGTGTAACACAGTGCTCGGTCCTCAGCAAATGTTTAGCAGTGTCTAGGGAAACAAATCATAAGTTGATTGGTGAGGTGTTGGTTAATGAAGGAGGGGAAAGAAGGAAGGAAGGAAGGGAGGGGGGGAGGGAGGGAGAGAGAGAGACAGGAAAGATGCAGTCACTACTGGGCCAGCTGCCTGATCTAAGCAAGTTATATTTTCCTTCTCTGGTCCTTAGTGTTTCATATCTAGAAAATGAAAAATGACCTTCCTAAGTAATCAGCGAGACTCTTTGTCTGTGAAGCATCTTATTTTTTCATATTAGCTGGATGGCGATCGATTGTGGCAGATAAAATGTTTGAGTTGGAAGGAGAACAATGAGGGGTTTGGCTCAGAAAGGCACACCAATCAATGTCCCTTTAAAGCCCATGGTTCTTATCCATATTTTTGGTCATACCTGTAAAATGAAAGCTATAGACACTCTCTCAGGAAACATATTCATGGGCACATGCATGCACATATACACACAACGCACACATTCACACAACACTGACTCAAGTTTGCAAACAATTTCTTTTTTTTTATTGTTATGTTAATCCCCACACATTACATCATTAGTTTTAGATATAGTGTTCCATGATTCATTGTTTGTGCATAACACCCAGTGCTCCATGCAGAACGTGCCCTCCTCAATACCCATCACCAGGCTAACCCATCCTCCCAACCCCCTCCCCTCTAGAACCCTCAGTTTGTTTTTCAGAGTCCATTGTCTCTCATGGTTCTTCTCCCCCTCCGATTTCCCCCCCTTCATTCTTCCCCTCCTGCTACATTCTTCTTCTTCTTTTTTTCTTTCTTAACATATATTGCATTATTTGTTTCAGAGGTACAGATCTGAGATTCAACAGTCTTGCACAATTCACAGCGCTTACCAGAACACATACCCTCCCCAGTGTCCATCACCCAGTCACCCCATCCCTCCCACCCCAAACCCCTGCAAACAATTTCAAGGGCTTCATGGCTGGTCCCCTCTAGGAGTGGTCCACCACTCCCTTTTGCTTTAGAGAATCCAGGACCCAATAGGTGTCCATCCATGCAGAAGACCAGAGATCCTACTAAGCAAACCAGGCCACTGGGAACTATGTTCCTAGTGTGAACTACAACCCAAGAAAAGTGCTGGAATACCCATATCCAAATATAACTTTTATTTAATAGAGTGTCTTTGGGCCTGGACTTATATAGAACACACACTGAGATGTGCTGGAGCAGATGAACTATGGGAGTTTCCTTCCAGCTTCAACATTCCTTGATTCTATAAACCCTAAGCGTAAAGGGGAAAAGTGGCTTTCCTACATAAAATCAAGGATGAGATAACTTAAATTGTTCAGGAGCAAAAACAGGAAAAATACATGAGATCTTGCTTAATAATCAGATAGGAGAGACCCCATAATGCCTGCCAATGTCTTCTCCTTCCCTTCTATCAGGCCCTGCCCTACCGAGCAACCTTGCTTTGTGGGACCCACCCTCCCTTAGCTCACTGGACCAGGGATGCTGAAGATGTGAGCCAGCAGCCACTCCATGATATGGATCTGAAAAGCTTAGATGAACTTGCTAGATTATTACCTTTGCAAAAGTCAACTTGAGCCCGACAGAGGTAAAGTCAGGGCCAGAGGAAGCTGAGGCCAAGTGCAAGGTGAAGTTACAAGGCAACAGAAATGAAAATTGAGCAGAGGAAGCCCATTGGAAAAAAAGAAGCAAAGAAACTAAATAGGCTGAGAGCAGAGGAGGGGCCGTGAGGCCGACCGAGAAGTCCCTAGAGCTAACCTGGCTCCCTGCCTTTCCAAGGGCACGTGCATCTCCACAAATCCTCTCAAGTAACTTGAGTCCTTGGTTTCTTGCAACCAAAGGGGCTTAAAACATAATGTGGTGTCAAGACTTTAGTGACAGTGTCCTGAAAAATAGAATTGATTTAATTCGCCTATTCATTTAAACAACAAACTATTGCATGCCAGGCATTGAGCTAGAGCAGAATATGACCCAGTCCCTGTCTCGAGGAGCTCACAGGTTCATGGGGGAGAAGAATACTTGAACAAAAATATGTTATAATTCGAATCTATATATCATGGAGATCCAGTCAATGCAACACAGAACTTTGTAGAAGGGCACCTTATCCAGCCCAAGTGGAAGAGAAAATCAGGGAGACTTCCTGGAAGAGGAGTCCTAAAGGAAAAAGGGATTGCTGCAGGTACATCAGACAACAGCAAAAGAATATGCACAGAGGCAAGGATTAGCATCATTTGAGGGGGTGGCGAGGAATGCATTGGACACAAGGTCTCAGGAGATTGGATAGAGGGAGGCGGGCAGGAATCAGACAATGGTTGGCTTTGGGTCAGGGATTAAATGGAAAGAGGTGTAAAGGAACTTTCTGAAGTGATAGAAATGTTCTATATCTCAATGGGAATGGTGGTAACACAAGTAAATAAGTTTGTCAAAACTCATCCAACTGTACTCTTAAAATTGGAGCATGACCCAGTCTGTAAACCATACCTCAACAAAAGGATTGACTCCCAAAAGCAAATATTATCTTGCAGCATGGTAGAGGGACGTGATACAAAACTGAAATCCTCCCAGGACTCAGGTAAGTGAGCATTCCATCATCATCGTCACTATTGTGACCTCCTCCTCATTAACAAGAGGGTGTCATTCAGACCCTAGACAGGTCTTGTTGCCCTGGATACTATTCAGTGTAATCGACATGGGCCTGAACCTTGTCCCCTGTAGGATAAGCCTTGTCCAGGCACAATGACGTGGTCCTCCATACCGCAGGGTCCTTTAAAACCGAGGTCTAAGGTCATCTCCCAGTAAAATGTCCCTGGCCAGCTCAACAGTTTAGTTCAGTGCACTGCGCTCAGTGCTGAGGAGATAAGACTTTAGAAAGCCAGGCTCCCAGCTCCCAGACTGGGAGGGGAGACAGAATCTTCAACAGTTCATTCCCACATGATGGATGTATCAGACCACTTCCAGGCAGAGACTTCACAAAGGGTCTTCTTAGAGGTGGGGCAGGGTTAAGGGAACCCCTAAAAGAGGTCTAGGCACCCAGGGATCGACAACCATGGAAACCACTGCTGTTATCCAGAAACAAAGGGCTGGGGGGCTAGAGCATTGGTGGAGGGGGCTGCCTTGCAGGGCTGTCATCTTGGAGGGACACAGCCATGGCTAGATAGGATGCCAGGGGAATAAATACTCTGACCTGCTCTCCTCCTGGTGCCTCCCATTGCTCAGTTCTGACCAGAAGCCAGGGGGTAGTGGAGCCTGGGGAATGCACCTGTTAGGGTCAGTCCCTGGAGCACAGAGCCATGCAGACGAAGGCAAAGGATTCAAGAGGTGGGAGGGACACAGGGTAGGTAAACCATAAAGAAGCAGCATGATGTGTTAAGTGTCTTTGATAATGCAGAAGCCCAGAGGAGCGTTCTCAGAGTTGATCCTGTGTCCCCAAGCACTTTGAACAACTCATTAACAGCACCTCCCTACCTACACAGATGTCTCCCTGACTCAGAAATCACGTCGAACTCATCTGACTTCCAGGGCCACTGCCCTTTTCTACCCCTTGTTTGCATTTCATATAATTTTGTCTTGTTTGAATTTGTTACGAGTGTGTATTACATGTGCAATCCTATTCTCATTTAGAGAAAAAAAACCCTTCCATGCATGAATGTTTCTTCCTAGCACCTGCTAGAGAGGCAATCACTCATGAAAATGTATTCTGTAGGAAAACTAGAGGGCCTTATTTTCCCACAGTGAGCATACCAGGCCAGAGGGACAGAATCTCTTGGTGCACCCACTGGTCAGCTCTGGTTCAGTAATAAAGTGAAGTGCAGGTGAAGCACACACCCCCTTCTCACCGTACTTTCACCTTCTCCACAAAGAAGCTATGTTAGACCTCAGCAAGCTGGCCACACCTGGTGATCCTGGCTGTTCAATCTGGGAGAGTGGAAGAAAAAGAGGACTTGGAACCTTTCTAGGAGATTCCATTCCTCTTCCTCATCCAGGGATTTCTCAGAAATTATCTTGGCCCACTAGGGGCCATCAAAAGTACAGTACATCACAAAGTACAGTCCTATAAAAGCCCCATCCTTTATCCTTTTTTATCCTAAATTACATTGTCTGGATGCATCCAGAGATCATACTTTTCACGAGGATCACCAGAGATAAACAGGTAAACAGAACAGAACCACACATTGCTCTGTCCCCCCCCCAACTCTGTGGGGTACCCTGCTGTCTATCTACGGACCAGGTCACACTGGAACTTTCTCAAATGACGTCTGCTACTTTCTGGTGAAGGGTGTTATTATTTTACATTATAGAAAATTTGGAACTGTGGAGTTTTTAAAAATGACATTAAGAGAAAAGGCATTTTTCACAACTTGAAGTAGGCTTTGGTTTTAAGACAGTGTTGGGGCTAAGGGGAGGTGTGAAGGTCTCAAGGCACAAGATGTGTGTTCTGGGCCCTGCTCTAGTTCTCACAGGATGTGTGATTTTTTGAGACAGCTTTATTGAGGTGTAATTGACATACACCAAAAAGCACTATATTTAAAGTATACAATTTTATAAGTTTTAATATATGTATACATCCATGCAAACACACCCATGATCAAGATAGGGAACATATCCATAACCCCCAGAAGTGTCCTTTGTGATCCCTCCCCCTACTGTCCCTAGGCAACCACCTGTCCCTTTTCTGTCACTATGAATTAGTTGGATCAAGTCACCTAATCTCTAACCAAGTCACCTAATCTCTCCGAGTCATTAGTTTCTTATTAGTAATAAGAAAGTATCAAATTTGATGAATTCAGAAGTCCTCTCCTATTTTAAAATCATATGATTTTAGTATTCTAGGTAGAATAAATCTCCATCAGCCCCAAGGTAGACGGAGTGGGATTTAGTGCTCCCTGCAAAGCAACGCCCCTCTGAACTTGAACCAGCCACCCCAAAAATGGGATTCCATGTAACAGACATTCAAAGGTGCTGAGTGCCCGTATGATTTCACTCATATGTGGAATTTAAGAAACAAAATAGATGAACATAGGGGAAGGAAAAGAAAAATAAAATAAGATAAAAACAGAGAGGGAGGCCAACCATAAGAGACTCTTAACTCTAGGAAACAAGCTGAGGGTTGCCGGAGGGGAAGCGGGTGGGAGGATGGGGTAACTGGGTCGTGAGCATTAAGGAGGGCACATGATGGAATGAGCACTGGTACTGGGTGTTCTATGCAACTGATGAATCACTAAATTCTACCCCTGAAATGAATAATACACTATATATGCACTAAATTGAACTTAAATTTTTAAAAAAGTACATTTAAAAAAGTGCTGAGTGCTACCATCTACATACCCCAACCATTCCTGCAAGTGATCAAGAGGGGTGGGGGTGAGAGGCAAGAAAGACCCACTTTAGGAGAAGAGACCCCAGGAAAATGTATCACTTGGTGCACCCCAGTAGTCTTAGTCTCACTGAAGTCCCCTTCTATTGTGAGACACGCTGTGCCCGTCCTTCGAGGATTCTGAAACCAAATGCACACAGCCTGGGGTCCTCTACTGACACCCAGACTCTCCCCCTGCCTGTGTGGGTGGCTCAGGCACCACAGCCCAGGTCCCCAGCCCCTCCTCCTGCTGCCAGCCACATCACTGCCTTTCGTGAAGAGACCAGAGAGCAGCAGAGAGCAAATGTCTTGCTTAAGGCTTTCCAAAACAAGGGATTTTTCAAAGTCCCTGCCCCTTCTGCTTTTCCCTTGGTTTCCCTAGGAAAGGCAACGTCTGAAAGGGTATAGGAAGATGACCCATAAAGGAAAATCAAAGAAAATAAAAACATTAGCCCCTGCAAGAATATCTTTTAACATCTGTAACTCACTTTTTTCAGATGTTGCATTTGAAGACCTACTTCACCCCTGCTCATTTCTCTTTGCTCCCATGTGTGGATCTAATAATGCTTTCTCTCTCTTCTTTCTTTCTTCTCCTTTTCTCTAGTTAGAGAAAGAGAGATGTCTGGATACATCACCTGAACCTTAGAAAAGCCAATTCTGCTTTCCCGTTCTCTGTTTATCTTTGGTAGCCAGTCCTTCTGGGTCCAAACCTCAGGCCACGTTACAGACACTAGATTCGGTATTTTGTAAAAAGTACGAACCCTCCTGGGGCACCTGGGTGGCTCAGATGGTTAAGCATCTGCCTTCGGCTCAGGTCATGATCCCAGGGTCCTGGGATCGAGTCCCTCATTGGGCTCCTGACTCAGTGGAGAGTCTGCTTCTCCCTCTCCCTCTACCTCTCCCTCTGTTCATGCTCTCTCTCTGTGTCAAATGAATAAATAAAATCTTCATTTAAAAAAAAAAAGTACAAACCTTTAGGACAGGAAGGAATCCCAGGGCGTGGCTGCTAGTGAGTATGGGGTTTCTTCTTGGGTGATGAAAATATTCTGAAATTAGACAATGGGTGATGGTTGAACGACCTCGTGAATATACTAAACCCACTGAGCTATACACTCTAGAAGGGGGACGTTTATGGTCTGTGAATTACACCTCAATTTTTAAAAGTGCAAACCCAGAGATTTAATTTCCCAAGCGATTGCTATTGTTAGGATGTCCCCTTTCTCAAAAAGTTGTAGCGGCTCCCATTCACCTCCCTAGCAAAGTTCATTCTTTCAGGGTCAGGCCCAATGTGATTTTTCAGCCACGGTTTCCCTGCTCATCAACACGAGGGTCCTTTCCTAGCCAGTCCTGAAATGTGCTTTTTCTCTAGCACGTGGTGGATCTGTTTCACCATATGTCTTTTCTCTTGCCAGTGGTTCTTTGGATAATCCCCTCGTGCCTGTATTTGACAAATGAGATGCTCTCTGCTGGCCTCCATCAGAACCTAGATCAAGTTGCACTCTCTGAGGGGATGCTTTCCTCCTCCCCACTCCTTCGGCGTGGAGTCTGTGCCTCGCATTTTCCACTCACAACTTTGGGTTACAGATACTTAATGCATAGCCTATATCCCCTCCTAATCAATGAGTTTCACCAGGGATAAGGGCCGCCGGTGGCTTGTAAGTCATGGTTTCTGGATTTGGGTTTTGGTTTGGGTTTTGGCAGGAGGTCGATCTGATTTGTGGCATTGCCCATTGCTGTGGTGTAAATACTCCCTACTAATGTGACATCGGTGACCACAGAGATACTGGATGGGAGTTGGAAGTCCTTCTCTGTTAGATTCATGGTGTAGCACCAAAGACTGCTAAGGATTAGCAAAACCTGAATTGGGGCATAGTTACATAAAGAGCAATTAGGGAAACAATGATAGAAACATAAAAATGGATGGAAATTAAGATGGGCACACTAATGCTTCAGCCAGGCTTGACTTTACACTGAACAATTTTTTCTCTTCCTCATTCTCAAAGCCTCCTCCGTTCACTTGTTTTTCTGTGGAATCCTTTATTCCAGGAACTCGGTGTCGATATTGACATCCTGCTGACCTCAATGTATACTTAGTAACGAGACTCCAATGGCTGGTGCCCCAGCTAGTGATGAGACCCCCTGGAGATGTGACCAACCCAGCTAGTACCATGGACCAGATTCTTATCGAAACCACCCAGATCCTGTATTTTCCCATAAAACCCCTCAATCTTTTAACCTGGGTGGGTCTACAGTTTTGAAGGCATTAGCCTGCTGCATTCTCCTTTGCCTGGCAAAGTCATAAAACCATCGTTCCTCTTTATCCCCAAACTCTGTCTTCCTATTACATTTCAGCTCCAGAGCACAGAGGTCAGTTTTCGACATTAGGACTCAGTGGGAAAACTTTCTAGCAACCAGAACTGTCCCATAAACTAACTAGGTTATCTCTTGGGCCAGGAAACTGGGTGCCGTTGGAGTGTTCATGGTCTAAGATGTTGAAGATGAGATCTACAGTACATTTAGTGGTAAACTATATAAACCTGTCCATCTCTTCCAACTCTAAGAATTTTTGAGTCTCGGATGGGTATGACTCCAAGGCCATATGGCAGAGAAATGGATGCTGCTATTACTCACCCAGTATCACCGTCAGAGATTAGGCATTCACCCATGAGAAAGGTTTCCTGGCTGGCCTGATCTACCCCCTCCGTGCCCCTAATGCAGCCTTCCCCCCTTAAGCTCCCTGTACACTTTGCATTATCTGTGTGAATTTTGCATATGAGTATAGGGTTTACAGGGTGGTATCTTATATCCTGAGGATGGATCTGATCTCTCCAAAGGCAATGGTCATTTCTCCTGACAATCTGCAAGGGAAGAGATGCGTTCTAAATCAGGAAAAGGAAACAATAATTCACAAAGTCCGCCTTAGGTAGCAGTCTATTATTGCTGGAACTCATCTGCCCATTATATGAGAACAAGTCCCTGACCAAGAAAAAATGGAATCTGTAATCCCCAGGAATCAGACCGTTTTTTGTAAGGAAATTTTTCTGACTTCATGTGGTTTTCTCTACTTCCCTTTCATCATCTAGCATTTATTACATTTTCATTAACTGTTCCTGATTTCTCCGCTCTGTGTTGGAGAGTATTCAGTTTTGTCCAACTAAGCCTTTATTGAGCACCATTTCTGGGGTGGCTACCGGTTAAGTACCTATGGTATAAAGCTGAATAAGATACAGTCCTGCCTTCAGGGTATTTCCAGTGGGAAAGAAAGATATAAAATATAATTCTGGGATCATGCAGTAGATGATATTGCTGTATGCGGAAGGCAAAGGAAAACTAAAAAAGGAAGGGTGGTAAGAGCTTGCTTGGAAGCAAACAATGATAACAGTCATTAGTACACCTGCTTCACTCATTAGTCCCCACCACAACCCTATGAAGCGGACGTCTATCATCAATATTCCCATTCAACAAATGATAAAATGAGACTCAGAGAAGATAAATAACAAGCTGAAGTCCATGAACCTACTAAGCCACAGAACCAGAACTGGGAACCTGGCAGCCCGGTTCTGACTTCGAGCCTTACCTGGGGCCATGCTGGGATATCCTGATTGGCCAGACCTGGGTCATGAGCCCACCCCAGAAGTAGACTGAGGCTTAGGTGTTTTCCCACAGAAAAATCATAGTGTCAAAATCAGAAAAAAAAGAAGACTGGTTGTTGGGCAAGCAACATCAGCAGTTGTCCACTGCAGAATGACTTCAGGAGTGCAGCTCTTCCTTTCTCTTGGATTATCGGCTTGGGATGAATTTTCCGCAGATGGTATCGCACTGATCAGAACCTAAAACACATTAAATGGCTCTTTTTTTTAAATATATATAACTCACTGGTTTTCTCTCTTTTTTTAAATTTTTTAAATTTAATTTTATTTTATTATAGCTTTTTTTCTTTCATTATGTTATGTTAATCACCATACACTACATCATTAGTTTTTGATGTAGTGTTCCATGATTCATTGTTTGCGTGTAACACCCAGTGCTCCATGCAGAACGTGCCCTCTTTAATACCCATCACCAGGCTAACCCATCCCCCCAACCCCCTTGATATAGAATGCCAAGTAGTTTTTCAACAGGATTGCCTCTTTACATCCTGTTTGCCCAGAATGAATTTATTTCACCATGCCCTTAGTTGTGTTAGATGCTATTAGATTTAAACCTAGACAATTCTGGGGCACCTGGGTGACTCAGTCAGGCGTCTGCCTTCCCCTGGAGTCCTGATCTGGGGTCCTGGGATCAAGCCCCGCCTTGGGCTCCCTGCTTCTTTCTCTCCCCCTGACCCGGCACTCTCTCTCTCTCAAATAAATAAATAAAATCTTTTTAAAAAATAAACCCAGACAATTCTTTTTTTTTTTTTTTAGATTTTATTTATTTATTTGAGACAGAATGAGAGAGAGAGCACATGAGAGGGGGGGAGGGTCAGAGGGAGAAGCGATGCGGGACTCGATCCAGGGACTCCAGGATCATGACCTGAGCCAAAGGCAGTCGCTTAACCAACTGAGCCACCCAGGCGCCCCAGACAATTCTAATTTTACTAGATTCTGCATTTATATTTGCATAGTCTTCCCTTTCTCCTTTTAGAGCAGAAAATCCAAATAAGAGGGTTAACACGAACCTCTGAATCAACAGACGAGCCGGTGGGGCCCTAGGGGTGAGGGGAAGGACAGGTGTGCCCAGTCATCCCTGCAGTGTTAGGGGACAAAAGGGCTGGGTCTCCGAGAAGAGAGGAGCAGCAGGTCCAGCCCCTCCCTGGGGTTCAAGTCCAAAAGGTACTTCCTATGTAAAACCTTTTTAAAAAAATTATTTAGGGTCCCTTCACCTGTGTTACTGTTTTAAAGTTAGACTTCATGCCAATAAAAAAGGGATGTGCGCATCCGCTAATAAAAACATGCCACTCTTGATCTCTGGGTTGTAAATTAATTAATTAATTAAGTGCAGTCTTAAAAAAAAAAAAAAAAACAGCTAGAAAACTGTTGAGACCTCCGGGGTGCCCCACTGTGAGTCCGTATCTCCATTTATGGCAATTCCCAACACTCTGCCACTAGTGCTGCCAGATGCACACGTAAAAAAGGGCAGTAGGGTGTGCCAAAGACACAGACGGGTGCTCTACCCCGCGGGCCCGGCGCCCCCGTTTCCTTCCCGCCGTACCGCCGCCGGGGGCCAGATCATAGAGGTGAGGATACCTCCAAGCTCCTAGAGAGGAAACGCGACTCTCGGAAGACGGACTTCCGCTGACGGCCACTTCCGGCTCTGCCCCACCGGCCGCGGTGGGACGGGTGGGAGGGCGTGGGCTGGGCGTTGTGTCTTGTGCTCCGGGCGCTGGGTCGCCAGCGAGGTGGGCGCAGGCCCCGGAAGGCAGGCCCGGGGCTGCGGGGCGCCGCGGGGCGCTGCGGGGCTGGAGGGCGGGGAGGAAGGCTTCCCGGAGGGGCCACCCTGAAGCCGTGGCGTCGGGGCCTCTCTCCCCGAAGTGATGCCTCGGGATCGGCCCCGCGAATACCCAGAGCTGTGGGCTTGTTTCCTTTTGATGACTTCTCGAGGCCGTCTGGCTTGTAGAAAAGAATGGCGACACCCTAATTGAAAAATACATAGTTTAGGGTTCGTTCCCATGTACCAGAGAGAACGACCTCCTTGTGCATTTAAAACGGTTGAGTAACTAAAACAAAAGTAAGTGCCTTAGTATTTCATTGTGGCCAGATACGGGAGACAGGATCGTGGTTCGGGTCGAACCATGAGGAACCGTGGCCCAGGAAGAACGGGGTGAAGGGGGAGTAGGCAGAGGGCAATTTGGAAGGAGGTCGGAATACCCTCCCTATGGGAGAGGAGGGTGAAGGCTTGGAATAAAGAAAGACCTCTTACCACGTGTTACTGCCCCTTGCCAAGGGGAAATGGGACGCTCGCCATTGCAGATTACTTGCGGGATACATGCCTGGTTCTTTCTCTTCTTGGAACAGGCCGACTGCCTAAACATTTGAACTCGATTTTAAGTGAGGATAAAAAGTAATAATTCTAAAAAATAAAGTGAGGATGATGTCTGCCATCTCCTGTGTGTGATTAGTGGTATGGGTTCTTTGGTGAAACTGTTTTACTAGATTGTGGAATACTTCACATAATGTGTTAAGCACAATGGACAAATAAGTTTTGGATTTGAACTATGGTCTCTTAGCACAGTTAATAGTAGAACACTAAATTGTTCTTTTATTTTATTTTATTTTATTTGTCAGAGAGAACAAGCGAGGAGTGGCAGGCAGGGGAGAAGCAGGCTCCCCACCGAGCAAGAGCCCGATGCGGGACTTGATCCCAGGACCCTGGGATCATGATCTGAGCTAAGGCAGAGGCTTAACCCACTGAGCCACCCAGGCATCCCGAACACTAAATTGTTCTGAGAAGCCCTGCAGTAATGGAACTTGTCTAACTTTGTTTAGCCTGGTGTTTCTCAAGCATTTTGACCACAGAAACTTTTGAGTAACACCCTATTAATATCTCTCCACTGCGGTTTTTCCCAGAACAAATTTTGGGAAATACAAAGAAATCATTCACCTGGGCGCAGACCTACTCAGAAGGCACTCTCACTTCTCAAAAGACATTTCAGAAAGTACTTTTTTGAAAATCATCTGACTGGATTTCAGTAAGGATAGTTGCGTTTGAGAAAATGGTCCATAATTACAAAGTACTACAGACCATGTAACATTTGGAATAGGAAGTAAACTCTCCTTGCCTTTCTCTTACAGTAGATAATATCTCAATATTATTGAGCATATACTATCAATATATAATTATAAACCAATGGAAAAATTATTTGGGGGTGGGGGGAGGAAACATGAATTGTTCCCAGCAGAAATTCTACAGTTAAGACTTCTTAATGACAAACGGAGGAAATCTGTTCATGGACTCCTAGAAGGACCTACTTTATTTTATTTATTTATTTTTTTCGTGGCTCAGTCGTTAGGCGTCTGCCTTCGGCTCAGGTCATGATCCCAGGGTCCTGGGATCGAGCCCCGCATCGGGCTCCCTGCTCAGCGGGAAGCCTGCTTCTCCCTCTCCCACTCCCCCTGCTTGTGTTCCCTCTCTCGCTGTGTCTCTCTCTGTCAAATAAATAAATAAAATAATTTTTTTTTTTAAAAAAAGGACCTACTTTAAATAGAATGTAGCTAAAAACCATGTGAGTTTGTACGTATGACATTAAGTGACATTCACTGGAAACTTGCCCTAACAGAATAAAATGTAATACAAGGATTGTCTTGAACTTTGCTCAGGATTGCTTAGTTACTAAAGTAACAACAGAAGCTCTTAATGAGGTAGTTTCACATGTTTGGCACAAACCTCTGTCAGGGAGAGCTTTGAAGTAACTTCCTAGTATGTTACTGAATTTGCGGTTTCTAGCAAAACCTGCCTAAAGATGAGGGTGAGAATAGGTTAGAGTGCCCTTGTTCCATTGTGTAGGGCCAGAAACCTAGTTTCATTACTTTGCACAGAGGTAAGCAGAAGGCTCCAGAAGACACACTAATGCTAACCAAACTCAAAAGGGACTGATGTATAGACCTAGAGTGTGAGTTAATTCCTTTCTAGTGAAAAATATAATTTTCAGTCATCTGGATAATTTTATTTGCCAACAGTGTGTTCCTTCTTGAAGGAAGATCTACATGGGAGACCAGATTGTTTTACTATGGTGTATTGTATTGAAGACAAATAGCATGAAATCAACAAGGAGAACGATACCCAAGGTTAATGGCGTCTGGTATCTTCATTCTACAGATACACCTGTCAGATTGGCTAGGTATTTATTTTCATGAGTAAAAGGCACTCTCTCCTGTGGTGCTAGAGACAAGATAAAAATTCCCGGTTTAATATCCCTTTCAGAAATGCTCTCCCCGTATTCTTTCTCAAGCTAGAGTTTAATGCAATTAACTTGGTTTAAGCTTTTCTGTTTACAGCCTCTGTCCAGCTGTGCCTCCCTGAAGTTGCACCCAGGTCACCAAGTTTGGATGTGGGATCTTTATAGTCTCTTTGTCCTTTCTATTGATGATTGATTTCATTCTATATATTTGATCTCTTTCTGAAATTTAAGTTCCTATTGGCCCTGTTGTTGGTTCAAAACCTTGGGAGCTTCCTGGGTGAAATCTGAAACTGTTCCCTGTACACAGAAGGCAAGGAGAGACCAAAGGAAAAGGCAAACCCCAGATTAGTAGGTAGTAGGTCTAATAAGCAAGGCTTGCCATGGGTGGCCGTAAGACGAGTAAATCTCATCCACCCACCAGAATCTTTTTTTAAATTTTTTATTGTTATGTTAATCACCATACATTACATCATTAGTTTTTGATGTAGTGTTCCATGATTAATTGTTTGTGTATAACACCCAGTGCTCCATGCAGAATGTGCCCTCTTTAATACCCATCACCAGGTTAACCCATCCTCCCACCCTCTCCCCTCTAGAACCTTCACCCACCAGAATCTTAAAAGTTTATATAGAAGTCTTAATGGGGATCAGTCATGTGTACTGTCCAGATGATCTCAACACACATTGCTCTCTCAAGCCTACGTCCTTGAAAATGGCTCTCACCATGGGAACAGCAGGCCGAATGTGCACTCCAGGGATGGGAGGGGGTGAGGAACCTCCGATTGCCCAGGTCCAGTCTGAGGGTCAACTGGTGATCAATGTCCTCTTGATGACTTCCTCCAACACCCATTTAACCCATCCAAGAACCAAAATCTGTATTCATGTATTTGATAATCTTTCCTCTATGACACTGTACTTGATGTTAAGACTAACTGCACACAATTTTCTAATCAAATAGGACCCTTCAATTCCATTGGCTACATAGTCAAAATTTGTCCCTTGTTGAGAGATTATAGCTATAATTATCTAGATAGCTGTTAGGTATTTTCTCCATTTCTAATTATAAATTCGAGTAGTGACTGGCTTTGTGTGTATTTTATATATGCTCCCAACAACAGCTGTTATTTATCTACATTGGTCATAATTTAGTATACTTGAAGAGTGGCCCAAAAGAGGAATTTCCAGGAATTTGAAGAGCTAGCTCTTGGGGTTTGAGCTCAACAGCACCCATCTGTGATAAATGAATAATTAAAGGACCGAAGAACCTAGGGTCCCCATGCTCCACCTGAGCAAGAGGAGGGTGGAAAGAGAAGACTATTGGGGGCAGAAATGCAGCCAGGAAAATAACACCAGGCAAGAGATCTTATGTCAGTGCTTTAGAAAATTCTCATACCAGGTGATGCCAACAACCCAGGATATTTTGAGCAGCTCCAAGAGCTGTGTCGTGAAAGGCTGAGTCCAGACATTCACATGGAAAAGCAGGTACCAGAGCTGCTCACACCACAGTAGTTCCTGATTATTCTGCAAGAGGAATGCCAGACTCCTGTGGGAACAGCACCCACCAAGTGCAGAGGGAGCTGTGATTGTTTTAGAAGCTCTTGGGGAGATTCAGGTTAGTGGGTAAGATGCAGGAGGTTTGAGCATGTGGAGAGTCGGGGAAGGGGGACGCAGAGGACTGGGACCACCAAGCTAGGGCAAGGTGCATAGTCCCAACAGTGGGAGAAGAGATGCTAAGAGGGTCTCTGCCAGCCTGGACTGAAAATATTGGTCTCTCCCATCTGACTCCCTCAGAGCTTGCCCTACGGCTTACTGTCCTTGGAAATGAGTGAAGATTTGGCTTTGTCCCAAATCTGGCACACAGCTCCTAACCCCTTGGAGTCTCAGCAGTGTTAAGAGTGTCTTTTGGATGCTAAAGAGATGGCTGGTGGCTGGAGGCCCTTAGGGCTGGTCCCCAGAAAGACCAAGTCTTGACCAGAAGGTTGAAGTTTCAGCCCCATCCCCTGACTTCTACGGTGGGGAGAGGGGCTAGAGTCGATCACTAATGTCCAGTGATTTAATCAATCATGCCTACATAATGAAACTTCCATAAAAACCTCTAAGTGATGGGCTCAGAAAGCGTCAGGGTTGGTGAACACATCTAGGTTCTGGGAAGGTGGCTCACCCTGAGAGAGCTTGGAAGTTCCAAACACCCCACCCACCCTCCTGTACTTTGCCCCGTGCATCTTTGACATTTGGTTGTTCCTAAACTGTATCCATTATAATCAACCGGTAATAGTAAGTAAAATGATCTGTGAGTTCTGTGAGTTGGTCTAGTGAGTTATCCAACCATGTGCTCGGGGGTGCTGTGGATTGATAGCCAGTCATCGGAAGTACTGGTGACCTGGGACTTGGACTGGCATCTAAAGCGGGGACAGTCTTGTAGGGCTGAGATCGGAAACCTGGGGAGTCTGACACTAACTGCAGGTAGTTTCAGAACTGAATTGAACTGTTAGACACCCAGCTGGTGTCAGAAAACTGGAAACTGATCGGTGTCAGGAAAGAAAACAAAAAACAAAAAGCCCCCATTCATGAATTAGATGCAAAATCTTTAATGAAATATTAGCAAATAAAACCAAGCATCCAGGGGCACCTGGGTGGCTCCGTTGGTTGAGCGTCTGACTTCAACTCAGGTCATGATCTCAGGGTCCTGGGATAGAGCCCCATGTCAGGTTTCCTGCTCAGTGGGGAGCCTGCTTCTCCCTCTGCCCCTTCCCCTGCCCCCCCACCGTGCGTGCACGCTCTCTCTCTCAAATCAATAAATTAAATCTTTAAAAGTAAATAAATAAGATCTTTTAAAAAATCAAGCATCCAACTAGGGTTTATTCCAGGAATGCAAGGATGATTCAGTATTCTAAAAATCAATCAAGGTAATTCATCACAGTAGAAAAAAAATTCATAAAACTTCCAACATACCTTGTTTTGTTGTGCTGCACTTTATCCACTTCACAGATACTGTGTTTTTCACAAATTGAAGGTTGGTGGCATCCCTGCTCACTTCATGTCTCTGGCTCACATTCCGTAATTCTCGCAATGTTTCAAACTTTTTCTTTTTTTTAAGATTTTATTTATTTATTTATTTGAGAGAGAGAGTGCACAGAAGGAGCGGGAGAGGGAGAAGCAGACTCCCCGCTGAGGAGAGAGCCCGCTGAGCAGGGAGCCCGCTGAACAGGGAGCCTGATGAGGGGCTGGATGCCAGGACCCTGAGATCATGACCCGAGCCACAGGCAGACGCTTAACCGACTGAGCCACCCAGGCGCCCCTCAAACTTTTGCATTATTATTATATTTGTTACAGTGATCTGTGATCAGTGATTACCACTCACTGAAAACTCAGATGAGAGTTAGCATGTTTTAGCAATAAAGTCTTTTTAAATAAAGTATTTTTAATTAAGATACGTACATTGTGGGGGCGCCTGGGTGGCTCAGTCGTTAAGCGTCTGCCTTCGGCTCAGGTCATGGTCCCAGGGTCCTGGGATCGAGCCCCGCATCGGGCTCCCTGCTCCGCGGGAAGCCTGCTTCTCCCTCTCCCACTCCCCCTGCTTGTGTTCCCTCTCTCGCTGTGTCTCTCTCTGTCAAATAAATAAATAAATAAAATCTTTAAAAAAAAAAAAAAAAAAGATACGTACATTGTGTATTCAGACATAATGCTCTTGCACATTCACCAGACCACAGTATAGTGTAAACATAACTTTTACATACACTGGGAAACCAAAAAATTCATTTGATTCACTTTATTGCAATGTTTGCTTTATTACAGTGGTCAGGAATCAACCCCACAATATCTCCAAGGTATGCCTGTCTGTTGATGGACACATAAAATGATGACTTCAGGGAAAGTGATTTCAAAAGTGACACTGAATTCATCTTTCCTTCCTCCCTCTCCCTGAGTTCTGCCCCTCCAGTTTGAATTAATTTGTAGGGAACTGTAGTCTATGCTGGCCCTGGCCTGCACCATAGATTATACCACCTGTTATGTTACAAGGGCCCTTGATTCTATAATCACGGGACCCTCTGGCTTTACACTTTGGTCCCCATCTCTAGCTCTGTGTGTCTTTTACTAATTCTTCAATCTGCAAGACAAAACAGAAGGAGGCTGACAAGCAGGTACTACTGAATGATTAATCATTGTAGAAGGTACTCTGGTAGGTACCAGACGGACAGATAGGAACAGAGGTCCTCACCAAAGGTCGCACTGCTGATAAATGGCAGGGCTGAGATGTGAGATGTGAACCCAGTCAGTCCAGTTCCAGAATTCATCTTCTTAATCATTCCGTGTCCCTAACCCTACAGGTACATAAACCAGCCAGGATACTAAGCACTGTCAGATAGACATAAGGTACACGTGATGTCAAAGTACAAAGGAAAGTGATTAGTTCTGACTGGGCGTGGGTTGATTCTGGAAAGCTTTTAAAGAAAGAGGTAGCAGGGTACCTGGGTGGCTCAGCGGGTCAAGCGTCCGCCTTCCGCTCAGGTCATGATCCGGGGGTCCTGGGATCTAATCACCCCGTCGGGCTCCCTGCTTAGCTCAGCAGGGAGTCTGCATCTCCCTCTGCCCCTCCTCCCACCTCTCCCCCACTCGTGCTTGCTCTCTCTCTCAAATAAATAAAATCTAAAAAAAAAAAAAAAGGTAGTATTTAAACGGGGACTTAGGAGATGAAGATTTGGGCAGAAAATGAGGCTGTATTAGTCAAGACTGCGCTGTGGGATTGAAAGTTTAACACAACAAAGATCGATTTCTCTTATGCAAAATGTGAATTCCAGGGGGCCCATGTCCAGGGCATTCCCTCAGTGTCCTGACTCCGAGATCCAGGCTGCTACCATCCCTGGTCCTGCCTTCTAGCACCTGCTTTCCTGACCTCGATGCAGGGGAAGACACAACAATGTGGGGTGTACACATGTATCTTTCACTGCTTTCAGCCTGGGAGCCACACACATCGTGTCTGCTTTCGGCCCCTGGTTCTAATAGGAGAGCACGGGGGCGACTCAGTGAGAATGTATTGCCTCGCCACCGAGAAAAGGGGCGTTCCAGACCAGGGAGCAAACGTGTGCAAAGGCCTGAGAGCATACAAGGGCATGGTGTGCGTGGGGAAGAAGCAGAGGGATCCAGGACCCAGAAGACCGCAAATGTCATTTCATACGTTATCGGTCTGCTCTGGCTGCTGGAGCAAAATACCATCGACAGGGTGACTTAACAGAAATTCATTTTGTCCGGGTTCTGGAGGCTGGGAAGTCTGAGATCAGGGTGCCCACAGAGTGGGTTTCTTCCAGGCCTCTCTCCTTGGCTGGCAGGTGGCCATCCCTCTGCCTAGTGTCCCTGGTTCTGTCTTAATCTCCTCTTCTTACAGGGACACCAGTCACATTGGATGAGGCCCCACCCTAATGGCCTCATTTTAACTTAATCACCTCTTTGAAGGTTCTGTCTCTGTTAGGAACTCAATGTTTGTGACCTCCCCGCTCCCCACTCAGATGTTGAAGCTCTAATCCCCAGTATGACTGTATTTAGAGATGGGGCCTTTCCTGAAGGAAGTAATTAAGGTTAAATGAGATCAGAAGGATGGGGCCTTGCTCAGATCGGATTAGTTACAAGAAGAGACCCGAGAGCCCCCACCCCCACCCCCCGGGGCATGCACAGAGGGGTCGTGCGGACCCAGCCAGGTGGCCTCTGCCTACAAGCTAAGGAGATGGCTGTCAGGATGAAACCCACCTTGCCAGCACCTTGATCTCCAGCCTCTAGAACGGGGAGACAGGACATTTCTGCTGTTGAAACTCCCCCAGTCTGTGGGATTTTATTTTGGCAGCCCGAGCAGACTAAGATAACGTCTGAATACAGTCCCATTCCGAGGTCCTGGTGGTGAGGACTTGAACATGGGACCCTGGGGGGGACTTGATGCAGCCCGCAGCACCAGGCCCCTGGGAGCTCTCAGGAAGGAGCATCATGGTTTGCCTTGTTTTATAGACGGTAACGAGAACGGGGGCGTGTCAAGGTGGGGGCCCAGTGAGCTGGTCCCAGTGGCCGTCCTGGCAGGAGCAGTGAGGACAAGATGGAGTGGAGGCTGGAAGCACTTGCAGGTGTGGACCCTTGTCCTCAGACGCCAGGGACAACTTGGTGAGGGAAAGAGAACAGGATTCCAGGGTTTCCAGCCTCCCTGCCAAGCAGATGGAGGCATCAGGGTCCAAAATAGGAAACCCAAACGCCTGTTTGGGAAGAGCAAGACTTCGGTGTGTGCTGCGCTGCTGGAACAGACACCCAGAAGCATCCACAAGATGCCTGGTCATCCAGCCTCAGCCTGGAGCTCCAGTGAGGGAGGGGGGAGGGGGCATCCCAGGAGGCACGCAGCCAAAGCAGAGGGAGGGAGGGAGGGAGGCGGGAAGTATCAGGGTTGGTGCAGATAACTACAATAAGACCAAGGGCTTGCCTCGCCCCTGAAAGCAGTCCTCCTCACCCTCCCCATAGCCGCTGGGTCGGGCCTGCCACATCTCCACCTGGAGGACCCCTGTCAGCCAGGGCTCCCTATTGATTTAACTGTTTCAATCCTGCAGTAGCTATTTTTTTAAAAAAGATTTTTATTTATTTATTTGAGAGAGGGCAAGCACAAGCAGGGGGAAGCGACAGGCAGAGGGAGGAGCAGACTCCCCACGGAGCAGGGAGCCCAATGCGGGGCTCGACCCCAGGACCCCGGGATCATGACCTGAGCCGAAGGCAGATGCTTAACGACTGAGCCATCCAGGCACCCCCGCAGCAGCTATTTTCCTGCAATTCATCCTAACTCTACGCAACATTGTACGAGCCCTGAGCTCACAAGGCCCTATCGTGCGTGAATGTACCTGCGGTCCCAACGGGACCACGGGTCTTCCCTGCAACAGAGAAGCGTTCAGGGTCAGCTCTGTGACCCTGGGACCGCCATTTAACAGCTCTGAATCTCGGTATTTTTATCCACTGATGGAAAAAAATATAATTCCCGTCCCATCTATTTAAAAGAATAGTTGTGAATAGCAAATGAAAACATTGACTATGAAACAGATCCTCTCAGAGGCAACAGAGGAGCGGCGACAGCTGGGGTGGGGGTGCGGGCGATAGAATCATCGTCACAATCTGCCCTTCAGGGACCAGCCAGTAAAGCTACGTAAGAAAAACGTAGCTAGACAACCTAATCCAGAGAGAGAAATGTAACTGAATCCTTCTTATGGATCCACTTCTATGATTGCTAAAAAGAAACAACATAATCTTTGTCTTCCAGGAGCTGGGGTAGCAGGATGCAGCCAGAGATCAAGGCCAAGCACAGGATAAAGTGTGCCCCACGTGGGCCGCACAGATCCAAACTGCGCAGGACCTCAGCGGGAGCAGGGACGATCAGGATGTTCAGGGAATGCTTCCCGGAGGAAGTGGACTTTGAAGGGAGCCCGTGATGCGGCTGGGGAGAGAGAAAGGCAGGTACCCCGACCTGGCTGTGTTGGAGAAGAATCGGGCAGGGGAGCCCTGAATTGGAGAAATTCTACCTGCCACCCCCTACTCAGCCAGCCTGCTCCTGAGGCTGGAAGGCCCTACCTTCCCAAAGATGGAAGGAGTGTGGAACAATGTCCTAAATCAATGCGAGGGGCGGTGGGGGTGGGGAGGTGGGGGGATGCCTATTTCCTTCTGTTGCTAAACCAGTATTTGCAGCTGAACCACCATCCTGACAAACGGGCCGGACTCAGGTGCCCTGTCAGTTGAAACCGTTCCAGACGCAGTGCCAGGCACACAGCCAGCCTGTGGGAAGGGTTGGGGGCCCAGGGGACACCCCCGGCTCCTTGTGCAAAACTCACTGCACACTTCATCTGCAGGGACGGTGGCAGCATCTTGGCCGCTGGGTCCACCAGGCGCCCACAGAACAAGGGAGTGGGAGGGGCTGGAAGGAGGCCGCTTGTCCTGGACATGGGGGGCTGGGGAGCCACAGGTTGTGGGGGTCCCTCCTCGTGGGGGCAGCCAGAGGTGCATTCTTCCCCAACACACACACACACACACCGTCAAGCTAGAGTTGGTTTCTAATGACACGGCTGAATACTTCCTCCTTTCACTCATAACTTCTCAGGTTATAAATAACTTTTCCCGAAAATACTGTATTTCCCTGGATGAAACGGCCATCTTCTTGGTAGAGAGTCCGGGAAGAGGGAGGGCGGGGGGGGGGGGGGGGGGGGTAGGTTCCTAAGCAGCAGATGGAGGGGTTTTACCCACTGGGTCAATTAGAAATTTAAACTTCTCTGATAAAAATATCAGCAGGTTCCTTTCTTTCCCTTTGAGTTTAAAAAAAAAAAAATAACCAGCCTATGAAGAATTTGAAACTAACCTTCAAAGCGGATCAATAAGAACTATTTTTAAACACCCCAGGGAAAAAAGAGGCCGATTTCTTGCCAGCAGGAAGGTCACACTTTGTACAAAGGGAGGTCTTGCTGGGGAGCGGAGCGTGTGTGTGTGTGTGTGTGTGTGTGTGTGTGTGTGTGTGTGCACGCCATGTATATCTTTCAGGAGTTGCTATGCTCAGAATATTTGTGTCCCCCCAACCGTCAAAATCCAAAACAAATGAAGACCAGCCTTGAAAATTCCTAAAGCAGGAAAAAAAAAAAACCAACAACAGTTTAGTCATACAAACAAAGGTTGATTTAGCTTATTTTGCAAGGCTAACTTGACCTGGGTCATTTCTTGCTTGTGCCTCTGGAAATTACAAGCAACATGTGAACTGTTTCCCCAGGTTGATGTGAGGTAAGCACTGTCGACTTCCTTATCATTTAAGAAAATTCTAATATTATAACCAATCACTGTAAAGAAAAAATCACTGCCTTCACGCGTTCTAAGCTGTTTTAGAACAATATGTCCCTGAGCCTCATTCCATGCTTTGGTCTGAGAGCTCCCGGTGTGCAAACTATCTCTTTGGCGTAGGCACAATCAACTTTTACTAATTACCACTTTGGTGATTCACTAGTTTTACTTCCATAAAGTCTTTGTCAATGAGATTAGTGCCCAGATTATAAAAGAGACCCCAGAAAGCTCCCTTGCCCCATCCACCATGTAAGGACGCCACACAAAGTACGGGAGTGGGAAGGGGGCTCTCGCCAGACCCGACCACACTGGCATCTCAGACTTCCAGCCTCCAGAACTGGGAGAAATAAATTTCTGTTGTTTATAAGCTACCCAGGCTGTGGCATTTTGTTACAGCAGCCTGAACAGACTAAGACAAGAGTCTTTCCATTAGGGTCCAGAATCATTTTCCTCTGACCTTTTCCAATGTAAATTCATTTAAGTGGTTCCCTAAAAAAAGAGTCATAATAAATCTAACGCACAAAACATAGGACTGACTCCTAAAGTCTCAGAGAGGTGATCTTGGCCATCTCCTCGTCTTCAGTGAACACTGCCCACCAACAAGAGAAAGCACACCTTGATTTTAAAGCTCTCCAGAAAGGGTGTTGCTGGGGCATTTCTCTGGGCCCCTGCTCATCTTTGTGTTCTGTGTGCATCCCTCCTGAGGTACCTTCTTTCATTAGACACACACACACACACACACACACAGTGTTGTCCAGACCACAGCCTCCTGGCTCTCTAGAATCCTGACTTCTCCACGACTAATTCCTGAGGCCACAAACAAATGCTGCAAGAAAGAGGTCATTCTTGGCCTCTCTGACCCCACAACGAGCCTAGCGTTTCCCTTCTCAGAGTCCCGCTGACCGAGGTATGACATCGAGCACTTCAGAGAATCCAGACGGTCACTACAAGCATTTCAAAAGCAATAGCGTTCATAGCCCGTCCACCCACGCTCTCGGTTTCTCCTCCCATTAAGTGGCTGTCACTCTCCATAAGATGTCAGGGAGCAGAGTGTTCCCATAAACCAGAGAGGGATTCCTGGGGACCATACCAATCATATCCTTTGCTGTGCAAAGATGTAATAGGATCCCAAACCACAGCACCCTCTTCACCAGTAGGGACTCATGCCCCAACTCCACTGCTGTGAATCACAGTCTATATGCCCAAGTCCCACACGCCGCGCTAGCTTGTGTCCAGCCTCAAAAAGTCCTCATTTCTGTTTCATTCTCAACAACCACCGAGAACCTTTCTCAAGTATTCCAGAACCTCCTTCTGGAAATAGAACTGCCTGTTGGCCATCACCATCCGACTCTGGTCAATGACTGACACGCAGTAAATCCACAACTAAATGCACGTCCTCCCGCTCTCGTGTCTCGCCCTCTTCCGACACCCCATCTGCCTCAAGAACACCCTCGCGCCCTTCAAGAGCCAGCTAAACCGCCACAGAATCTTCCAGAATCCTTTCATGATACTGCACCCAGGATACAGTGAATGTGCACACGTTGGCACTTCCTCTACCCTCCAGGTGTCTCGTGGCACCTGTGATGAGCCACTGGATTGGTGTGTGAGGCTGTCTCCCCCTACTAGACTAGAAGCCGCTTGCAGCAGGGACCATGTCTCGAATGTCGTTGCTATCCCAGCATCTAACGATGTCTGAAACACAGCAGATGCTCCATGTGTGCTACATGGAGGGATATATAGATGACACGAGCAATTCTAAATCCATCCAAGCTTCCTTAAGATCCCTACTCCTTGTAGTCCTTGCCCAGGCCCAGCTGTCTCCCTAAGTTGAAGAGAAAAACATTTTAGAGGCCTGGAGGAACGTTTTGTCCCCCTCACCCCTAGCTGGCCAGAGCTGCCGGGACACAGGAGATAGGCTGGAATCAGAACAGAGCCCTGTGGGTGCTGGGGGCCATACCGGGCTGCCTAGCCATGCTCTTCTGTCCACTGTGTGGACAGCACAGAGCCTGATGTGGGGCTCAATCTCATGACCCTGAGATCATGACCTGAGCCGAAATCAAGAGTCAGTAGCTTAACCAACTGAGCCACCCAGGTGCCCCTCTTTCTGCCACATCTTAAGCAAGCCCAGGAGCCCTCCCTGGGGGGGTGCCAGTCATCAGGCCCTGCAACAGAAATCAGAGGCGGCGGCAGCGGCGGGGCTGGTGGGCCTGGCTACCCAAGAGTAAGATGGAGCCTAAGATGGAGGTATGGCAGCTGGAGGAGAAAGAAGCGACCTTCTGACCAGTAACCTTTCTCCCAATCCTTGATAAGCATGTCACTTCCTAGGCAGCTAGAGTTGTAGTGAGCACAGAAGGACTTGGGTGAATTCTCTTAGCTCAGGGAAAAGAAGACATCCCATCTTTCCTCTGGCTCATATCAGACTGGCCTTTCGACCTTGATTTTGAACTTGAATCTGACCACATCACTCACCTGCTCCAAATTCCTCTGTGGCTTCCTCTGGGGGAAATCAGGCCACCTCCGAAAGGCATAGATCTGTATGATCCGTCCTTGTTGCCTGTCCAGCCTCACACTCCCCCGGTATAATAAGCTCAGCAATAGCAACAACCTGCCTCCAACACCAGACATGCACACCCCTCTGCTCTGGCACACGCCACCCCCACCACCTGGGTCTTCTTTCTGCTCTTCTCCGGCAGAAGTCCCTTCAGTCTCAGCCGCAAGGCTCTCTGGACTGGGGGTGCCCTCCCCTACTCCTCACACAGAATTAGATACTCCGACCCACTGCAGGCTGCACGCTTTATGTTTTTACTGTTGTAATGAGACCAGCTTCACTGTACCACACCAGTTCTTCCAGTCTTGGTCCTTAACAACCTGTTTCCTTACCTGTCAAATGGGGATAATTATGGGACCTCTGAGTGTTGGTGAGAGGACTGATCCTGGGAAGCAGCAGTAGGTAGCTGGGGAAGTGAGCCCGGGGAAGGCAGGAGGGCCACACAGGGGGCATTCACGTGCAGGTTACCCTGTGGATCACGGGAGTTAGTGGGAACCGCTGGGAGAAAGGGTGCAGAACACCCTCAGAACAGCCCCACCTGAGCGCATAGGAAGCTCTTCACCTTCCAACATTCCGCCCAAGCACTGCTGATTGTTCAGGACCCCCGGGCAGCTTGGAAACCTGAACAGATAATGTTGTTATTACAATACACATCAGTCACTGAAGACCACAGGGATGCCCTCCCCTCCCAGCCACGCGCCCCGCGCCTCCCCAGCATCTCCGCGGACACTTCCCAGAGTTGGGACCCCGCGCACCTCCCAGGGCCCAGGGCACCGGACCGCGCTCACCTTCTGCAGAAATGCCATCCTCGGCCTGTACTGTTGGCCTTGGTGTCGGATCGTCATCCTGGACCCGCGATGAACGCCGAACCAGAACCCGAGCGAACCGCAGGAGGGGAACCCCCGGCGAAGGCACCCGCGCGCCCCGCACACTCCTCGGCGTCCCGGCAGGAGGAGGGCGGCCCGGAGCGCGGGGCGGGGGCGGCTGCTGCCGGCGGCGCCCCTTCCCTCGGCCTCGGCCCCCGCCCCGGGAAAGCCGCTGGAATCCGCGCCAGCCAATCAGCGCGCCGCGCCGCGGGCTCATTAGCATGAGCTGCGCTTGCGCCCATCTGCCGCCAGGAGGCGGTGTCTGGTCCCGGTGGGACGCCGCGGAGCCTCAGGTGAGACCGGCTTGTGCCTGGCGCCCTGCGAGTGGGAGCATCTGTCGCAGAGAGCGAGCCTTGGACCGCATCCCTAAAACCTGGGGAAGTGAAGACAGCATACCGTGGGGTTTGGATCCCTGGCTAGGCTGCCACCGAGTCACTGTGTGGCCCTCAGCAAGTTGCTTCAACTTTCTGAGCGTCAGTTCCTTATCTAATTGGAGAAAAGCGACTGAGTAGTGAGAAATGACACCTGTCTGTCAAGAGCTTTGAGGTCAGAATGAAGAGCCCAGTTAACTGGCAGTGAAGTGTGATGCTCACCTGCCAGGTGGGCTGGCTGTGAAGCCTGGATTTCCCCTAGGTTTAGCATCTCAAGCAAGTTATGGAAACTTTCTGGACTTCATTTTCTCCATCTGATCAGTGAGGTTAGAGCATCCTCCTCTTTGTGTTTTTTTGGGGGGGGGACGATTTGGTTTTAAGATTACTGAGCTAATGCATGTAAAAGCACTTAGAATAGTGACTGACACGTGGAGAATATCAGGTAAACCATAGTTTCTCTCATCTCTTGGGACACTTTCTTTAAAATTACCATGCCTGGTGGCTCCCTTATATACATAATCAGAGATAGATGTATTCTCAGAATAATATGAGAACTCTTGTAGTAGAAAATGGAGGTAAGGGTGTATGTAGACCCTGGAATCAGATTACTTGGGGTCAAGTCTCAACTCTGGTATTTACTAACTAGCTGTGTGTCTTTGGGCAAGGTATTTAACCCCTCTGTGCTTCAGTTTCTGTAAAATGGGGATGATGTAATGACTGTCTGCCTCATACGGGTATTAAGGGGAGATGAAGGAGTAAACAAATGAATAGCTATCACTTGTTACTATTATTAATATTAATATCATTAAAGAGAATGTAGTAGTAAACACAAAACTTGAAATGAAATTAGGCTCAACTTGGCAGTTACTTCCTTCCCCTGTTCTCAATTTCTTCATCTGTAAAGGGAGGGGCTAGAACTAACCAATCTCTGACAGAATGAGACCTCCAAGATCTGAGACTCGGGATTCTCAAGGTCAAACACAAGCCTGTGTTTCATTTTTAGAGCCGGCCAGCTGGGGCGTGGCCCATGAAGCTGCTGTCACAAGACGACAGGTGGGCATTTGCCAGAAAAGGTGTGCTCAGAGACCAACTCTGCAGATAATCTGGTTCCCATCCTGGTGGGAGAACCAAGTTCCTCCCAAGCTACCCAGATATCTTAGCTCTGACTTAAAGTGCTGGAAAACGGTTTCAGAAACCAAATTCTGAAGTCTGGTTGACTCACAGGGAAATGACTTGACAAAAAGCCATGAGGTCTATAGCTCCCAGCCCCAGCGAGGCCACTGCATTGGTGTATGACAGACAGCAGGGAAAGCACTCATATCACCCAGGTTTTCAACTTTATTGGAATGGGTTTTAGTGAAATAATTACAGAATCCTTTTAAATGTTTCTCCACTCTATTTTGTTGATTTGGGCTCCCTTTTTTCTTGATTATGTTAGGTCATGATTTATCCATTATAGTGAGATTGTGTGTGTGTGTGTGTGTGTGTGTGTGTGTGTGTGTGTTTACTTGAGAACTGGGTTTTATTTAAAAGTTAGAACTTTAAGATCATCTAGTTTATGGATATTTATGTTGTTTAGGTTAGTTAGCAGATATGAACTGTAAACTAGAAAAACCTTTAGGTCTGTAGAATGACCACCTATGTCACTTGGCATCTCTTCTCCTGAAATAGTTCCTCCTGTGGTCTCAAAGTGACCAGGTTTGGATGATAAATTACATGATCACCCTAATCGCATGTTGATTTACTCTTCTAACAATAATCTAATCAAGCCACCTCATTTCCTAGCTGTGGGAGATGTCATGGGGCATCAGAGAGAGAATATGACCAAGGCTCAGGACCTGGATTCTGATCACAGATCTATTCCTGACCCATGGGGGGATTTCAGGCAAGACACATCACCTCTTGAAGCCTCAATTCCTGGTCAGAGTCTTCAGTGCTTCCCAAAGTTTGCTCTACAAGGTGCTTCTCAGGCGTTAATGCCCACACTAGTCCCCTGAGGATCTTATTTAAATGCAGATTCTTATTTAGGTGTGAGGTTGAGATTCTGCATTTCCAATGGGCTGCCAGTTGATGCCCTCCATCTGAGTGGCAAGGGTCTAGAGAGACTTGTTCCACAGACTATAAATCAATATGACATTTTTTGAAAAAGCAAGGAAGGGATTATAGTGAAACACACTCAGAAATCCATCTGCCTAGGATATTTTTAAAGGATTGTTGGGGCGCCTGGGTGGGAGATGCCCCGGTTAGGCCTCAGACTCTTGGTTTCAGCTCAGGTCGTGATCTCAGGGTCATGATCTCAGGGTCTTGAGATCAAGCCCTGTGTCAGGCTTCATGCTCACCCCCCCCAAAAAAATAAATAAATAGATCTTTAAAAATAAATAAATAAAAAGAATGTTCACTGCAGGGCCTTTAACATACTTCCAAAGAGAATGATTGAGCCACTCAGCCGAAAAGATTTTTCATAAAGACAAAAGTGTCTATTTTGTAAACTGATGTAACAGAGCCAGGAGGGCAACCAGTGTTCCCAGCCTTATGCTCAATCCCTCTCCCAGATGAATAGATGAAGTCTTTGATCGCTTGCCATACTTGCACCTCATTGCAGGGAAAACTGTTTCCCCCCCGGCTCCCTCCACATCCCCACCCCCACCCCCACCCTGGCTGGACCGTGTTACTTGACCCATGGTTAACTGATCAGAGACAGTACCTGATCCAGACCACCAGTCCATAGGCTGGCCAGCAAACTGTAACATGGCCACATATAAAATGATGACCTGGGGAACAAGATTAACACTCTTGGAAATGGCCACTTGAGCCAGCTAGTAGACGAGTAGACATGGTCAGATCTGAAGAGAAGCCCCCAGGAGGAATCAGGCCCATGAAGAGGTAAAGCTATAGGGGAGCTGAAGTTATGAAGGAGACAAGCTTGAAGCAGGCAATGGGAGCCTGGGGTAGATCTGAGAACAGAAACAGCACAGAGCAATGCAGAGAAACCCCCAGAGCTCTTAGAACTTAGAAGTTGAGGGCACCTGGGTGGCTCAGTTGGTCAAGCGACTGCCTTCAGCTCAGGTCATGATTCTGGAGTCCCGGGATCGAGTCCCACATCGGGCTACCCGCTCAGTGGGGAGTCTGCTTCTCCCTCTGACCCTTTCCCTTCTCATGCTCTCTCTCACTCTCTCTCTCTCAAATAAATAAATAAAATCTTAAAAAAAAAAAAAAAGAGCTTAGAAGTTGAAGCCTTGGGTGGCTATCGTTGGGTCACAAAGAGCAAATGATATCATCCTTAGTTTTTGGTGGAGGTGATGGCTACAGATTAGGAGAGTGATGGAAACACGGTATAGTTGTGTTTCAGCCAGACATTTGTGGACCAGAGGGGAAAAAAGTGAACTTTGCTTCCTCTCTTCCGGGTAGCTCTAAGCAAATAGCAGCCAAGTTGTAACAATAGAAGGACTTTATTGCCATCATATCTTCCTTCTGCCATCATATCACCCTATACCCACCCTGGTCTTGACTCCATATTTAATTTGTTTTCCTTGTCCCAATTTTTAATTTATAATTCAGCATTGTATATTATGCATCTTCTGTATGCTGCATTGACTTAATTGTGAAAAGAGATGGGGTATAAATCAATCAAGCAATCAATCAAATGAGAGCTAACTTAAGTGGATTCATGTCTGAATGATTGTGTCACCCTTAATTATCAGTGTAGGCATAGAAGTTAAATGTCTAGTTGCATGTCATAGGATTCACCCAAAATACATCCTATTAAAAATCAGAATGATTGGATGACAACATTGATGACATAGTGTTTACGTTTTCAAACAAAGATGCAAAAGAATGGCTACTACATTAGAAAATCAATTTGCATCCAAAAGTTCTTACCAGCCTGAGCTTAACCCCGGGCGCTTTCAAGAGTTGATCAAATGCCCACGCTGAATCAGCATCTCTGGGCTAAACTCCACTATCAGGATTTCTAACTCCTATCAAAAGTCATCATAAGAACTAGCCACGTGAATTTCTTTTTGAAAAAATTATGATTTGATCCAAAAACTGTTGTCCAGATATTGTCCATCCTGTTCCCCTACTATGTATCCTAGGAGAAATTTCAAAGTGTAGTACCAACAAAAGTTTAGTCTTCTCTAAAAAACAAAAAAACAAAAAACAAAAAAATCCCACAGTGTTTCCTTTTCCCTGATCAAGAGAGGGATGTGTATCATGTTTCCTTTCACATCCTGACCAGCAGAACACTCCCAATCTGGCATTACCCTCCCTTGGAGCAACAGGAATTAACATTTAAATTTTTCTCCACTCTGTTTTCCTATTTGAGTTCATATACTATTGGTTTTATTGTCTGGACTTTTTTCTTTTGGTAAGCCACAACTTTTTTGAAGTGACTTGAGATATAAATAAATAATCTATGAAATGATGAGTGGGAGGTGGCTTGATGAACAGCACAAGGGGGGGAGAAAGGAAAAAATGAGCAATCTGAACACTCTTCAAGATAAGTAAGTCTATCGAAATCAAACCCACATTGTTTTATTTTAGTCCATGATACCTGCTAAAGGGAGAACAGTGCGGGGAAATGTATTTGACTTTGATAAACATCTTGCTCTCCTTACAAGACAATTGATCAGAGTACTTCTGTCCATCTGAATCGATCGGCTTAGCTTGAAAGTAGAAGGATGTCTCATTCTGCAAGCCTGGATCTCCTCTCTCCTCCCTGCACTTCCATCATCTCTGGATGAGGTGGGTGAGGAAAGGAGGCAAGGAGGGAGGGGGAGGGAGGGAGAGAAGGAGGGATGGGGATGGGTGCTAGGACTTCAGGGATTTCAGAATAACCTGACCTAAATAAGACCTCCTGATCATCCCCAGTATGCCATCCTATAATTAGGAAAGTCTCCCTTCCATTCTTTCCATCTTAAGGAGTGGAGTTCCCACAATGGGTCCAGGGAGAAAATTTCCCGTAAACACTTGCTCGAAATCGTCAAAGGCAAATACGACAATACTGTGCCGTCTTCTGAACCTCTTCCCCATAAAACACCACAAATGTGCCTCCCTTAAACCAGAGCCAGGTTTAGCAGGGTTCTGCTAAACAATATTGACATCCTTGCTTTAACAAGTTTCTTTTTTTCCACTGTCAATAGACATGCTCACTACCAAAAGTTTAGAAAGAGAGAAAAGCAATTTTTTAACAATTTAATAATACCTAATCTGGGAAAAGGGGTTTGAATGTCTTGAAATGAAAAGGGACATAACTGGGAGGCAGGAGACGTGGATTCTGGTCCCAAGGCTGTTATAGCTAGCTGGAGTGGCCCGGGGCAAGTGACTTATTCTTGATTTTTTTCATCTATAAAAGGAAAAGTTTGGGCCAGGCACAGCCACTCTTCTAGCAGCCGGGATCACAGAACAAACAGGCAGATGCTAATGCCTGAGTGCCTGGGCTTACACTCCCGGCATCATCATATATGAGTTGTTTGAGCCGAGGTAGATTTCATAGCCTCTCCGTGTTTCATTGTCACCAGCTATAAATGAAGATCACAGTAATAGCTATTACGTATCGATGGCTACTATTGTTATCTTCAACATGGTCCAGTCTGCCCGTCCAGACATATCTAACATCACACAAGACCTCTCTTCTGAGAACCCCAGGCCCTATGGTGTCCACACAGCTTCACCTTGACCCCACATGTCATTTGGGAGTCTCAACTTTGTGATGTCCAAAAGTAAGTGAATAATCCCCATGCATCTTAAACCTGTGCCTCCTTGACTGCTCCCTATCTCAGCAAATAAGACCAACACCCACCCACTTGCTCATCCCCTAAGCCTGGGAGTCGAACAGATACCTCTTTGTCCCTTACTCCTGAGATCTGATCAATCAAGTTATGTTGACTGTCTCCTTAGTGTTCCTTTCAAAACCTACTTCTATCATCTCCCCTGCCACCAGCTAAATCCAAGCTACCAGCTTCTCTTGCTTGGGCAACTACCATGGTGCCTAATTGGGTCACATTCATTCCTGCTCCCACACCTACTTCTAGCTTCCAATTTTTTCCACTCGTGGTGACCAGAGTGATTATTTTTAATGTTAGACATTTCACCCTTCTGCTCTGAGGGCATCAATTATTGTTCACTGTAGCTCTTAGGAAGAAGCCTATTTGTCATGAGTGCTACATGACCCCGAGACCCATCCCATGTCCCGCTCCTCATCTTTATGCCCCTGCCACACTGGCCCCTTTTCCACTTCTGGAAAACCCAAGCCTCTTTCTGCCACAGGACTGTCATGTGTGGCCAAAATTCTTCCTCACTTACCTTTTACCTGGTTAGCTTCTCATCCTTTGGGTTCCAGCCAATATGTGACTTCCTCCAGTGAAAATCTTCCCTGACTCCTCCCCCCAAGACTGGTTTAGGTCCTTCCATTATGTCTCCTCTTGGTCGACTTTCCTTAAATATAATTTTTTTTTTAAACTTGTTAAAGGAAAAGGTTGGATTTGTACACCCACATTCATAGCAGCTTCGGTCACAATAGTCCAAAGGTGGAAGCAACCCACGTGTCCATCGATGGATGAACAGGTAAATAAAATGGGGTCTACGCATACAGCAGCATATTATTCAGCCTTTAGAGGGAAGAAAATTCTGACACACACTACAGCATGGTTGATAATTATGTGCTTCTCTCCATGCTGTCTGTCTTCCTAACAGGACTGTCAGCCCCCTGAGGGCAAGAGCTTGCTTCTTCTATTCACAAGCTAGAGCCAACACTTGGCACCACGCCTGGCCTAGAGCAGGCTTTCAATCAACCCATGAGAGAAGAAGGAGATTCAGAAAGACATGCAGAGAACAGAAATGAGGGACCAAGTGGCCCAAGGAACCTCAATTTCTGTCTGTTCAGCTCCAGCCCTGGAGAGGCCCTGCTGTCCCTTGACTTTGTCGCCCGTCCTTGGATGCACAGAAATGTCATTGCAATCACTTTACCTAAGGCGACAAGAGGGTCTTTCTGTCCCTGGAGTGCTGAAACTACAGCTTCTCCTTCAAAACCCGCTCAAGGCCTTTTGAATACTAGTGACCGCAAGAACAGATGCCCATAACATCAACCTGTTATGAGTCAGGCACTATCATCAGTGTTTTCAAGACCCCTCACTTCATCTTCCTGACAACCTCCAGAGTGAGGTCCTGTGACCCAGTCTCCATTGCTCGGGTGAACATCCAGAGCTGGTGGGACAGGCACAGAACTAGGAAGTAGCAGAGGTGGGATTCGAACCTGAGAGTCCAGCCCCAAAGTCCCGAAGTTAATACATAATTCTTTTTTTTTTTTAAGATTTTTATTTATTTGAGAGAGAGAGAGAGAAAGAGAGAGAGCGGGGGAGGGGCGGAGGGAGAGGGAGAAGCAGACTCCCCGCCGAACAGGGAGCCCGATGTGGGACTCGATCCCAGGACCCTGGGATCATGACCTGAGCCCAAGGCAGATGCTTCACCGACTGAGCCACCCAGGCGCCCCAATACATAACTCTTATACTGCATTGCAAATCCCCCCTGTAAGCTTGGTATCACCGTCTGTGGAGTGAAGACACGAGAGATGTGGAGTAGCCCAATGGTGGGGAAAATTTGTTCTCCCTGCCCGAAGTTTTCTTCCTCCATTGTGGCCCTATGAGAAAGCTACGAGTATGATCCCCATTTTACAGATGAGGAAACTGAGTCAAAAAGGCTTTGAATAACTAGCTCAGGTCAGGAAGCCTTGAACAGTGAGTAGCAGAGCTGAGATTCCCCCCCACCCCCACCCCCAAGCAGGCTGGTTCCAGAGTGAACACTCCACACTCTGCACCCAGCTGCTTCAGCCCAGATGGACACCAGCCTGATGACCCCAGGGGACACTGGCTACCGACGTCTCCCTGCCTCCCGGGTTTCGGTGTCCCCAGTGTTCCTGTGACAGGCACAGACTCAGTCTTCCGCATCTTCAGCCCTTCCTTCTGCTTCTAGAAGAAGACAGCCTCTTTCCTGAGGAACCGACGGGGGAGCTCGAGCCAGGGTGTCTGTCCTACTGTGACGTTCCAAAGCGAGGGGCTTTCCAGAGTTCCGACCAGCTGCTTTCTGCCTCTGGCTTTCCCAGGGAAGCCTCCTTCTGGAAGGGCGCAGGAAGATGACTGATCTTGGATAAGCAAAGGAAATGAAAGCGGGAGCACCTGTGAGGATTTTGACATCCACAGGTTTCCCTTTCTGTAGGCTCGTTCCCAATCCCATTCCCCTCTTATTTGTCTCTGCTCCCACGTGGGTGGAAACTCAGCTTCTCTGCCTCCCTTCCCCGCCCTCCCTGCTCACTTTCTCTTGCCCCAGTAACACTAGCCAGCACTTCTGCCTTGGAAACAGAAGCTGTCCTTTTGCCTCCTCTGTCTCCCTTCCAAGGGCTTGTTTTGATTCAAACCCTGAGAATTTATCTTCCTCAAGGATTGTTAGCACGTTAGCATCCCTTCTTCCAGACTCTTCTGTCACTCCCAGTTGCCTCCCACAGAAGGACCACAGCCGTCCTCCTGGCATGCCAAGGCTGACCCACATCAACACTCCCTAAGACCCTGTTCTATAGTCAGTTCAGGTGACTTGCTTTTTTTCCTGGGCACGTGTTGAACCTGCTTTGGGCTCTGGTCTCTCCCTCTGCCTGAATCTCCTCCTCCACATCCTTTGCAGTCGCTGCAGCCCCAAAGCCCCCCTTTGGGAACGTCTCCCTGCACCCCCATCAGAGTCGCATTTCCTTCCTCTTCTTTGGCCCCCGGTGCCGGAGGGAGCGGGAGCGCCACATCCCCTCTGGACGGCAAGCATCCCCAGGGGCATAGCCAGGGCCTCCAACAACTTCCTCACAGCCCTCACCCTGCCCCTGCATTGCGCATTGTCCACGACCCACCTCCCTCCCCATCTCTGCCACGCTCCAGAAGCCCCCTTCCTAAACAAACTCCCCTCCGTCCCGCCTCAGTGCCTCTCCCTGCAGAACTCTGCCTGCCTGGGGAACTCCGCAGCCCCGAGAGCACCACCTCCCTAGCTTCTCCCCTACCCCCCCCCTCCCCCCCCACCACCGGCTTCCTGCCCCCCCCCCCCCCCCCCCCCCCCCCCCCCCGCAATGCTAAAAGCCCTCCTCCTCTGGGGCTCATTCCACCGGATACCAGCCTCCAGGTTTCTCCCCTGTATTCAGCCTCTGTCTTCATGTTGTGTGACTTCAGAGTCCTCCCCCCCTCCCCAGGTGACCCATCCGATGTCCCAGTCTCATAAATTCCCAAGGACCTCGGCTGCCCCTTCACTTCAGCCACCCACGCTCAAAGCCACACCCTGGACCTTGTCGTCACCCAGAAATACGCCTCCTTTGAAACATGGGTTTCAGCTCCTGGCCGTGCGAGCTGCTTCCAGACCTTCCCGCTCTTTCCCTCATGCTCTCTCAAGCACACCTCACTCCAGGCCCTCCCGGGCCACACGTCCCACCCTACCGGGCCTGGACTCCAGCTCGGTGGAATGAACCAACTTCTCCACAGCCTCTTTGAGCCCTCCCGCCCAGCAGGTGCACCCACATAGCACCCAGGCGGGGCAATTCCACCTGCCGCTGATGAAGAGAAACTGAGGAAAACCCCAGCTGCGAAACCTGGTGTGTACAATCCCAGGCTACCATCAGATTTGGGTCAGCCCCTCCTTGAACTTGGCACTTCTTCTGCAGGTCTCCCACACACCAGCCCTCTTCTCAGGCCTGACCAAACCCCCATCCCTCTCATTCTCCACAGGCCACAGGGCATGAGTTTGGCTACGCAGCTTGCAGCCCTGACCCCTTCCCTCCCCCACCACCTGGCAGCCCTGACCCCTCCCCTCCCCCACCACCTGGCAGCCTTGAGCCCTCCCCACCCCCTCCCACCACCACAAACGCATCTTCAAGAGGGTGTCATTTCTCCTGTTCAAGGCCACCTTGCCCAGCCATGTGTGCTCTTGAGTCTTTTTCTTACTATCTCCTCCGTGACCTTGCTCCATTCTAGTACTCTCTGTCTTGGCTAAGGGCCAAGGGCTAAGGGCCTTGCCAAGAGTGGTCTGGTCTGGTATGGATTGAATTGTGTCCCCCCCAAAAAGATATATCTAAGTCCTGACACCTGGTACTTTAGAATGTGACCTTATTTGGAAATAGGGTCTCTACAGGGGAAATCCAGTTAAAATGAGGTCAGGTTAATCCACTGTGATTGGCGTCCTTATCCAAGGGGGAAATTTGGACAGAGGGAAGGCAATGGGAAGACGCACAGGGAGAAGAGAGTCATGGAGGTGGAGTGATGCATCCACAAGCCAATGGGTGCCAAGAAGTGTGGGCAAACACCAGAGGCAGAAGCAGCAGCGGGGGATTCTCCCCTAGAGCCATGGGAGAGGGTGTAGCCCTGCCCACACCTTGATTTAGAACTTGCAGCCTCCTCATCTGAGACAATGCGTTTCCGTTGCTTCAAGTCACCTAATTTGGGTACTTTGTTAGGGCTGCCCCTGGGAAACCCTTGCAGGTGGGGGTGCTGACCCTAAGAAGGGCTTCAGCATCTCCTTGCTGTGAAGCCGGGGATGGACATACAGCTGAACGTGGAGGCTCCCTGAGAGCCTGCTAGAATGCTGAGTGCCTCCCTATGGAGTTAAAATTGTGCTCTCAGCTGGCTCTAGTGACCCCAGAGCTCTGCACCATGGGGTGATTTATAAACCTGAGGTCCCCCCAGGACATAGCCTAAGTACATTCAAATCGCCAGCTCCTAGCCCAGACCTAACACACACAGGCTTCCAAGGCTATGCATAGAGTCAGTAAATTCTGGCCAGCCGAGGGAGCAGGGAGCAGGAGTATGTGGAGAGTTCAGGGTTGCGAGGGGCGTCCATAAGCCTGGCGCAGCTTTTACACACATCCACACGGGGCAGCCCGTGGGACACATTCAGCCTCCTGCCGCAGTCAAGATAACCATGCAAAATGGAGTGATGCGCTGGGGCGTTCCGTTCGGCAGACTGTTTCCCAAGGGTGACTCACAGCTCCGTGGAGAGTAGCAGTCCGGGACAAGAGCCTGGGCTTTCTTTCCCTTCTTCTGTCTTTTCAGCAAAGACAGGAAGCCCTTGGAACAGGATGTAAAAGCAATTCTTCTCATCGAGCCGGGCATCCTGCTTCCAGAGGCAAGAGGCCGAGCAGGCCACAGGGATGACATTTGAGTGACCATGACCACGATGTTCCTATTTGAAAACAGGAGCCCAGCCACTGTCCTCCTCCTCCCGTGTCCAGGCCTTTAAAGTGGTCTGATGATACATTCCGCTTTTTATTAGTCTTCCTCGCTGGATGTTAGCACCTCAAAAGCAGGGAACCTGTCATATTAATCTTTATGGGTTGGGGTTCTGCTCCTAGCAGGACCTCAACAAATGTGTGGTAAACGCATTTTTTAGAGATTTATTTATTTTCTGGGGGGGGGGAGGAGAGGCAGAGGGAGAGGGAGAGAATCCCAAGCAGACTCCCCCCACTGAGCGCGGAGCCCGAGGCAGGCCTCGATCTCACAACCCTGAGATCAAGACCTGAGCCGAAATCAAGAGTCGGACACTTAACTGACTTAGCCCCTTGGGTGCCCCCCGTAAATTGAATTTTTAAAGCAATCATTGAGTCGGCAGGTCAATGTTGGAGCAAAGTAACACAAAGGAACCACTCAGAGGGGGTTTGTGGGACACCCATTTGATCAGGCTCCTTCTTGCACTCCTCATGGTGAGGGTCTTGAACAAGGACTCAGTTGGACAGATGTCACACCCTCTTTTCTCCCAGGTTCTCCCAGCCTGGACCCCCAGACCAAAAGTCAGAAGCTGACGTGGGCTGATGTTTACGTGGAACCTGAGTGATTGTGCTTTCAAATGAAATCGATGGCAAAGCTTCGTCTCGCTGATGAAAGTACTTTTAACGTCCCCCAGGCCCCTGGTGGGAGGTAAGTACCCTGGAATGGGCAGGAGAGAAGCCTGGGAGGAACAAGGAACGTGGATGACCACAGGTCCAACTCCTGCAGGAGTCTGCCTACAAAAACGCATTTCTTCCTGCCGCGACGTTGTCTCGTGCAGTGGTAACTTTGCTCTGGAAAAGCGTGACCGTATTTACGTGTGATAAGTGCCACAATCAACCCGGCTGAAGGGATGAGTGCTGAGCTAAGGGATGCGGTACATGAGCAAGCATTTGTCGGGCACTTATTATGTGCACATTGTGGTGGAGAATCAAAGGCAAAAGACACAGTCACCAGGGAAAGATTCTGCTCGTATGGGGGAGCCGAGAGCCACAGAGAAGAGCGTAAACAGCATCGGAGAGAACGATGGGAGGCACGGGCTTTAGAGCCAGGCTGGCTTCCAGGCTCAGCTCTGTGTGCCCTGGACCCGTTACTCAACTTTGTCCTGTCTCACTCTCTTGAAGTGGAAAATGGGAATGATACTCATCGTCCTACCTACTTCACAGGGCCACTGCTGAGCACTGAACGGAATTTGTGTGAAGCCCTGAGTGCGGTTTCTGGTACTTGATCAGTGTTAATTGATGTGATTATTACTATTGGCTCTCCTGTTAAATGAGATATCGTATATAAAGGGCTAAGCAGCGCCTGGTACTTCTCAAGCACTCAGTAATGCTAACTGCCATTATTAGTACAATTTTCATTTCGAAGTTCTGGGTTAGTTATCTATTGCTGCATGAAAAATCACCCCCAGATTTCACAGCCTCGTGCAACAATACACACGGATCTCTCAGAGTTTGCAGGCGCCGGGAACTGGGCAGCAGTGTATCGCTGCATGGTTCTAGCTCGGAGCCTGTCAAGAATTGGCAGACGAGCTGTTGCCTGGGTCTGCTACCAAGGTGGCTCGCTCCCATCCCGGCAGGTTGGCGCCGGCTCTTGACAGGAGGCTTCAGTTACATGGACCCCTGCAGGGCGCTGCCTGAGTGTCCTCACGATATGGTGGCTGGCTTCCCCTCCGGTGAGTGCTCCAAGGGAGCGAGGCAGAGACATGGTCGCTGTATTGTGAAACTCCGTGCCACCATAACCCATTGGTTACACAGGCCTGCCCTGTTCATTTGGGTGAGGAGGGGTTACCCAAGGGTGTGAATATCCGTAGAGACTCACTGAGGGCCATCCTGGAGGCGGCTGGCGACACAAGTCCCCAATCGTGTGGCAGAGACATGATTTCCATAGGAGTTCAGATGAGAGGGAGAAAAATGGAGTGCTCGGGAATGTTTGGATTTTTTTTAGCTAGATCTTGACCATTTCTTTTTTCTCATATTCCTTACTTCTGTTAGCACTTGGGAAGAGAGGACCGTAGGACTCTTATAACCAGAAGGGAGAGAGGGAGGCAGGAAGTATGGAGAACAGTTTAAAAGGGGTGAGCAGGACCCGTTGGAGGGACAGTAAGGGAGAGACTGACATTGGGCGTGAAACAAAGAGGCAGCTGGACCCCCAAGCCAAGCAAATAGGCTGAAACTAGCTGCGGTAGGAAGTCAACGTTAAGGGCATAAGGCTTTGGCTAAACATATTTTCAAAATGCCTGCAGGCTTGTTTGATGTGGGGGAGTTGAGGCTGGGTGACGGGTTTTTGAAGGTGAAAAATACTCTCCTCTAAGGGACGTTCATCTCAATGCAAGCGTACCCTGGCGAGGTCAAGGCAATACCAGGAAACGGACTTTAATAGCTTCCTTCTATCAGGGTAGGAAGCTTCAAGTTGATAAGAAAGTCGGAATCGAGTATTCCACTTGGAGGAGGAGTCTCCCCAAAGGAAGCGCTGGAGGGGGAGATAGTCAGTGTTTACACAGCACGCCCGCGATGTCTGCAGTTTATACAAACTGCATCCTCGGGCCTTCAGAAGATAGACCCGCCTGACCTAGAAAAACCCGCATCTGCTGCCCCGCCAGCACCTCGAGGAAGTTCCTGCAGGGACCCACCCTGCCAGGAGGCTCGGAGCTGCTGGACACGTTGGGGGCTGGAGCTACCTTCCACACTCTTGCCTCCACACTGGTCACTGCAGTGCTGGGCAGGGCCCCGACCGTCACTTAAGTATCCCCTGCATGTCCTAAATGGAACCACCTGTTCAACCCTTCCAGTTATTCCCGTCAGCAATAGGGAGGCCTTCATGATCGTCCTAAGACACGACTTTGGTCCACTTATCAAGACAAGAATAAAACCTAATGTTCCTAGATCAGTGTGGGGACCCCAAGGGCTCCCAGGGCGAGGCTGAGGGATTTGCCGGGCCTGGAGTGTACTGTGGGCTGAGAGGCGAGGCACGAGCTGGGCATTTCTGGATTCGAATCAGCACCAGCCCTTGAGCCTGACCTTGGCAAACTTCAGTTTCCCCATCTGAGAAATGGGGAGCAGGCTAATAGATAAGGTGCTCTTGGACAGTGCCTAGCCTCTAGCAAGAGCTGGTAGACAATGACCACCACCATGATCTCATTATTAGTCCATTATTCTTCCACGCCTCCTGGGCTTCATCTGGATGTTATAGGGCCCCCCTTCCCAATCCCCTCTTTGTCTTTCAAAACTGTGCTTCCTGGATGCCAGGAAGGCTTAGTCTGTCAAGTGTCTGATTTCAGCTCAGGTCATAATATCAGGGTCCTGGGATCGAGCGCCGCATTGGGCTCCACGCTCAGTGGGGAGTCTGCTTCTCCCTCTCCCTCTGCCCCTCCCCCCGTCCATGCACTCTCACTGCCTCTCTCAAATAAATAAATAAATAATCTTAAAAACAAAACTGTTCTTCCAGAGAGGCCCCACATGGAGCTCCCTGACTGGTGGAGATGCTCTAACTCTCACGGCCTTAGGCAGTTGTCCCCGGGCTCATCCCTTAGCACAGTAATGGCTGGTTGACCAGTTGTCTGTGCCCACTGTGAGCTCATCATAAACTCATTGTCTTTGTGTTCCCCTACATGCAGCGCGGAGCCTGGTCCAAGCGGGCACTCCCCACATGTCCAGACCATGCAGCGTTGTGTGTGTTTCCTAGAGCCGCCAGATCCGACTCCGTGCCAGCAGGCCCAGCAGGCTTGCTTTTGATCTGGACCATTGGCCCGCGCGGAGATAGGAGATGACAGTAACAGGCCACTCGGAGGATTAGGGGGTCCCCGGGAGCAGCTTCCTTTCCAGCGGAGCCTTCCCCCTTGCATCTAACAAAACCCGAATTCATGGCAGAAGTAATGCTTTTTTTCCCAGAGAGGGCGTCAGGGGTACGAAAAACGAGCCAGGGAGTGGAAGTCAGACCTTTCCTCTGACTTCTGAGAAGTCCTAAACTCTGCTCTGGCCTAGACCCCGCACCCCAAGGAGTTCCCGAGAACTAAGGAGTGTCTTCCACAATCTCAGAAACTCTGGGCAAAGTCCAGGGTCACCGTGTGATTCAGAGGGTGGAGGTGGTGGTATAAATTATACATTTGCTTTAAAAAAAAAAAAAAAAAATCCATAAAAAACACAGTCTCCTGGGCCTGGATTCAGCCATTTATTTGTCTTAGGGACACTGCTTTCTGATAAGCGGCACCAGCACCCTGGTCCCTTAAGCCTTTCCATGTTAACCCGGTCCCCCAAGCGTGTAGCCCCCAAGCCTCCCGCCATCTTGCCCCTTTCCTCACCCTTGCCCTGAAGAGCCTCATCGCTCTCTAAGTCCACAAGCCAGGCTTTGAAATGTCTCTGGATGGTTCTCTTCACTTTCACACTAGCCAGCTGCTGTCTCTGTGCACCTGAATTACCACAGCCACCTCCAAGCTGCTTTCCCGGGTTGCTGTCTCTCTCTTCTCCATCCCCTCATGGGCACCAGATGGATCTTCCTAAAACAGTACACAGGTCACCCACCCCCTGCTTAAAAATACTCCAGTACCGGGTGCCTGGGTGGCTCAGTAGGCTGAGCATCTGAGTTTTGATTTCAGCTTAGGTCATGATCTCAGGGTCGTGAGATCGAGCCCCACTTTGGGCTCCACGCTCAGTGGGGAGTCTGCTTGAGATTCTCTCTCTCCCTCCACCCCTCCTGCCCCTCGTGTGTTTGCTAAATAAATAAATAAACAAACAAATAAATAAATAAAATCTTAAATACTCCAGTGGTTCCCGTTTAGCAGCAGAATAAAATCATAACATCATAACTCAGGATCCAAACCCTTCCCAACCTGATTCCACCATGCCTCTTCAACCTCAACTGGTTGGTTCTGATCAAACGGGCTCCCCTGTTGTCCGGGGCACACACCAGGTGCATGCCCACCTTGAGGCTGTTCCACCTGCCTGGAATGCTATTCCTTCCTCCTTTCCTTGTAACCAGCCATTCAAGGCTTCTGTCTACTCCCCAGGAAATAGCCACTAGCTCTGTGTAGCTATTGAGCACTTGAAATGTGGCGAGTGACACTAAGGAACTTCATTTTTTAATTTTATTTAATTTTAATTAATTTAAAGACTGATACTCGACTCAGTTGGTGGAAAATATTTAAGTGTGTTTGGAATCTGCTTTTGTGAACCTACTTTTTCAACTCTAAATTTTATGACATCTAAACACAGACCAGGTCTCTCTGATGACAGTTCAGCCTCTGAATTGAAATTGCCACGAATGTAAAGTGCACACTGGGTTTTTAAGACTTTGTACCAAAAAAGAAGAATATAAGATATCTCTTTAATAATCGTATCAATTATATGTTGAAATATTTGGGGTATATTGGGCTTAATAAACTAGATTGTTAAAATCAATTACATTTTTTTTTTTTTTTTACTTTTCTAAAGTGGCTACTAGAAAATTTAAAATTACATGTGTGGATTGCATTTTATTTCTCTTAGGCAGCCATGCTCTAGACTCTAGATCCCTGAAGCAATGATCAGTATAGTTCATTTAAAACTTAGCATATGTGGGCCGCCTGGGTGGCTCAGTTGGTTAAGTGTTTAACTCTTGATTTTGGCTCAGGTCATGATCTCAGTCAGGGTCATGAGATTGAGCCCCACCCCACCTCCCTGCCCCCACCCCCCACCCCCACCCCAGGACTTTGGGCTCTGTGCTCAGCAGGGAGTCTGCTTGAGATTCTCTCTCTCCCTCTGCCCCTCCCCCTGGTTGCTGGAAAGAAAGAAAGAAAGAAAGAAAGAAAGAAAGAAAGAAAGAAAGAAAGAAAGAAAGAAAGAAAGAAAGAAAGAAAGAAAAAGATCTTTTTAAAAAGTGTTAAAAAAAACTTAGCCTATGCAACTTTGCATTTTAAAAAAAAATCTTTATATAAAAAAATCCTTTTAACAGCTTTTAACCCCCAATGCCTCACAGCAAATGCTACTATTATCTGACAGCACTTTGGGGCCAGGTACTTAGCTACGTGCTTTACATATGTTATGACACTTAATCCTCCCAGCAACCCAGGGAGGTGTGGGCATAATTGGCTCCATTTTTCAGATAAGGAAAATGAAGCTCAGAGAGTTTAGGTGGTTCATGCCAGGATCCTGATGATAGATACAAGAGCTAGCAGAGCTGGGATTTGGACCCACCCCTGCCCAATTCTCACTGATGTTCTTGGTGACCCCAGCTCATGCCTGGTGAGAATGGGCACCCACTAAGTATATGCTGTTGTTCAAGTTCAAGTTTCTCATGACACACAGACAAACTCCACTGTCCTGCTTGCCCCCACTATGAGCAGGCTACTTGACTGACATCCAACATGTGATGACGTGTCCCAATCATCCCACCCCACACACGCCCTCCAGCTAGCTCAAGTCACTCAGTCACCCATATTGTGATATTATCTAGCCATTCCAAGTTAGCGCAGTGGGTAGCAAGGTCCAGGTCCTTGGTTCTGACAAGTCGGTCTGAGCCAGAAGATATCCTCCCTATTCCCTGTATAGATCCCTCCAGTCCTACAGGGCTGCAAATCCAGCGGGCCACCCTCGGAAATGCAGGAAAGCAACCTGGAAGTAGGCAGATGGTTGCATACTCATTTAAATTACATACATTTAGCAAGCCATTAGGATATGACACACTAGATGTTGAAGATACAAAATAAGTTAGCTGTGTCCCTTGCCTCAAAGGGCTCGCATTCTTGAGCAGTAGGTGAGGGAGGGACAATTACAGCTTAGTGTCACCTGTGCTGTGATGGGATGAAGCAAAGATGCTGTAGGACCAAAGGGGCCAGATACTTCCTTTGAACAAAACTGGGGAGGGAAAGAGGGGAAGGAAGGGGTGGGAGGAGTAAGGAAGAAAGGATAGGGCAGATGGAGGGAGGGCACAAAAGGAGGGGAAGCCCGAAGAAAAGGAGCTGGGGAAAGAAGGATGGGAGATAGGGGAAGATAGTCAGTCTGGAAACCCAAATGGGGAGAACTTCCGGTGTTTTTCACCACTGCTGGCCAAACTAGAAACATGGCTGGTACTGTTAGGAAGGGCATGAAATTTACCAAGAGAGTAATTTGTCAAAAAAAACACATCTCCCTAAGAAAATGCTATTATTCCATGACAGGGTTATACGGGGGGTTGGACAGAAGGCTTTTCAGAAACATTTCCTAGCTGGCTGTCAATAAAGTGCCCACTATTACTATTTGCTCCCTAATTTATGGAGAAGGTTAAATAACTAAGAATAGGGACATGGAGGAGCAAATCTTTTGGAGACCCAAGACAGAAATGGAGGTCTATAGTTCCTTCAGATTTTCCATCAGAACTCATTGCGCCTTCCCCCTGTGAGTCCGTTGGGTCAAATATGTTTGTTCCAGGAGAAGTTAAATAGCCCCCAATCCCAATTCCTTAATTGTTGTAACAAATTAGCAGAGACTCTGTGTGATTCTTAGAGAGAAAACTGCCCAAGGCAATAGGTGTTAATCTTTCTAAATCTGAGCACCTAGCCCTTTCTGCCCTCCAAAATATAGAGTTCCTAAATTACAGAGGATGAGCTTTGCCTTAAGGGCATCACCCTCTGCCCTCCGCCTGGGGCAGTCCTGCACAGCTCCCTCTCCTCTTGGAGCTGGGTTTAACTTCTAGGCGGTAACTTCCTTTGCTTTCCCTGAGGACCTTAGCAGAAATCCAGGGTGAAGGAACAACTGAGGAATGGTCCCAAACACATTCATTATGTATCTCCTAGTCTGTAAAGCACTCGTTGATTTCTTGCCCAGAGTGGCCTTGGGAAGGGCAGTAATGACCCTGAAATTTAGCAGGCTTCTACCAGAGGGACATAAAAGTCCCCAGCCAAGGACTGGCTCAGGAATGACTTAAATGCAGTGTTTCAGCCGTTATCCCCACTGGGATCCACTTCAAGAGCCCATGAAATTGACCATTTCTGAGGTTTAATTTAGGTCCCGTCGCTGTAAGATGGGGGCAATTTAGATATGATCTCATTATATCCCCCCAGATCTCATTATATGTCCCCCCTCTGCCTGTGCTTTAGAGGGTCCTGTTCTGGCTCTGTCCTGGTGCTGTCCCTACGTGTAGGGTAAGACCAAGGGACCTGCCCAGAGACTGTGCTTCTCCAAGAACAAAAGCTAGGTACCCAGGATCCCAAACTACCTTATCCTAGCAGGCCAAGTCTGTTTCCCTGAATGTGGGTCTGTCCTAAGGGGCGACGGCACCACGGGTGTGCCCATCCTTAGGCCCACGGGCTGTCCAGGGGTGTCTGTTGGTGGAGGTGTGATCAGTGCATGGGCTTGTGGGCAGAGGTACGCACATGCATGTCCACGAGGCATCCCTCATTATCCATAACTTTCATGACATAGACAGCAGTTCATCAATTGGACATCTAAACACTTTGGCAGAAGGAAATATGGTGACATTGACCAAAAGCCTGCTCTCTCATTTTATATAACTCCTCCCAAAACCTCTAAGATGATTATATCCATTTTACAGATTGGGAAAAAAAGCCCATGTTCTTAATGCACTATGTCAACATTTCCACTTGAACCTCTGCTCTCTGACCTGATTCCTTACACTCCCAGTACTGATGAGAACTAATAAATCCTGCCCCTCTTCAGGGACCAAATGTGGGGAACAACCCCTCATATACGTATTTTCTCATTGTTGTATTGGATTCTTTTGACCAGAAAGAGATCCTGCTGGGGGGACACATCAGATGCTACGGATGAACCTGAGTAGAAGAGATACCTTTAAACTCAGAAGGAAGAGCTCAGGAAAGATCAGGAGACCCTTCTGACCAGGAAAATATTCCTAAACCTTCAAAGCATTCTTTTTTTTTTTTAAAGATTTTATTTATTTATTTGAGAGAGAGAGAATGAGAGAGAGCACATGAGAGGGGGGAGGGTCAGAGGGAGAAGCAGACTCCCTGCCGAGCAGGGAGCCCGATGTGGGACTTGATCCAGGGACTCCAGGATCATGACCTGAGCCGAAGGCAGCCGCTTAACCAACTGAGCCACCCAGGCGCCCCCCTTCAAAGCATTCTTAAAGAAGTTTCGATGCTCCTTCCTCCAACAGTCTAAAACTGAAACTCTCATGTATGGACCGAGACTGAGGGCATTTGTTCTATAATTTAAATCCTCGGGACAGATCTTTATGTATAAATGCCGCCATTTTACAGACATGAAGGGCAAGGCTCAACTATGTTGAGTTCTCACCAAGTTCCTGCACCCACACTACATTCCCTCTCTGGGAAACTAGCAAAATGACCAGCAAACAGTCTGATATGCTTGCTCTAAGTGCAAAATTGCTTGACACAAAATTGCTTGGCAAGGGGAGCAGCTTCTGCTTGCTTTTATTTCTCCACCTCCCCCTCAGGCAGGGCAGGCCTGGCATCACCCTCCCACAGCCAGGAGAAAGCTAATTATGAAAGCAAGAGACAGGGACCTCGGTGACAGTGCTTCAGCTTCTAGACCTTCGATTCTGTGATTCTGACTCAGCAGCTGCCTTTCCCTGAATCCTGCCATGAGCTAGCCCTGCTTTTCCTTAGCAGCTGACACAGGAGTTTGGAGACAGAGGTGCCAGGTGACATTATTTGCTTCAGGAGCCAGGCTCCCTGCACTCCAGTGTCCTGAGTGAAAGAAAACTGCTTCCACCCGGTTGGGAGCAGAGGATGTTAAGATGCAGGAAGAAATTAAAAGGCTTCGCAGCCTTCAGTCTCTCTGGAGAAACAGAATTAGCATTCAAGATACCTGTTTCTGGCAAGGGGCAGTCCATTTATAGGCAATAAAACTAAAAAGTATTGCTCATCTTTAAAAGCTCTACGGGGAACTAAAGGAGAGGGACTGAGCAGGATGTTTTGAGTTTCTCAGAAAGAATCTCAGATTTACAGGCAAAGCTTTCTGTTAGTGTCATATAAATAGACTGCCCATAAATGAGTCCGAGGCAGTCAGCAAGGTGTAAGGGTTGATATGGGTGCTGGCATGTGTCTTGAAGACAGCACAGACTTCTGACTTCAGATAAGCCCAGTGAGGTCAAAGCTGGCTAACAGCAGCTCATGGATCTTTCTCGGAGGCTGAGAAAAATACAACCAGTAATTAAAGTCATCATTTTCCATTAATAACAACAACAACAAAAAAACCCCACCAACAATGCAATTCCACATGCCTCGTTTCATACAAAACTTTCCACATGAGAGGCAAATTTCATCACACAAAAAAGATGCCTCTACATATCTAACTCACGCTAAGGGAACGTCTGGGGTTTACGGATCATGTAAATATTGCCATAAGCTTGGCTCCTCTTTTCGAATTTCTACATAGGCCACCTGGAACATTTGACAAACCAGAGGCTGAGCTCAAAGTATGGAACATCTTAGCAAAATCAGCCTAAGAGCTGGTGAACTTCAAGATGACAATCAGCTGCGAAGGGGCTGGAGAAATCGACCGACCGACCGACCGAACAACCAACCAACCAGAATATTGGACTCTGTGGTGCCTCACGGTTAAGCAGTTAGTTAGCTACTTGTTTCTTAAGTCTGAACTTTATCCAGCTGGACATTCGGGGTACTAGGGCAATTGTGGCCCATCAGAAGGAGCACTGGATTCAGAGTCAAAAGAGGGGGGCTCCTGGTTCTGGCTCTGCAACCGGCCAGGCTGAATGAGGCTTAGAGTGTGTCACTTAACTTTTCTTCCCGTCAGCCTCCCAGTGTGAGACAGAAGGGGAGTGAGGGTGATACTGGGTGTTCTTAGTCAGGCTATTGTGAGCAGAGAATGAGATAAAGTGGGTCAAAGTGCTTTGGGGCGTTTAAAACATTGCACATGTAAGGGATTTGTGTCATGGGAGGGCTAGGGAATCCCCTTCCTTTTCTAGGATGGGAAGGGAAGATATGGAAAATCCATGCCTGTTTTATGTGTAAGAAAGGATTAGAATCCACCTATTTTATATTACTGAGGAGGCAAAATGGAGTCTTATGGCAAGAATGTTGGATGTGCTGTCATCCTTAGAAAATTAGCACAAGGTTTAACCATCGGGTAATGTGACTGCTTTTTAAATAAACATACTTAAATGGGTGGTGTCCTATCCTGAGTGGTGAATAGTCACCTGGACAGGGGAATCACTTACTTAAATTGTATTTTCCATCATTCAAAAAAAAATTTTTTTTAACTCCTCTTTTGGAATTGTTCTAGAGCCTCTGGCGTATTCTTTTGAATATGTCTGAGGGTGACAAATTCTTGTCCTTTTTGGATAATAGCATTTTGTAAATAGCCTAAAGTTATTTGGCATGAAGTTTGGTAAATGAGCTAAATAATACCTTTTTTTTTTTTATTGTAAAAAAGCTGTGACTATAAGATAGGAAGCCTATCTTTCAGTTTCAACAGAAGAGTGGCAAGTGGTTAGTTTCAAGAATTGCCAGTATTGCTGGAAAGGGCTTGTATCCTTCCCAAAGTGACCACGTCAGAGAAGAAAAGCCACTGGGAAATGTGTTGTACATTTTTAGTTACACCTTCACTATTTATCTTGCAAGACTGTTGCCACCAGACGTTGGGTTTCCAGAAAGAATAGAGCATAGCACCTAATCAACCATTCGATCATTTTATCACAGCTCCTCAGGGCATTTGAATCCCTCATTTGCATATGGATCAACTGGCGAGCAACAAGACAGATGTTTCCAAAAAATTAACATCTGGCTCTACTGGAAATAGAGCCTCCAGCAGATTCAGTTCTAACCAGTAGACTCTGTACTCCCTTAAAAAGTTTGGATTTTCTTTTTCACTTATGAAACAATCTACCTGGAAATTAAAATATCATTAATTTCATTACACTATAATCTGAAGCAGCTGCTAGAGTAGATTTGCTTTTGGTGCAGATAACTTATGTTGTCATTTTAAAATAAACACAATCGGGGTGCCTGGGTGGCTCAGTCTAAGCGGCTGCCTTCGGCTCAGGTCATGATCCCAGGGTCCTGGGATCGAGTCCCGCATTGGGCTTCCTGCTCAGCAGGAAGCCTGCTTCTCCCTCTCCCTCTGCCTGCCTCTCTGCCTATTTGTGCTCTCTGTCTCTCTGTCAAATAAATAAATAAAATCTAAAAAATAAAATAAAATAAACATAATCACATGTTCATTCATTGGTTATTGGACACTGTGGGTGCTTCACTGTTAAATGATGTCTTTTCTTTTATAGAAAATACTATTTTCCCCACCTCATTTTTTTTTTATTGTGGTAAAATTCACATAACATCAAATTCATCATTTGACCACGTTAAAGTGTACAATTCAGGGCATTTAGTACATTCACAATGTTCTGCAACCATCACAATGTCTAGTTCCTAAACATTTTCATCACCCCACAAGGAAACCCTGTGCCCATAAGCACAGGAGCTGTTACTATGGGTTTGTCTGTTCTGGACATTTCCTATAAATGGAATCTTACAATATGTGGCCTTTTGTGACTGGCTTCTTCCACTTAGCATAATGTCTTCAGGGTTCGTCCATATTATAGCATCTGTCCATCAGTATTTCATTTCTTTTTATGGATGAATAATTCCATTGTGTGGATATACTACATTTTGTTTATCCATTCATCCATTGATGGATATATGGGGTGTTTTCATCTTTTCGCTACTCTGAATGGTGCTGCCATGAACATGGGGTATACAATTTTTGGTCTGAATACCTGTTTTCAATTATTTTTGATATATACCTAGGAGTAGAATTGCTGGCTCATACGGCAGTTCTATGTTTAACTTTCTGAGGAACCCCCAAACCTCTAACTCACTTTGATGCTTATAACTTCAAGGTGGCTTGATTAACAGAAGCAGCTGGACTGCTCTAGCCAAACCTCAGGCTGGGCCCAAAGGTGTCTATTTTTCAGAAACACCGACTAGAGCAGCTAGGCTTGATCTGAGCCAACCTTGTTCCAACACAGGGTTACAGGCAGGGCTCTAAAGAGCTTTCTCTGCTGCTCTGCGTGTCACAACATGAACCGGCTGGGCAGGAATACCTTCCTGCCTCCTAGGCACCCTTGGTTCTCCATTATGCTGCACTTTTGGAAAAAGAAAAAAAAAAAAAGTTCACTACCTAACTTAAAGGCTTCCCTCCTGATTGTGCAGAAGAGTTCAGATCAGCATCTGGAGTCCATGTAGAAATGGCGCATGGGTGGGGGCCAAACCCACTCCCCTGTTGAGAGCACAGGTTGGAGAACAGGGCCTCCTGAACACAGCTGAGACTCTAGAGAGATTTTCCATCCAGGGTCAGGCTTCTACCATCCATTTTGTGTGAAGGCACCACCCCGTGATTCTGACCCTATCAATCCATAGATACTAGAGTTTTACCTACCCTACTTTGTGTATTGTAGATTGTCCACCCTCTGGGTTTGGCCAGGACAACAGGAGATAATCCTACCATAGCCATTGTTTATTGCAGCCTAATGAGGCTTCTCAGCCATTAAGCCAACCTGACAGTAGACTGGCACTGATTTTTTTAATTTAAACCTGTCATGGGCCAACTCAGAGTGCTGACCTCTTACCTCAACTCCCCAACACATAGGTAGCTTCGAGCCACAGAGCCCCAAATCAAGCAGCACTACCGTTGCACTGCCCAGAAGAGAGACAAACCAAACCGGCTGTTTCCACTTACAACTAAAGACTGAGAATAAAGAAGTTGGCTTCTGGGGTCCTTGCTACGTAGGTTACCAACGCAGCTGTCACTTGTCGCTTGTCCCCTACCAGCCCTTTCAGGTATCCCAGCCTGAATCTGCTCTTAGGACAGAAAAAAGTCCCTTGGCTGTTCATATCCTCTGTAATCTGGCAGGAAACCGAAAATTTGCCTGCTCCGGTCCTCGGTCTGTTTGCTTATCTGCTTCCTTGTAGGGAAGAGTCAGCTTCACAGTGTCCGGTTTAGGGGGATTTTCACCATGACCTCACCCTCCACAGCCACCATCCATCCACTGACTTCAATGCGACAACTCGGGTGGGAATCCACATTAATGAGACATTAACAACCCCTCCTCGCACGTCTCAGATTAACATCAACTCCAGTTTCCTCCCCTGAAAGGAGAGTCTTTTGCAGGGTCTGGGAATGCCAAAAAGAGTTGGGGGCGGAGGACTGATGATGTCTGGGTATCACTCCGGGCTTGGGAGAGCAGGATGTCAAAGAAACCACCTAAGAAAATGCACTAAAACCTTCCAGACTCGCGCCCGCGGTCTGAATAACGCTTGGGCCAAGGGCCTCGAAATTAGGCGCGCGAACGGTGACAGCAGGCGGCGGGCACGTCACCCAGGAGTAAGAGCGTTGAGAGCGGTAGGAAAGCCCAAAGGGCAGTGCCTTGGACCTGGTCTCGGGCCTCCAGGGTTCCGGGAAGTAGTCTTCCGCCCGTCAGTGGGAGCAGCTAATTAAAGGGAAACAGAAAGTCGGGCTCCGCCGGCGCGCGCCCGGACCGCCCGGAGACCACGTGACCATTCCCAGCTGGGGCGCCCCCCCTAAGCCCCGCGCGCGCGCGCCGGGCGGCGGCCGCCGGTGCCCGGACTAGAGCGTGACTCGTGGAAACCCGGGAGGCTGGAAAGAGGCCCCGGCGTGCGTGCGCGTTCCCGGGAGGCGGCGGGCGCGCGCACGCCCGGGGGCCACCGCCCCTCCTGGGCCCGCCCTCCTTCCCTCCCTCCCTGGCTCGCCCGGCCCGCCCTGCCCGGCCCGCCCTGCGAGTCACCTCTCTGGTTCCCTCCCTCCGCGGGCGCGCTCGGGCCGCCGCAGCGCTCCCCGCCCTCGAGCCTCGTTGCAGGAGCCGCCCGCCGCCCGAGGAGGAGGTGGAGGGAGCCGGAGGGGCCCGCCGAGGCGGCGGCGGCGGCGGCAAGATGGCGGACTTCCTGCCGTCGCGGTCCGTGCTGTCCGTGTGTTTCCCCGGCTGCGTGCTGACGAGCGGCGAGGCCGAGCAGCAGCGCAAGTCCAAGGAGATCGACAAATGCCTGTCCCGGGAGAAGACCTACGTGAAGCGGCTCGTGAAGATCCTGCTGCTGGGCGCGGGCGAGAGCGGCAAGTCCACCTTCCTGAAGCAGATGCGGATCATCCACGGGCAGGACTTCGACCAGCGCGCGCGCGAGGAGTTCCGCCCCACCATCTACAGCAACGTGATTAAAGGTGCCGGGCGGGGGTCGCAGCGGAGACCGCGGGCCCGAGCCGGGGCGGGGGGGGGGCGGAGGCGGCCGGCGCGGGGCCGGGCACCGCCCTCGTTCGCTCCTGTCCCTGGCAAGAGGACCCGGCCCGGCGGGCGGGAGGGCGGGAAGGGGGCGCGCCCCGGGCGGCGGTCCTGCTTGCGCGGGGTGCCCTCTCCCCGTAGGGGAAAGGATGCCCGGGGGCGCCCCACTTTCCCCCTTGCCGTTTGAGTGGGGGTCAGGGCTGGCCCCTCATACCCCCCGTCGCCACTGGCCTCGTCCCCTCCGAGAGGGAAGTGAGGCGAGCCGGGCTTCTCGGGGTGCTAGGTGACCGCGCCTGCCTTCCTCCAGACGAGGCCAGAAGACCCGAGAGCTAATCCCGCACCCACACCCCCATCCGCCGCCCCGGCGCTGCCTGCCCAACCTCGCCGCCCCGGGTGGGTGACCCGAGTCACATGGGGTCGGGGCTGCTCCCAACTCCTTGCTTCTTTGGCCGCCTCCTAAGCAAGGGAGTTATGGAACCGTCTCAGTAAGGAAATTTTTGCCTGAGACTTGTCAAGGGCGAAGGGTGACAGTTCCTGGGCCCTTTTGGGCAAGGATATGCAACTTCAGGGAGTCCTGTGTTCTGTGCTGGCATCAGGAAAGAGTAGACCCATACAGTTGGTCTGAAAAAATTAGCATCAGTGGTTTTTCGCCCCATTGTCACGGTTGGGCAGGATGTTTTGCCTATAATCACTATGCAACACGTTCCTCTCTCCGTTTGGCTTAATAACTGGGGTGGGGGGGGGTACCACCACTTGCTCTACTATTTAAATGAAATCGTGTGTTGGTATGAAGGATCTTTGGCCTAAAAAGTGATGCGGAACCTGTACAGGTTGAGTGAGTGAATCACTGTTGGCTTGGATCGTAGGCTCTGCTTCTACTTCACGGTGTTTTTTAAAAATTAAACTGTTTGTAAGTAAAAAATACAAAAAAAGTTTTATTTCTGGGCTTTCAGAGAATTGGAGAAGATGGGTCTTATTTCAGTGACAGTTACGTTCATTTTTCTTAGTATCAGACATTTTCTAATTTATAAAAGGCATTTTGGCAAATTTGAGATACAGTGCCTGGTACTTCAGGTGCATCAGGAAACCACCATCTGGGTAGCAGTTGTCCAGGGGTTTGCTACAGATTTCAGCAGATTTGCAAGCAGGGTTTCTTTAACGGGGATTTTTTGTTCAGGAAGTTCTTAAGCAACTCCTTCTCATCACTTTTTTTTGCTCCCAGGATTGAGTTGAGGAAAAGTACCCCCCCCCCCCACCAGGGGTGGGGCTCCTGGGGTAATGAGGGGAGAAGAGCATTAGGCCAGGAGCTCACAGATCACAGCCAGCCAGCTCTGAGCCCTGGCACTGCTACAGTTAAGCTGTATAAAACAGTGTATTTATCCCATCTTACCGTTTAGCACAAAACTAATTAAGGTCTCTTTCAAGGCTTAGGGCTCCGCCTCGCCAGTCCTTAATTGAAGGTACCTTTGTATCGTGATGCGGCTGAACTTAAGGAATTATGTCAATGAATAGAGTCAGCATGTTAACTGATTGTGAGCCAGGTAAACACCTGGTCCTTATTGTGCACTGTGTCCAAAGTGAGACTTATTTGAACACTGGTTATGAGATGAAATAAGTCACTAGACATCTGTCTTTTTGAGTTGGCATGATCAGAAGATTGACAGCAAAACATCCAGACGATTGCCTGAATAGTCATGTGACTGTTAATTAAGATGGACCAAAGGTAACAGTTTAGTGATTAGAGATCCTGGGTTTGAATTAATCTCTGTGAGTTGAATTCTCTGTTTCTGTACACTTTTTGCAGTTGCTCTTCCTCCCTGTTAGGGAAATCGAAGGCTTTCCTGTGACTTACACTGATTTGAAGCTTGGTTTGGGAGTTTTTGAGTTTTGAATGTGTTCTTAGAAGACTTGGTGTTGGGGCGCCTGGGTGGTTTAGTTGGTTAAGTCTCTGACTCGTGATTTTCTCGGCTCAGGTCATGATCTCAGGGTTGTGAGATCCAGCCCTGAGTCAAGCTCCACATTCAGCTTGGAGTCTGCTTGGGATTCTCCCCCCGCCCTTGCCCCTCTACTCCCTTGTGCGATCTCTCTCAAATAAATAAAATCTTTATTTATTTTTTTAAAGATTTTATTTATTTGACAGAGAGAGACACTGAGAGAGGGAACACAAGCAGGGGCAGTGGGAGAGGGAGAAGCAGGCTCCCCACTGAGCAGGGAGCCCGACGCGGGGCTCAATCCCAGGATCCTGGGATCATGACCTGAGCCGAAGGCAGACGCTCAACGACTGAGCCACCCAGGCACCCCATAAATAAAATCTTAAAAAAAAAAAAGACCACTCGGTGTTGGGGTAAAGCTGGGTGCTCAGGGAACAAACGAACTCAGAGTGATAATGTTTGACTCTTGGCATTTCATAAATGTCTTTTTGAGGGGCTCAGAAAATCTTAGCTATAGCTGTTTGTCCAGAGCCTGGACATTGGCCTGTGCAGCGTGATTTTTTTTTCCTTCACTGGTTTTGGTTCTCTTGTGACTACCTTCTATTAAAAGTTTATAGAAAGTTATTTTGTAAATTAGAACACATTAAAATCCCTCAGAAAGAGCAATTGTGTTAATAATATTTGCTTTTCAAGGCTCTAATTTTATGACTGTGAACAAGTGTCAGTTTTTTTAAGCTCTGAGAAGTTATGGGTGTTTGTTTCTATGTTGGTCTCCAGTTTTGGAGGAGGTGGGCCTGGGGTAGTTCAGAAGCTTCAGAAAATAATTCGGGAATAGAATCAATGAGAATATCTAATGACTCCTAGCACACCTTTCTCTTTCTTTTTAAACAAAGGTATGAGGGTGCTGGTAGATGCTCGAGAGAAGCTTCATATTCCGTGGGGAGATAACTCAAACCAAGTCAACGGAGACAAGATGATGGCGTTTGACACCCGGTCCCCCATGGCGTCCCAAGGAATGGTGGAAACTCGAGTTTTTTTGCAATATCTCCCTGTTATAAGAGCATTATGGGCAGACAGTGGTGTACAGAATGCCTATGACCGGCGTCGAGAATTTCAACTGGTAAGAGATTTGTTCTTTTACATTGTTGTCATTTTATTTTAAGGACATTTTCCAGTAGCTGATTCTAACATGCCTTTTTTCACTGACTTCCACATTAAAATGTATCTATCCAGAATTTTAGCCTCAGAAATTTGGATTGCTATATAGATGAGCTTCTTACTGAAGCAAGATAAAAATAAGGTAAACCCCTTAGATTTGGTGAAACAGTTAGGTTTAATTGGTCATTTTTCCTTTTTGTAAGTAAGATGATAGTGATTTTCTTAGGTACTTTCTCCTAATTTTATTCTACTTTTGAAAATAATTTCCCCTCAGTTGCAGCAACGATATTCATCCTTCTAAAAAATTGATCCTTTACTCTCAGGCTGAGAGCTCAGTAACTGGACCTAGTTGTTCAGATGTGTCATTTATATAGTCTTTTGAGGTACTCATTTTATGATACAGATTAATTTATAAAGAGATTAAAGTCCTTGATAACATTTAAGTCATTCTTGCATTCTGTGTGTGTGTTTTTCTAAGGTTTCTAAGCACATTTTATAAAACGTTTCTTCTTTAAAAACAAAGTAATCTTAGACTACCATAATTTGTAGCCATTACACAGCACTGTAGAGAAGGTGGGGAAAAAAGGATCTGATCTAGGTTAAAGATACACAAATAATGATTGAAATCGGTTTTTTTAAATCAAGTGTTTTGCATGAATGCTTTGATTGTATTTTGGGTTTCTTTTTGCTGAAGACCGGAAAGATCCCAGGAATGATAACAATCTACACTGTATGCAATTTGGAGGTAGTTCAGTTTTGAAGTGTTTTACTGTAATATGATCCCAAAAAAAGTGACAGTTGAAAGTAAAACTGCTTAGAAAGTTGTTTGATGATGTCACTGGCATTAAAGTGATCCACATTTATGGGTGTGGCTACAAAATGGTACACAGCCAGCAGTCTTTGCTGTTACAGTTTGTACTCAGAAACAGTCTTGGCTATTAAAAGTTCTAGAAACGTGTTCATGACAGCTTTTTATAAAACCGATTTTGAATCTTTACTTTGAGTTATGGCTCTGACGGGCACCATACAAATGTAGCACTTGATTGCTTACTGTCTTGTATAGTTCTCTTTGGTGTATCTTGTCAAGTAATTTGTCCATTAATGAAAGGCAAAGACTATCTCATGTTATTAAAATTGAGTTGCTGGCAGCATTATATATTGATAATTAGGAATTTAACTTGACAAGTGACCTCTGTCCAATTCTCAGACTTCTGGTTGATTTTTGTCCTTTGGTCAGTATTTCTTATTTTACAGCTGATAGTTCCTCCACACACCGCTTCTTGTCTCTCGTCACCCTCCCTCTTGTTTTTAAGTGCTGCTTATTCTCCTTTCTTCTTCTTTTTTTTTTTTTTTTAAAGATTTTATTTATTTTTCAACAGAGAGAGAGAGACAGCGAGAGAGGGAACACAAGCAGGGGGAGTGGGAGAGGGAGAAGCAGGCTTCCCGCTGAGCAGGGAGCCTGATGTGGGACTCGATCCCAGGACCCTGGGATCATGACCTGAGCCGAAGGCAGACGCTTAACGACTGAGCCACCCAGGCGCCCTCTCCTTTCTTCTTAATTCATTTTCTTGACAAACCACACTTTCCACTCTAAGGTTTCTCAGGACGTTATTCATCCTTCCAGGTCAGGGGAGAAACATCCATCTGCAAAAGCATACGGTTCGTATTGATTGGATGAATAAATAAACAGCTGTACTCTAAAGGTTTCTGTAGGAAAGTCCTGTAAGTCCATTTAATTGAAGTTGGGCCTCACTGACACTTGAATTTGGACATTTACATCCTAACAGTTTTGTATCAAGACTGTCATGTAGGGACGCCTGGGTGGCTCAGTCGGTTAAGCGTCTGCCTTCGGCTCAGGTCATGATCCCAGGGTCCTGGGATCGAGTCCCGCATCAGGCTCCCTGCTCCATGGGGAGCCTGCTTCTCCCTCTGCCTCTGTATTTCTCTCTCTCTGTCTCTCATGAATAAATAAATAAAATCTTTAAAAAAAAAAAAAAAAAAAAAAGACTGTCATGTCATCGTAGTGAAGAAAGCATTCCTGAGTATTTGCCATTAAGAACAAATAGCCAAAACCAGAGTGAGGACCGGCATGTTCTTGACTTGACCCAGCTGATGCTTTAGGAGCAAAGAAGGTTTTGAGCGCAAGGAGAGACAAGTTCCAGAAATACTTTTCCTCATAAAAAGTAGGGGCAGAAGAAAAGAGGAACAGGGAGAGATGTAATTTTAAACTCCTGGAGGACAGGAATTTTTTTCCTGTGTGTATCCTTGGCATTGTTAATAGTGCCTGTCACATACAGAAGGAGTTCAGGTGTTACAATGAATTAATGACTCTGTGCTTTTGGATGCTGTGTGGGCTTGGCCAGTGTTAGACACTGAGAAGGCACCTGGCTCATTTAAAATTTTCCTCATGGTCCTCTTCAATTCCTTTTCTTCTCTACACACAGCAAATTCCCAAATCCTGTCTTTCCCACCCTTGACAAATCTCTCGCATCCACTGCCTCCTTCCCCCCTTTCCATTAATGTCTTAGTAGCTCTTGCTTGGACTCCCAGGTAATCTTGTTCAAACACCACATGGGTTTGTTCAAAAAGCTATGCTTATTCTCCATTACTTCCAGAACAGAGTTCAACCTCTTTATTTGAGTCAAGACTATCTCACTTACCTACAATTCCAATAATGTATTCATTAGACTACTTCACACACCCGATAGCCTCTCAGTTTCCACATACCCTGATTCTCTGCTTCTGTGGCTGTCTTTAGAGGGTCTTTCTGTCAGGGTTTTTCATTACTCTATTCAGTAGGTCCTATCCTTACCTTAGAAGAATGGTAATCACATTTCAATGTGACTAAATGTGGTCCATGGATCCCTTGCATCAGATTCGCTGGAATGCTTGTTTAATACAAAACAAGCGGAGTTCCAGACTCTCATCACAAGAGGATCTGATTCAGGAATCTGGGATGGGACCCAGTGCTGTGTATTTGTAACAGATAGTCATCGATGATTTGGATGAATTTGCTCCTCAGCTTCCCTGAGGGACAGTGCCTTAGGGTCGGAGCTTTCTCCAGCTCTCCCGGCTGGAATGTGGCTCCCTGCCTGTGCTCCTTGCTGGGCTTGCTTCTAGCCCTCCTTTGGTCACCTGTACTCCACTTGTTTGCACTTGTGTTTGGTTCTCCCACTAAAGTAGAAGCTCCGTTGGTATGCCTTGTCTTTTTCTCGCTCACTAGCATAAGCCTGACACTTATTTTATTTCCTCATTTTTTAGACACTCTGAATTATAAGGTTCTTCTAGAAAAAAAGAAACATTCCACATTAAGTGTCTTCTGGGAAATAGGAATCATTTCTGTATGCTAGTTTGTTAATTTTCTAGGAGATGGGAAGTCCTTGTATTACAGTCATAATTCTTTTTATGTTTAACAGTGTACATTCTTGAATCTTGGATAGAAAAAGTAAAACCATCGGGGAAAAGGGAAGAGTTAGCAGATAAATAAAGTTCGTCGTTTTTTGTTTCAACTAATGATTGATTATTAACTTTATTAATGCAGATTGAAATGCAAAAAACAACAAGTGGGAACAGTTTTTAAGCCTTTTTATGGCTTTTTTTGCTTAAGATGAACAACTGCCTTATAATCAGTCCTCGGGGCAAAAGGGATAGGGTGGTGGTATCACAGTGTAGGTTTTTAGTCAGCCATTCATTTGTTAGTAATAACTTCGCGTACAAACATGAATGTTTTCTTTTCCAAGTTCCCAAAGGCAAACATTTCCTTTTCTGGTTAGTTTCATTATGGGTAAGCTAAATAGTTTACTGTGGAAAAAGAAAAATCTAAGATTTACACTGCTCTTCTAGCTTTTAAGGTACCTTCCTAATTCTTGTAAACGAGCTCACAGGATAATACATACTCAGAAGCGGTCTCTTTTAGTACTGGATTAAATATTTGTGATGCTGAGCTTTAGCTGTGTGTACGTTCACTGTGGCCTGCCACTCCACAAAGGAGACACCCGCTCTGGAAAACCTTGTGTGACTGTGGTTGGGGAATTTGGTGACTTCGATGACTAGAGATGGGAGTCAGGGCTTGGCTGGAAAGTGATACAACTGCAGATACAGAGCAGAACTAACAAAATGGCCAGGAATCACTGTCAGTTAATTTTTTGGGATGTTTAATATACAGTTACTTTTTCAGAAATAGAAGCAACGTTAACAGGACTGGTTAAATAGGATAGGAAAGTTTGTGACTGGGAGGGACACTCCAGAGCTTCCTAGTTTCTATAAACACTTTAACTTGTCAGCGTTAATACAACTTCCTGTAATGACCAGTCTTTCTTTGCAATGCCTGAAACCAAAGTTATTTTCATTGTTATCGTGGTACCTTCAGTTAGATTTAATTTTTCTTATTCAAGTAGTACAGTTTGTGCTGGATGATCGCTACACTTCTCAGAGCTGATGAGGTAGTTTATCCATTAAGACAGAGCTGCTCTCAGTCTGGGCAACAGAGTAGCTATTTAGCCTCATTCATTGACCTATAAAGAGCTGAGCACTAAGTAAAATAGGAACTTCAGTGTGGACTGAAATATTTATTTCTTTATTTGTCCTGCAAAATAGATTTGAAATGGGGCGCCTGGGTGGCTCAGGCGTTAAGCGTCTGCCTTCGGCTCAGGTCATGATCCCAGGGTCCTGGGATCGAGCCCCGCGTCAGGCTCCCTGCTCCGCGGGAAGCCTGCTTCTCCCTCTCCCACTCCCCCTGCTTGTGTTCCCTCTCTCGCTGTGTCTCTCTCTGCCAAATAAATAAATAAAATCTTAAAAAAAAAAAATAGATTTGAAATGCTATAGAATTAGAGACATTGGTTTATTCTTTAATTCTAATTTGGATTGGCTTTAAAAAGTGAATCAGTTACTACTTTCAGTGGCAAAATATGATGTTTCTGTTGGAGAAGGAATTGGTCTGTTTTCTCTTTGAATAAAATCAGAATAGGACTTTGACTTCAAGTTGCAAAAAACCTATTGTCTCTTGATTCTAGGGTTATGGTAAAACATTTGAGCATATATAACAAAAAGATTATATATAACTGCAGAGATTTTAAAATTTAGGTCTCTACAGATAGAATTGCCTTTTGGTGAATTTGATCAGATGAAAGTGGTTCCGTTTTATCCAAATCTTAGAAACCCAGAGCTATAGCACTGTACATTAAAAACAGAGAGGATGCTTTGGCATGTGCTTATGGTTTTAATACAACTTTGTGAGATTGTGTGTGTGTGTGCATTTACATGGGTATGTATTTCTTGATGTATTATGTCTGTGTGTTTGTGTTTATATCTTTTTTATTTTATTTTTTTGGTGAAAGCTTAACTAGCTATGGGATGTCTGGGCTCTAGGTGCTGCAGGGGTGTTGTAAACTACTGTGCTGCTTTATTTTTACTGCTAAATAAAGCTAGTGGTACAGTAATTTATGCTGCTCTGAAAATGTTCATTAAACAACTAAGGGATGAAGCAAGGAAATGGTTTTGTTATGAAAACTAGATTTTTAGTTTCAGAATTCCTTACTAGAGTGGACCTAGCCCGGGAGAAATGCTTGTGGCCTCTAGTTTAAGAAAACCGTAATTGCCGAAGGCCTCCCTGGATTGAATGTTCCCTGTTCATCGTTCACAGATGGCAGCAGCCCCACCAAACTGGGACACCGAGTCATATTAGCCCAGAACAGGTGCCTGTTTCTTTCTCCAGAAAACTGATTCAGGGGCTCATAATTACATCACTTTTAAATACCTTATGTTTTATAAAAATCACTTTGTACTTTTCAGAGCCCTATCCACATATATTACCATATGATTCTTTAAAAACACTGTGAGAGGAATGAAATACATGCTATTGTCTCCATTTCACAGATGAAAAAATTCAGAGGCAGAGAGGTGTCTTGATGCTTCAGATCACAGCTAGCGAAGGATAGACTAGACGCTGGAACCCTGGTCTGCTGACTCCTGGTCCACAGCGCTGGTCAGTGAACCATTGTGGAGCACTCGAGCATTACAGCCGTGGAGTGTTCTTTTCCTTTCATGCCCAGCCTCTTCTGGCCAACACCCATGCACACAAATAATTAACACTCCCCTGGAAAGTTCTAGCACATTATTTTAAATATGTGTAAGGTTTTATTAAGAATACATGGCATTGTTCTGGTGGTTACACAGTTCTTCTGTTCTGAACTTTCATAATGTCCTTGTGCCGTTCCTTCTTTATTAATTTAGATTATAGTTATGATATAAATCTTAAATGACATTTGATGGTAGATTTACTTACTTAGTGGCACAGTTCATCCTAACCACCATTCATCATGATAAAGGTGGTTTGAATCTTCACCTCCTTGAAAACTATACTAGTGATCCTCACCTGATGTCCCATCAGTGAACATGGTTTGTAATGTGTGCCCTGAAAAATAAAAGTTTAATGACAGCTGCCTATTATCTGACAGGCAGCTATATATTTTTCTAGGCATGTGTCATTTGGAAATTGGCCCGTCTGGCATATAGTTGCCCAGCTTTGCACTTGGTGTGAAGAACCGGCTATCAGAACCTTTGTATTCTGTTATTTTATGAGCTCTTTGCAATGTTTCTCATGTAGCTGTCACAGTTTTTATATTGCTTGTGAGCATTCCAGATTGCAGTTTGTCGTAAGTTTTTGTTCCAGTTAGAAAGTGCCTATTTTTTTTAAAGTGCATATTTCTGGAAGATGACAATTATTTTTATTTCCTTGTTTGAAAGTACTTTGTTATTTTCCAGCTGTATGATAGAGTTCACTTTTGTCATTATTGTGAACATATTTTTTTTACAAGTTGCTTTTTTTCAAGAGAATTTGTTACATCCACATTAGCAGAGCATTATTAGAATGGACTGATAGGGATCAAGGACTTTAGTGGCCTTGGCTAAAGTTACCAATCTGTTGCAGTGATAGTAGTTGTTTGTCTTAATCTTTCCAATTTAATCTCTCTCTTCTCTTGGCAAAATGAATAAAAAAGATTTTTAGATCAGTGCAGTGGGTGAACTGTTTCACCCCCAACTATTATACAAGAGATGCAGAAAACTAGTAGTAGAATCACTCTTCATTGATTTATTTTGGCTTTAGGTCTAAGTCATAAGACTTGGTTTTGCTACATGAAATGTTGTATCTTCCAAGCAAACTAGAAAATAACCATATTCAAAGTCATTGATTTATTTTACATGTTGTAAAACATTTTTACAAATGGTTTTAATGTGATGACGTTCAGCTTCGATGTGGTTATCTGCTGTGCCGTGGGATAACGTGGGACTAGATAACTAGCCAGAACTTGTCCTTGCTCTGCCCTTCACTGTGTGAGCTTGAGCCAGTCCCTCAGCCTTTCTGTTCTGAAATTGTAAAAGGGGAACTATCTGAAGATCTATTATTATTAGTTGTTGTAGAAATTGCATGAGGTGATCCATATAAAATAAGCCTGTGGCACAGTGCCTGACCCATATTAACCGTATTATTAACATTAGCCGTTAATATCCCTAATAAGCCATATGCGCATCAACCGTAAGTAACTTTTTAACAGAATAAAGCCCTGTAAGCATTGATTTGATTCACTCTCTGAACGTGATTACCGATATAAAAATCCTGAATTCTAAAAAATGCAGAATATGACTCATATTCTCATTACACCATATGTTGTCTCTACTGAAGGTAGAACGTCCAGGAGAGAATTGAGCTCCTCTGCGTTGCGGTATCGGTTCTTGTTGCCTTCTCATACCGCTTCGCTTGGTCTTTAAGCTGATGTGTAGGCTGAATTAACCAAATCCTTGTCTTCCTGCGGGCTGTATGGTAGGATAGCCTCTGGCAGAGGTGCAGGTGCTCTGCCCCCCCCCACGGCACGTGCCTCCTGCTCCACCTCTGTGGTGACCCTCCACCCCCACACGCACGCTCGCTCCCTCTCGAGGCTTTGCAGGTACGCAGGTCGAAGAGGGTATTGGGGCTGCTTTTCCAAGGTAAAAAAAATTCCTTACAAAATGCAGAATGATTTTTTTTTTAAGATTTCATGTTACTTTTTGTGAGATTTTATAACTTCTGATCATTTTGCATAAAAACCAAGTAAAAGCACTAGTCTAACAGAGAAATGCCTCCGTTTTCTCATGGAGCAAAATAAACACATTTCAAATTTGCTCCCCTAAAGAAAAAAAACATTTTACTGATTTTGGCATTTAAAAACCATGTTAGCCAACAAACAAAACTCTTCTATGGCTAAAATATAATTGTGTCTTTGGGTTTCTTGAGCTGGAGCAGCCGCATTTAGCCCGTTAGTAGGACATTTTCTCTTCTCACCCTTCTAGAAAGGTTAAAAGAGCTGGACTAATGAATTATTGGTGTGAGAGACTTTCACTTTCCTTTTCAGTATCCTGATTACTCTTACTCCCTGGATAATCTTTTTAAGAATTATTTTCCGTTAAACAAGACGAACTGCCTAATAGGAGGGTTTGTCATCGTACGTCATTGTGTGATTTTCATTTAGGCCTCATGATGTGCAGTGCGGTTATATCCGCTTATTGATACTAAGTAAAAGAAAAATGTAAGCTGCTAGGTTTTCCTAGTTGCTAGAGAGTCACAAGTTATTGCCAGGCCCACTTTGAGTTACAGGAGGCCTCACAAATGAGAAGATCATGCTTTAGATAAATTGCTGTTCCCATGTAAGATGGTCCCTAAATTCCTATTTATTGATTTTTAAAAGCCTAAATAAGTGAATGCTGTATATTCACAAAGCTGCAAATACTATTCATCCTAGTTTAAATACTTAAAAGAGAGTAACGTGATTTAGCCTATTGAGTTAAAATATTGCCATACTAATGATTTGCTCTTTTTAACTGTTACCTGCTACGTTTGCAGTAAAAGTATTCTTGTTTGTTAACTACAGCTTCAAAAATTGTAGGGACTTTATACCATATAGATGTCACACATTTCAGTTCTTTAATTGGGCAAGGAGAATTATACGTACTTGCTTAGTTTTTTCCTTGACTTTTTAAAATTATCTTATGATCAAATGTTGCAACCAGTTTTAAGGTTGGTGTTACAACTTAGTAAGAAACCAAGATTTTTACCTCTTAAATAGCATTTTGCACATTGGGCCATAATGTAAGATACCTTTGTTTTGAAAAAGAAGGCTCTTTGTTTTGTTTTGTTTTAAACTTTCATTCTACAGAAATGCATTCTTTTGAAGGGAATATATGTGTTCTTTTTTTTTTTTTAAGTGATCTCTACAGCCAGTGTGGGGCTCGAACTCACGTCCCCAAGGTCAAGAGTCATGTGCTCTTCTGATGAGCCAGCCAGGCGCCCTTCATCTTATATTTTTATATGTAATTATGTTTTGTACTAAATGCAAGTATTAAGGTTTAGAGCATTACTCTGAGTATCCATTTTCATTATGATAATCTGAATTCTTTTCTCAAATAGGAAAAGTAAAGAGCAAACATAAAAGACAATGTGGGCAAGAAGGCCTTGAGTAGCAGATTTCAGGAGATATGTTCTTTAACAAGTCTGATAACAGTTAACTGGCAGCTCTCAGCAGCCATTCAGTAACATGTTATTGAACACCTACTCATGAGCAGGCTGGATATTTGCTAGTGAATCAAATGAGAACAATCTCTGTTCTCATTGATCTTGCTAGTTGGAGGAACGTACATTAATGGGCGAACAGATAACTAATTACACGTGGTAAATGTTCTGAAGGACAAGAAAAGGAAGCCGTGAGGGAACAAGAGGATGGTCTGAGGAGGTGACCTGTAAGTTACGACCCTGTGGGTGAGAAAGGGTCCGCCAGGTGAAGAGAAGTAAGGTTCAGCAGAAGGAGCACCATGTGTGCAGGATGTAGGTGGGGAAAAGCTTGCTGGAGTGTGGAAATTGGGGCAAATGAGAAGAGCGGTGGTCAGTCAGCAAATAGTTGTCGAGAACCCCTGGATGCTAAGCGGTTCCAGGGTGATGAGACTCTTGCAGAAGGAATAGCTTGTCAGGTGGTCGCTGTGAAGATGGAGACGAGACTGGTGGCTTCAGGATGCACTTTGTAGGGAGAATCATGGGGATCTGACAGATTGGAGATAAGAGGAGTGAGGGGGAAGCAGACGTTAAGAGAGACTCGGCTTCTGATTTTAATGACTAGGTGGATGGTGGTGCTTTTTGCTGAAATGAAAAGATTGTGTGAGAGAGATTTGAGGGGGAAGATGAAGACTTTAGTTTGGACATACTAGGTAGAGATCTCTGTGAGACATATAGATGGAATCAAGTAGACGGTTTGATACATGAGTCTGGAATCCAGAATGGAGCTTTGGGCTGTAGGTAGAAATTCAGGAGTAACTTGTATTCAGGTGATATTTAAAGTCTATAGAATGTGTACATTTACTCAGGGGGAGGGTGTAAAAGAGAATAGGACTCAGGGTGGAGTCTTTAGGAACCTTCAGACCGAATAGGGCTCAGGATGGAGTCTTTAGGGACCTTCAGAGTGCTTGAGAACATTCAGAGAAGGGGATGCTGGCAGACATGGCCAAAGGGTAAGAGAATTTCAGGAACGTGTAGTACCATGGGGGCCAGAGAAGCGTTTTGGAGAAGAAACAAGTGGACAGTGGTGCCGCACACCACTGAGGTGTAGTAAGGCGAAGACTGACGTGTTCCTTGATTTTGGCAACAGGAAGGTTGTTGCTGACTGCGGCAGGTGATCTGATAAGGGAGAAGCCTGGCTGGCAGGGCTCGAAGAGGGAAGAGAGGTGAGGAAGTAGAGAAGATTCAGTTGAGATTAATCTGACTGTTCTCATTTCCCTTTTGCAGTACTTTCAACCACCTGGCTTGGTAGGTTGGGTTTTTCTCAAGCCTTTTCAGAGTTCAAGAGGACATTGTGTTTATATTAACCAATTTCTTTGAATCTCACTGTCTCAGAAGCAGAGTTCATACCAGGTAGTGATGCTGTTAACGTTAGGCCAGGCAAACACGGAAGAGTTTTTCATTTTGTACTTGATTGTTTTACTTATGACCATTTTCTGTTTATTGAGGGCAATAACTTGATCAGTTAAACACGTCCATTCCTTTGTTCCTTCAGCAGACATGTGTTGAATACCTGCCCACACCTGTGTTCTGGACTGAGTAGGCCCTGGGGACTCAGGAACTGCATGTCTGCCTGCCTTAATGGGGGCTCTCAAGCTGGTGGGAGCCAGAGTCAGCCCACGGTGGTTGTCAGTGAGATGGGAAATGCTGTAGGGTACTGCATTTGCTGCTTTCTTGCCAAGCATAGGCAGAATCACTAAGTGTTTACTAACCTAGAAAAGACCTTAGTGGGTCCAGTCCACTTTATTTTGTACATAAAACATAGGTCCATAGAGGTTAAGGTCACAGCTAGTTTTGATTAGAGCCACTATTCAAAGTCAGGGCTGTATGACTCCATTGCCCATGTCTGATACTCACTACCATGCTTTCCTGCATCCCTTAATGATATAATTAACTGAACAGTGATTTGGAAACAGGAACTGATATGCCAGTATAAATTTTGAACTATTTCTCACATTCATCAGTATTTAGAAACATTCACAGGTTGCATTGCTTTGCTGTCTGACATGACTGATTGGATCTGGGGAAAGGAAAGGTAGTTAATGCTCTTGTAGGCTGTGTGGAGCTTCTCTGTTGACAAGAGAATTTGGGATGATGGATTGAACACTAAAATGGAATAAAGTGATCGGGATTTTCCTCTCATCAGCTGTGTGATTTTAGGCATAGAATTTCTTTATTAATGTTGATTGTTAATTAATGTTGCAATTATTGCATAATTTTTGAGTTGTGGGGATTTCAAGATGCATTGTAGCACATCATCATAGAACAGAACTTTCCATCTGGTGTGCATTCACAAGGACTCTTACAGGCCCCTCTATTTAGATAGCAGGGGAATTGAAACTGTATTTGGGAAGTATGTCCTGTGTTGGAAGACTATTCTTTTTTCCTTTTTTTTTTTTTTTTTTAACAATTGAGGTCATCTCTTTTTGATAAAAAAAAAAAGTTCTGAAGATTCTAGTTCTGGCAAAACTTGATGTTTCTTTATATGTTATCGGGATTGTATATGATTGATCCTTTTCAAAAAAGTATTTTAACTTCGAAGAATGTTTTCAGAGCTCAAAACTCTAAGCTCTTTAGTATAATCATTAGGTGGAAACTAAAAAATAGGAAAGTCATTTTGTTTTTGTTTTTTGAGGAAATTATTTACAGGCTCCAGAATCCAGACTAGCTTTTTTTAAAGTTTAAATTTTAAAACATATATGTCCATTGTAGAAAATCATCCAGCTAGCCCTAACCACTATTTCAAGACATCTTTGTTGACATTTTGGTATATTTCCTTCTGATATTTTTTTTTGTTTTTTTTTTTAATTTTTATTGTTATGTTAATCACCATACATTACATCATTAGTTTTTGATGTAGTGTTCTATGATTCATTGTTTGTGCATAACACCCAGTGCTCCATGCAGAATTTGAATATAGTATTGGAGGTGGAGATGAACTTTTCTGTACTTTCTGTACAGTTTTATATCCTGTTCATTTAATGTTGCAATGTTAACATTTCCTGGAGGAGGTGATTTTCTCAGAGAACTGGTAAGGCATTCTTCTAGAAATGGATGTGAATTTTTAACTTAAATGTAAAATTTATTCCTGTATATATTTCTTTATGAACAGAAGGTGGTGGTGCTAAATGGTAACATGGAATATGGGCTAAATTTTACCATGTTGCTACCCAGTTGAACAGCATTATATACAATGTCGGATCTAGCCCTCCATCTCTGCCATATTAAACTGCTTCTTCACATTTAAAATCTGTATTTAGGGGCGCCTGGGTGGCTCAGTCGGTTAAGCGTCTGCCTTCGGCTCAGGTCCTGATCCCAGCTTCCTGGGATCAAGCCCCTGGTCCAGCTCCCTGCTCAGCAGGGAGCCTGCTTCTCCCTCTCCTTCTGCCCCTCCCCCTGCTTGTGCTCGTGCTCTCTCTCTCTCAAATACATAAATAAAATCTTTAAAAAAATAAAAATAAAATAAAATCTGTGTTTAATTTTTGGGGGATGATTTTAAAAAGGAATGCTCACCTCCACTCTGAAACCTGTATTATTTTAAAGAAGGGGCTGTAGTTCTTATGTAGGGTTTAGAGAATAATTGATCCTTAAGATAACAAAATTGAACAGCTTGTATGTGTTAGGTACGTGCACATAAGTAGAAGATACATACGTATCTATAAATACTTAGTAAATGTAAGGCTAAAGTTTTGTCTTTCTTCAGGATGAAATGTTCTAATAAAAGTAAGGTTCTTTTTTGTGATTTCTGTAGTAGGAGAATTACTAAACTGCATTATACATGTGTTACGTGTGAATTGGAATTTGGTTAGACTACAGGAATACTCTTAGAAAACTATGATCATTAGCCTTAAATTTATTTTGGTGATAAGTCTCATTGAAAAACTGGTTGTAAAAAGGAACTTTCTAATTTGTGAGCAATGGCAAGGAAGGGGCAGTTTACAAAATAAAGTGATAGCTTAGTTTGGTCCAAAAATTTATTTTTAATCTTGTGTACTAGTTTGTTTTTACAGCTTATATGCAGGCAACATGGAAATTAATTGCCTAAATTAGACAAAACTTTTTTGGAGAAATTCTATTAAGGCTATTATAAACTATCTTAGATTAGTCTGGAAAAGTATTTACTTTGAAAAAATGTTTTCGAGTACTGGGGTGGTTTTTAATGTAACTGACTAATTTTTGGCTCATTTGGAAGTTTTAAGTGGTATACATGGAAAACGCTAGCCAGAATTTGAAAATGCATTCAGTTGGAGTCCACTGAATATTGACCTGTTTTCCTTTGACAAAGAACAATAGCTTATATATTTCTAATGTAAGTAAATACTGTCTTGTTCCTCATGAACCAAACATGCACGAGTGATAGTGCTTTAGGTATGCTTTCATAATAAAGATGTCATTATGACCCTCATTCCAAACGTGCTGTGTATCACATCAATACTTTATAATGCTTTTTTCCAGAGAAAAATGAATAGGGAAAGCCATTTTTTTTAAAAAAGAGTAGGTCATTTCAAAGACAGGAATAATAGTTCCTTTGTGAAGAACAGGCGAAAGGAGAATGTTGGAAGGACACTAAGGGAGAGAAGAGGTGAGCCCGCCCATGGCCAACTCTGAGAACCAGGGGAAGGGTTTTGTGCGTGTGCCTACACTGCGTGTAAAGCTAGCTAGCCTCTTTATCATATTTTAGTTTGAAGAAAAAAATTAATGGAGGGAAAGACATGGAACCCTTTAGAGAGATAGTATATTTCAGATATTTGAAATACGATGGTTTTAAGCTCTTCTTACTTTATTGTCATCTTCAAAGCTATGAACAAACTCTTAAAATATAATTAGGCCAGGTTTTATGTTTACTGCCTTTAAGAAATTAAGTATAATGTTAGAATCTTAGATTTCAGATAAATAGCATGAGCAGAGTAGTATCATGGTAACTTTCATATTTTCATGTGAATATGTGAAGAGAATAGAGAAAGGACAAATAGGATGGGAAATTGAGTCTTTAAATAATAAAAAAAATATTATCTTCTGCCTTTGTTATTAGCCACATCCTTAGACTGAAATGAAGAGTCTTGATTCATTAACGAGCTTTAACCCCAAATTTTTCCGTTTTGTACCTTATTTATATTTGGCATTTGATTCTTACTGTAAACTTACATAAGTAAATGCTAGGTGGAAAGGCTTATATTGCTCAAAGTCTATTCATAGAATATTGCCCTAAAGTCTCCTTATTTAGATATGGCTTCACCATGATATTTGCAGGGTTTAAATTACTAGTATATACAAATATAAATTATTGATTTAAAAAACACATATATGTCGGGTTGCCTGGGTGGCTCAGTTGGTTAAGTGTCTGCCTTTGGTTCAGGTCTTGATGTCAGGGTTCTGGGATGAAGCCCCCCCTACCCCACCCCATGCACATGCACATGTACTCTCTCTCAAATAAAATCTTTTTTAAAAAATTAAAAAATAGGGGCACCTGGGTGGCTCAGTTGTTAAGTGTCTGCCTTCGGCTCAGGTCATGGTCCCAGGGTCCTGGGATCGAGCCCCACATTGGGCTCCCTGCTCCATGGAAAGCCTGCTTCTCCCTCTCCCACTCCCCCTGCTTGTGTTCCCTCTCTCGCTGTGTCTCTCTGTCAAATAAATAAAATCTTTTAAAAAAAATTTAAAATAAAATAAAAAAACATAAAGGTCACTTTTAAAGGCAAGGGGATGTTTCCTTTCGAATAGACTTTTCCAAACATATGCTTAAAGAAGCCTACCTAATGAATATTCAGGAAACTTTGATCTGGCTTAGTTTGGGGGATTATAAGACTGATGAAAATTAATTGCACATTACAGGCACACCAAAACTTTACTGTGGCAATCGAGGCAGGACAACTCACAGGTGTAATCAGTTTGAGGAGTAAACAGATTTCTAGTTTTTTCTCTTCTCTCTTGATCCTTTTTCCTCTTTGAAGTATTCCAAACTTGCAAATGAAAGACTTAACATGCATGGAAAGTGTGTAAAAAGCTTTAAACCATTGGACTTAGCCATTTTAGAACACAGACATCTATTTTGTAGTTTACTAGTACTTCTTCAGGAAATGTTTTGCTGTTTATAGCATTTGAGTAGTGGTTGGTTCTCTGTATAAAGAGAAACTGGATATTAACTTTGAGTTCTCATTTTCAGAATCACATGTATACTTAGATTTCAGAAGAAAATTTCTCACTGCTTAATTACCTTGGTAGTATAGATTTTCTCTACTGTTTCTTGTGCTATCATGTTTATTTTTAAACAGAAAACTAGGGGTGGCTTAGTCGGTTGAGCCTCTGTTGATTTTGGCTCAGGTCATGATCTTTGGGGTCCTGAGATCGACCCTGTGTCGGGCTCCCCGCTCAGTCTTGCTTGTCCCTCTCCTCTGCGTTCCCCCTCTCTCGCACTGTCTCTCTCTCTCAGATAAATAAATCTTTTAAAAAAATAAAACTGTTTTAGGTAATGCTGGTCTCATAACTAACTAAAAGGGCCTCCACACGTAAAAATGGGATACTTCTTAATTCACTTATTTTTTTCTAATTGACTTCTTTTTTCAGGGTGTTTTCTGCCACTTATAGGCACACTTAATTAGCCTGTAGTTAAATTCTAGACATTTTACAGGATTAAACAATGGCCGTTTATTTAGTAGTAAACTAAAATCTGATACATTACTTATACTTCACATGTGATTAAATTTTTTTTGCATGTGATTGAATTTTGTTTTATTTTTTCTAAAGATTTTAGTTATTCATTTGAGATACAGAGATACAGAGAGAGAGAGAGCATGAGCAGGGGGAGAGGCAAAGGGAGAGGGAGAAGCACGCTCCCTGCTGAGCCAGGAGCCCGATGTGGGGCTCGATCCTAGGACCCTGGGAACATGACCGGAGCCGAAGGCAGACACTTAACCGTCTGAGCCACCGAGGCGCGCCGTATGATTGAATTTTATTTGACCTTTTCATCCCACAATGTACCTGTTTAACAGGTAAAAAGATAAGAGAGTGCTTCTTCCTTATTAAGCACCTTGATTTGCTTTATCTTATCATGCAAAGTTTAAATGTCTGTTGTAGGAGCAAATTAGTTTTGTAGGTTTAATTGAGGTTCCAAGTTCTTTAGGATCCTATACTAAAATATAAGTAGTGGTTCTACTCATTTTTCTCATTTGTGCTTTTATAGCATTTAACAGTGTAAAACTTGGATTACCAGGTTCATCAATTTTTGACCATAAAAATCTCAGGGAGTTAGCTTCGAAGGCTGCAGCAGACTCTGGCGGACCTATGAAAATAGGCTCTAGGGATGTGGGAAGGAAGGCAGCTAGAATGGTAGTAAGGTACATCTGAGTGCCAAATCAGATGTAAAAAGAGAAAGGGAAAGCTCTACTTGTACGCTTAAGTCCACTGTTTATGTCACAATTTAGATCTGTCAAAGGAAGGTCTAATGTTCTACTTGTAAGACATAGTTGAACAAAAGTGATACTTGAAACCTACTTTTACAATAAGATAAAGCAAAGTAAGTTTCTAATCTAGTTTCTTGAGAGCCTGTTTTTGGAGGTTCTAGCAGGGGAGTGCAGCTACTCGTACACAAAGAATAGTCCTCCTCTATTGGGGAAGGTCGTCCTCCTGGAGCTTGCAGCTTCAGGAGGGACACACATGGAGTGGTGAGGGAGGAAGGGGACCCCTGCCTAGCCGGCCAGATCAGCTGAATCAACCCTGGCCATCAGTGGGGTGACAGATGTCACAGCCAGATCGCCCTCACGTCCTCTAATCTAGTTTCTTAATATTCTTGGCATTTTTGCAAGGCTTAAAAAACACAACCGATTTGGTGTAATCAATACCAAAAGTCATGAAAATGTTGATGTAGAATCCAATTTTGAGTAAAATGGGTGTCCAGATCTGAACTGACGCTGGACTGACTACATTAGAGTCCCTTCTTTTAGAGCTTATGTTTTTGTTTTGGTAGATTTGTGGTGGACCTGGGAATCTGCAGTTTTTTAAAAAGATTTATTTAGAGAAAGAGACACGGGGCTCGGGGCTCGATCCCCCGACCCCAAGATCAAGACCTGAGCTGAAATCAAGAGTCAGACGCTTAACCAACTGAACCACCCACCCCACAATCCCCCTCCGGCGCCCAGGGATTCAGTATTTTTAACAAGTCCGTTAGAAGTGCTAACACAGTGCCAGGTGTAAGACCGTCGTGGGTCTAGAACTGGAGTCAAAAAACACTGTTTCTGAAAAGGGCCGGTAGTAGGAGTATGATATTTTAGACTTTGCATGCCAGCAGACAAAATCAAGGGCATTATGTAGGTATTTATATACAAAGAGGAAACACAAATTTCCACAAATTTTTTATGGATGAAATTCAAAATAGAATAATAAAAATTGTATACAGTATTTTGTAGTATATAGGCTTACTAATGAGAAGAGTGGGATTCTTTTGGAGATGAATAACACTTTGCTTAATTGGGGTTCAAATTTTAATGTTCCCTATCATCAAAATAAGTTGCAAATGTTCATTTATGCTGATCTGTAGTGAGATTTTATACATTTCATCCTTGAAAAAAATGTCTTTTCATACAGATGGGTACTGCCAAATGAACATATGTTTTTAAAATTTTTTTTAAAGATTTCATTTATTTGAGAGAGAGCAAGTTGAGAGCACAAGCTGTGGGGGAGGGGCAGAGGGAGAAGCAGACTCCCCGCTGAGCAGGGAGCCCCACCCCGGGCTGGATCCCAGGACACTGGGATCACGACCTGAGCTGAAGGCAGACACTTAACTGACTGAGCCACCCAGGCGCCCCTGAGCATATGATTTTAATTGAGCATAGTTATTGCTTGGAAGGCATTTATAGAATTCTGTTAGATTCTTCTCGATGTTTGCCTCTTGGCATGTCATTTACATTGCAAATTATCCATTTCCAGTTGGTGGTTAGGTGGAAGCTCCTCATTGTAATTAAGTGGATTTTAAAATATGAAAATATCCTTTGTACTTACATTGGGGTCTGAAAGATGCTGCAGGAACTATAGTTTGATTTTGGAAAAATACGTGCTGCAAATTTGTGTGAGGATGGAGGTCTCACTTCTTGTTTTAACTTTTGACAGCAAAGAAATTATATAAAACAGTTTGACATTGCTTATGATTAAAATAATGCCAGTTGTTGAAATGAATTACCACAGTATAAGTTTTGCAAAAACTGTTTTGCTTTTTAATGTGGGGCTGAATTCCTTAAGATAATATAATCAGGTCTTCCCTAAAGTTAATTTCCAAAGCCATTCATGGTCTGCATTAGTGATTGAAAGTCATTATTTGGAAAAATTCAGTTTCATCCATTAGTTCCAAAAATCTCAGTAAAAATTTACCTCTGCTAAGCTCTTGAACTGTGTAATAGGACAAATCAGCATATTCAGCTTCTATTTTTTACAAAAATTCATGGAACTGATGACAGATAAGTCCATGGGAAGTGAATTAAATTTATTATTGACACTTCTCTGGTTCAAAAACACATGATAGACCCATCTGCTTCCCACAAAGTACCGAATCACGCAATGCGCCATCATTTTTAGTCTTTCTAAATTTATCTTTTTTCTGCTGTGCACATACTTTTACTACCGTCAGTTGTAACACACCCTGGCATATTATAGTTTAGGTTATATTGCTTTAGAGTTTTCTCAGCTTCTTTGAAAGTATTCTCATCTGTAGTTCTCCCACACAGACTGTTCGGACAGGCTAATTCTTCAGTCCCTTCAGACTTGGCGCTGATTCCTGGAGTAAACAACCACTCAGCAGTAAATGGTAGTCCTTGCTTGGCCAGCAAACATGAACCACTTGGAAACTGACTTTAGTTTCAGTCTATTTCCATCTTTTACTTTTGCAAAGAAATCCTGCTGTGATGAACTATTCCCCTTTTAAATTTTGTGATTTTTTTTTTTTCCTGTCGCTTTCCTGTGAGTTGGGATTATTTTGAAGAGTGTTTAGTCTGGTAATATGGACGTACATTGTATTCTCTTAGCATAGCCACCGTGTCACTGCATAATAAACACAGTGCTTTTCCATCAAATTTGGTGTATCAGAATTACCCACATTCCATTATGCCTCAAAAGTGGGACATTTAAAGTCCTCTTTTGCTTTTTGTTCTGATGGATATGCACTAGTAAAAAAAAAAAAAAAAAAAAGTCATGCTATGGCCCCCCCGGCGACATGCGAGACATTTTCAGGCTGTAATTGCGTCGGGGCATCATGTCGTGCAAGGTGAGGAGAGCTGCACGTGCAGCCTGTGTCGTGACCGCTCGCGGCCACTGCGGCGTGGAGCACCCTGGCCAGTGCGTAGGCAAATGAGCGAGGTCATGAGCCGATACAGGCTTATTTATGGACACTGAAATTTGAATTTCATGTCATTTTCAGATGTCATGAAGTATTCTTTTGATTTTTTTTTCCCCCAACCATTTAGAAATGGACCACACAGAAACAAGCAGTGGGCTGGATTTGGCCTGCTGGTCATAGTTGGAGGATCCCTGCTCTAGAATATAGTTACGTAAGAGGAATACTCGAGTAGCTCTCAACCAGCCTTTCCTTCTGCCATAAGAGCACTACCACTGCTGTACTTGCATAGATTTTTCCTAGAGTCCTGCAATGAGGATCATTTTTTGAAAGTTCCTGTTACACATTGCCAAGCTGCCTTATCTAGAATATGCATGCCTTGCTTTTTAAAAATCGTATTTAAGTCCAGCTTAAATTCCACATCCTTTTAAAGTTGTAGATTCTAAATGCTGTCTTTTATATATTTTAGCTATGCAGAAGAGAATACTGAATACATTTGTCACTTGTTCAGTAACTGGGCAAATAAACTGCCAAGCTTTCCATACTATGACTGCACATTTGTTTAATAAAAATTACATTCTCATTTGTGTTCTCAGCTTCTCTGTTACCTTTAAACTCAGGGCCTCTGACTCCTTTTATCCCAAGCAAAGAAAGAATCTTTGTAACACATCATTCTTGTGGATGGGGGTGGATAACATTGAGGCCATTCGGAGTTTAGACACAACTTACAAAATGCAGTTTGTAGAACTAATAGGATTTTTTAATTCACCGGGACACTGGAGCTTAATGACCTCTCTTATCATTTTGTTCTCGAGGTGACTTAAGCTGAGTGGTACTATCTTGTGTCTAGAACCCAGGCCCACTGGCTGCGATGCCATACCTAGACAGTTCTGTCAGTGTTGCGAACAGAGGAAAAAAGGACTAAGGGATGACATGAAACATCTCACATTTTAAAAGTCGTAAGTGTGACTTACTGCTTTTCTTTGCAGTTTTATGAAAATTTCTCTTTAGTAACATAAGACAGCCTGAGGAAGGTTCTAATAGAGTCTCAACTCTAGTCATAACCAGCAAAAAGTGAGTGTTAGACCCATGATATTTCTTGCCTGATATATGGAATTATTTACTTCTGTATTAGCCAGGAGACTAAGCAACAACGTAACTTGAATAATGAGTCACAACAAAAGTGGACTTAAGAGTAATAGACGCAGAGAGATAGGGAAAGGAGAACTTAAATTTAAATCAGTTGTACAAACTGAAATTGTTGTGTAGAGCAGAACTTCAGTAATTATCCATGAAACCACGAAACTTCCTCATTTTATTGACGGTTAAACTGAGGCCTGGAGAAGTTTAGAAACTTGCCAGATTAGTGTTAGAAAAGGACTAAAATTCACATATTTTCCTTAACGTTAATAGTAGACAACTAGAAGACTTTTTGATCATTTCTGAAACTGTTAGGAAAAAATATTTGAGGGAAATTTCCCCCTGGTAATTCATACTTCATTCACCACTTTTGGGGAGGAGAGAGAGGAGGCCACCAGGTGCTGGGCGCTGAACTAGGTATAAAATTTGCCTAGAACCAATAAAGCACGAACAGAAGGTGACCTTCAGAAGCTCTTGGGCTTACTGAGAACAGAGACTCCAGTATTCATTTTCCATGTCCTTCATGATTAGATTGCAAACAACACACGTTTTATATTTTTTAATTTGGGATTTTTTTGAGATTGTAAAAAGACAGGTTTTCTCTCTCTCTCTCTCTTTTATTTTTTTGTTTCCCAGTAACACCTTCTAATGCTACTGTGCGAAATTTCTCCTATGATAGTATTCATCTTTTTATAGCGCACACGTGTTTGCACGTGCTCGTGTGTGTGTGCGCGCGCGCAAGTGTGCACGTGCTCATGTCTGTGCATGGGTTTAAAATTGCTTGTTTCACAGTAGCTTAATCTGGGGGGGGCCTGACCTCTTAACAGAAGGAGGCTTTAGTTTACAGCCATGCACATTAAAAGGTACTAAAGCCATTCTTGTGTCCCACTCTCAGTTTTCTACGTAACGGAAGGATCAGTAGTATCACCTATGGTCTAAAATGGTGAATTAACATCGTTTTTTTATGTTTGGGGAGTTATTTTCACCATAATGTATTTTTCATAGGAATAATATGTTATTTACACTCCTTGAATAGATAATGACTGAGTGGGAGTGGAGAAGGCAAAGCGTAGTCACAGTATAATCAGTCGGTGGTAGGGACTTTAAATACTAGAGATAACCCACATGTTCAAATGTGTGAAAGTGAATTATAAATATTTTGTACAGTCTCAAGTGCACAAAGGACTGTGTAAGTTACACTGATGAAACTTCCTTCAGTAGAAGTTGAAATTTAACAACGGAGCACATGCATATTTCTCTAATTATTATTATTTGATTTGGGTGAGATTATGAATTCCCAGTAAACAGAGAGGCCTGTAGTAATTTGAACCTAAAAGATCTCAGATCCACTCTTAGGGAATGCACTTAAATCAGGACACATCAGGGAAAAGAACTTCCGCTTTTTTAATATTTATAATACCAAGAGAAGAACAAATAGGAACAATTTTCTTTTCCTTCTTTTTTTGAAAAGAGAATTTAATCATTCCTTGAGCTACAAAGTTACCTTTTCCATATTTAAATAGAATAGTTAAAGCATACATAATACAGACCCATTCTTACAAATCCTTGAGTCCAGATTTGTTGATGGAATTACGAATTTTTTGGATTTCAGAAAGAAGATACAGTGCATGTACTGTTTATTATGTAACATCCATTGTTTTGCAGCACAACGTTTGAATAGTTTTACTAAGTGGGAGAAATAAAGACTGTAAAGAACCTAACGTCAATTCAGGTCAAGTTTTGCTCCCAGTTAAGTGTTGGAGCCAAGCTTACCAAAAAACTTGTAGATAAGGGGTTGTAATTTCTTTGTAACCTTCACTTTGTGATCTACTACTTTAATTTAGCATCTAATGGTGTAAATATTTCATATGTGGCACTTATATCAAAATTATTATTATTCGATGACATATAATGTTGTTATATTAGTATACCAAAATTTATTAAATCATTCCCCTAATGATAAATGGAAAAATGGACTTCCAAATCTTGCAATCATAGGTAGTGCTGAGTAAAATATCTTTTTGTTTGTAACATTTTGTTTATGTTGAATAAATTCCTTAGAATGGGTAAAAGTTCATTAAAAGTTTTCACCCACACTACTCGTAACTTTCTAAAAAGTTTGAACTTGCAAGGTCACTAGAATGAGTATACCAGCCTCTCTGTACCCTCAGAAACAATGGGTTGGTTATAAACATGTACTTTTTGAAAGTGGAAAGGGGGAGCTTGCTGCTTTAGACAGTGTGCTCATGTTAAGGTGAGTTTAACTTTCATTTATTTGGCCATTAGTTAAGATAAACAGCAGTACTAATTGAAATAGGTTTTTGTGTAGTTGAACTTTTATTGTCAATTTGGATATGGAACCTGTCATTTTCTGTGCTGCACAGAGCCCCCTTGCTCTGGGGTGTCTGAAATGAGAAGCATCGGGGATCACAATGTGGAGCCAATCAGAGTTTGCACCTCAGTTTATTACAGACACATCTACAAAACACATCTCTGCTCTCGGCTTCATTTATTTTCATCCTCATTTCACACTGTTGGGTTAGGAGAGAGTCAGTAGAACCTTTGTGGCAGTGAGTAGTAAGCATCTTAAAAATGTTTAACCTCTTTGTAATTCTTCTGAGATCACTCAGGGCATAATTTAAGAGCACATACAGCTGTACTCAAAGCTGTTTATTACAACTTTATTTTTAAAATATTAAAAATGTTTACTAAAAAATTCAAATATTCAACATTAGATCAGCAGTTTTATTTAACTTATTACATGATAAATACTAGGAATTATTTTGACCATTAAATTTACTTAACAGTTATTTAAGTGGAAAAATCAGGACACAGAGTTGTCTGTATTATTTCAACAGTGTTAAATATACAAAAAGTGATTGGAGGAAGATGTCCTCAAATGTTAACTGTGATCCTCCCTGAGTGGTGGAGGTGATGGCTATTGCCTCTTTCCTCCTTTGTTCCTTTTACTAGTTATCAGTTTCCACAGTGAATTTATATTAAATCTAAAAATCAAGGAAAAAGCCAATAAATGCAATATACAACACTACCAGTCAAAAAACACCTTTTTTAGAAATTTGCTAAATTTCATTTAAGGTATCTGACATTACGTTAAGTATTTAATATACACGTTACTGAAAGGAAAACAGTTTTGTTAGTCAGACTCATACATAAACAGAGTGACTATCTCTTATCATATTTGTCCAAGAGAGTCTACTTCAGTATAACAGAATCATTATTTGTTCAAATTTTACTTTTTAAATACTTTTGGGTTGTACAAACAGTTCTATAAGTAAATAATTGGGATTTATAGATTAAGCCCAGATTCCCTTTGGCCTGTAGATCTCGGTCAAAACACAAAAACATTAATTTTTTCAGCAAAATTCATGCTGTAATGCAAAAAATACCATACAGGTTTGCCCAGATAATCTCTTCATTAATCCAAAATGAATTCCTTGAAGGTTTTTTCCCATCTTGTAAAAATCATCTTTAGGTGCTGTAAATACTCTATAACGTCCAGAAAAAAGCAGAACCATCTATCACTGCTTACAATCATGAGGAAATCAGCCAGGCACTCCCCTCAGGCACCTCAGTACACCTGTGTACTTCTCCATGAAGACACCTGAAGGCGGCCGTGCTCAAAGTGTGTCCCACAGATCTCTGGGGGGTCCCAGACACCCTATAAAGGGAGTCTTCAAGTCAGCACTCTTCATAATGGTACTAAGCTGTTCTTTGTGTCTTCCCTGTGTTCACAGTGGCCCCGAGGGCACAGAGAGAACAGCAGTGGCTGTGAACAGCCGGCACCTTAGCACAGGTCCAGGCATTGCCCCCCCCACCATAGCACGGGTCCAGGCATTGCCCCCCCCCACCTTAGCACGGGTCCAGGCATTGCCTCCCCCACCTTAGCACGGGTCCAGGCATTGCCCCCCCACCTTAGCACGGGTCCAGGCATTGCCCCCCCCACCTTAGCACGGGTCCAGGCATTGCCCCCCCACCTTAGCACGGGTCCAGGCATTGCCCCCCCCACCTTAGCACGGGTCCAGGCATTGCCCCCCCACCTTAGCACGGGTCCAGGCATTGCCCCCCCCACCTTAGCACGGGTCCAGGCATTGCCCCCCCACCTTAGCACGGGTCCAGGCATTGCCCCCCCCACCTTAGCACGGGTCCAGGCATTGCCCCCCC
>NW_022589744.1:5612184-5659446 GCF_004348235.1 Phoca vitulina
GGTCCAGGCATTGCCCCCCCCCACCTTAGCACAGGTCCAGGCATTGCCCCCTCCCGCAAGGTTGTTGTGTCCTCACTGTCGTGCACTTGTGGTTGTCATTTCTCATACAGCCCCCACTGTCACTTAAGATTATCCCTAATTAAGCATTAAAAATTGTTTTAAATCCCGACCCTTGAGTCCACGTGGCTTTCCTGTTCTGTGTGATGGGCTGGGAGGCACATGGAAACACCCCTGCAGCGTACGGACTCTGGATGAAAAGCGCTTTTGCAACTGGTCGGATTGTGAGCTGAATCATGGAACACCGTTTTTACTCGAGAAACCAACCAACTTATTCAGACTTGGGCATTGGACAGACATTTTTTAAGAAAAAAAGTGAAGTTAGCCTGTCACTTCAAGGAAAATACGGGAGAGTATTTGTTGCCATTGGTAAAGCTTGAGCTTTGAAGTGAAAATCAAAATTTTAGGAAAACTTCTTTTGGCCCACCACTGTGAGCTTGTCAGCTTCCCAATACTTAAGACTTCCGTGAGAGGTGAAAGAGACACTCATGACTACGATTTTCTTACTATGGTTTAATGAAACGCGCCAGCACTTGGAAGCTCTGCATTGCTCAGTCACCCACCATGTTCCTATGACCGGGGCCTGGTGTTACAGAACAGTGGTCGGGTAAAAGATCCATTCTAAGTACAGGGTAAACCAGCGAGCTAACTTTTTTAAAACTACCACTTGTCAAGTTTTGGTATAGTAGCAAAAATATCTATAGTTGTCTGAAAATATTTTATTAAAATGTTCCCTTTCCAACTACATTTTTGTGAAAGGCCAGATTTTCTGTATATACTCAGCCAGGACAACGTACAGTAGCAATTCAAATGCAGAAGCAAACGAGTATCTCACTGTCTTTCATCGAGCTATACTAAAATGTGTTAACGTGTAATGGGTTTATTACTGATATTTTTTAATGAATTTTTAAATAAAGTATTTTTTAAATTTCTTAGTTTTACTTTCTAATATGGTAAATATTAATAGCTATAACCCACATAAACAAGGTCTGTTTGGTATCCTCAAGAATCGTAAGATGTGTGAAGGGATTCTGAGACCAAAATAAATCGAGAAACTTCCGTAAGGTCTGTGACGCAGTGTGGTCCCGGAAGTGACCTGGACTGCAGAAAGTACTGGTCGGCTGCGCCCCCGCCCCCCAGCCCCCCAGCCCCAGATCAGAACCTGTAGTCAGCCAAGATCTTCAGGGGATTTCTCCTACACATTAAAGCAGCACTGCCTTCAGGAAATTATGGAAGCAGCCACGGGTGGGGCGGGGGGCGGTGGGCACCGTGCTATGGTAATAGAAATCCCGCAGGAACAGAAAACACAGGGACAGCATCCTGGGAGAAAGACAGAGCCCTTCTTGCCCCAAATGGCTCCCCTCTTCTCTGTCCATCCTCTGTTTAAGTATTTCCTCTTGGGAGTATATTCTAGATATTCGAAACTGACTGGAGGTTTAATAGAAATCTGGGCTGAGAGAGAGTAGGCTGGTCACTCAGGAAAAGACCTAAGGGAGACACGAAGCTTGCGTTATCCAGAATCTTCTGGAGCAAGGCGTGTCTGTCCAGGCAAGTGCCTGTTACTGATTTTACAGTGTCCTCACCTCATCTCTGCTTTGCTCTTGTCACTAATGATAACCACCATTGGTATACACTTAAGGTAGAGAAATGTAGACAAAAAGAAGCCCCCTTAAATTGTATGTTTATCTCAAAAGCAATTTTCACCTTTTAATTACATCTTCCCTTTGGATACCTAGATCGTTCTGTCACTAAGCGTCCATGTAATCCTGTCCACACAGACGGTCACTGGGGCACTGCCTCTGGAAGGCACTGGTGGAATTACCCAGCCCGTAGCAAGGGGCAGCAGCAGACACTGTGTACGTTCTTGGTGGGGTCGGTTGTCCGGTCTGAAGTTTGTGACTAAGCGAACTGTGTTTAGATTAAGTGTACAACCAGACAGTTTAATGTAAACTGTTGTAACAATCTTAATTTCTAAGCCCTAATAACTATTTATTTTCTTCTTATTTTAGGGTGAATCTGTAAAATATTTCCTGGATAACTTGGATAAACTTGGAGAAGCAGTAAGTTGTTGTTTCTGTTTATCGCCATTTGAAAGCAGTAGTCAGGATATTAATGGGGAGGTTTAGAAAAATTATGTATTAAAATAGCTGTTTGCTTCTTCCTTTTTCCGAGTGGCAGTATTCCGACTCTTGCTGCTTCATTTTTTCTCCCTCTGTCATCCAGATCTCTGCCATTTCCCTGAGGAGTGCCCTGCCCACTAGTTCATGAACGTGAAACTCTTCAGAGAAAGTTTATGTTTGAAAATGAGATTGCACATTATCTATTTTAGTTCAGGGTCTTCTGTGGTGGGGGGGTTGTTTTTTTTTTTTGGTCAGCAGAAACAGAACACAGTGGGTTGATTGATTTCAAAACCTTTTAGCAAATGGTATTTTTCAGTTCAGAAAAGGCCTGCTGAAGAGACTCCACGAAGTAGGAGAAGGAGTCACCCTTGGAAGGAGAGTGGACGGTTTTCCTCTCGGCCGGCGCTGTGGCTGGCTCAGGCTGCCTGGGCCTCCCGTAGGCACGGCAACTGCTCTGTGTTCCGCGGGGTGGACGCAGGCCAAAGACTGGAAGAAGGCTTGCTGTGCTCAGAAAATGTTTGAGTGTCACTGCCCTAGAGTCACATGTTACCTTCTGGACTTACCGAAACATTATATGCCTCCTCTTAAAGCAGATTTCTGTAATACATGTTAATATAATCGTACGGGTTCTTTGAGAGTCACTTTAAAAATAAAACCAAAAGAAAGCACAAAATGAAAAACCCATTGCAAGTAGGAAAGTGGCATACTGATATATCCAGGACATGTGAAAATGTACCTTCTTTTTGCAAGATAATTTTTACATTCTCTTATTTTGGATTTTGCTAAATTGTGCTTATCTCTAAGTCCTTAAGCCAGTGTGTTTTTTCGCTTGCCTCTTTCCTAGACACGTGTGTTCCAGAAGTTGGGATCTCCATATTAATGGGTTTTTACTCACTCAGTCCACATCAGTGAAACTTTGTATTAAGACTTTATTTCATTGTCTCTTTTCCATCTGGTTAGACTGTGAGCCTTAAAAAAAAAGTTACATATAGGCCAAATGGAGAGAGCCCTAGTAAGAGTTATTTCATGTTTTCCCATCCAAACAGGGCTGCCTTGACCTGCTCTTCTCAATTTACCTTTTCAGATAAGCTTTCCTTGAGCACACCATGCAAAGTAGGACCCTCCTCTTGTGTTCAGCATCAGCCCTTGCTTTTTTCCAAAGATCGTTGCTCTTTCTGCAGTTGGCTTATTTATTTATACGTTTACTCGTCTTTTACCTCCCTCTTGACATCAGAGCAAGGACCTCATCTCTTGACTGTGAAGAATTGAGTTCTTGAGGCCTAGTGACAATGCCTGGCATACAGTAGGCGCTCAGCAAAGAGGGAATGAATGACTCTTGAATGAATGACTCCAGGCCAACTCTAGGCAGTCTGTACTAGCTGCTCAGAGTCTTAGGTTGAGAACAATTCTGAGGCCACATGTGGAATAAAATGAAGAGTGCTATGATCAGTAGGTGGGTGTAGAGGAGGGAAGAATAAATCGGGCTGTGCCACAGGTGGGCCATTCCTTCTGCGCAGGTCAGACCAGTCCCGGGATTGCATTTGCTTCTCCGTCTCTGACTGAAGTCCCGGGGCCACTGAAGCCCTGCTGTGTGCCCAGCCCCATGTGGAACAGCACAGGGGTCAACGACACGCGCTCTGCAGCCAGACCACCTGGGTCCCGAGCCCCGTTCCCTCACAGACCGGCTCTGTGTGACCACGGGCATCTCTGCACCATAATTTCTTCACATCATGGGCATAGTAGGAGAGCTCGTAGGGTTATGGGATGATTACATGAAATAAACCCCATGTCTTAGTCTGCTCAGGCTGCCGTGACAAAACACCACAGACGGGGTGGCTTCGATAGTAGACATTTACTTCTCAAGGTTCCGGTGGCTAGAAGTCTAAGATAAAGGTGCTAGCATGGTCATTTTCTGGGGAGGACTTTCCTCCTGGCTTGCAGACTGTGGCCTTCTCTCTGGGGCTTCTTCCCACGGCTCTTGCTCAGCGCATACGCATGGAGAGACAGACATCTCGTACCTTCTTAGAAGACCACCAAGGTTGTCTGATTAGGACCCTACCCTGTGCCCTCATTTCATCTTAGTTATTATGTCCTGTAAAAAAGCCCTGACCCAAAATACAGTCACTTTGGGGTTAGGGCTCCAGCATATGAATTTTGGGGGGACATAGTTCAGTCCGTAGCACTCAGTAAGGTATTCAGAATAGTGCCTTGCATGTAGTAGTAAAGGCTCGTTAGCTGTTTTGTTCTTTGAACCCTGTTTTTAAGGAACTCATTCTAGTCAGAGACAAAATTATAACATACATAAAACAAGCAGAGGACAATTAAATGATACTCATCGTGACGACAGTATTAGTCCATAGAATGGACAGAAATGTTCTGGCTGGGGAAGTTGGAGCTAGCCCAGAAGAATAAGGAAATCTGAACTGTCTGAAGGGGGAGATGGAGTTAGATACATGTAAAGAGGAGATGCGGCCCACCGAGATGGGGGACAGCTGGATGTGTTTAATGTCAGGAGGCACATCCATCTGACAAAGGACCTGTGACGTTCTTGGCTCTAACTTACATAAACAGATTTCTAGAAGGCAGTCGCTTGGGTCTGGACGCATTGTTCATTGTAGTTGCACAATTGTGCAAGTGAATGGTCATGTAATGGTACCAAGATGTGCAGCTTTGGGCAGGTCTTGACACTAGGCTCTGTGGCAAGCGGGCAGCGTAGAGCAGAGTCTGCCGGTTCCAGAAAACGAGGAGTAAAGCGGGTCATGAAAGCCAGTCAGCAAAGTTCGGATCGGATGCAGTGAGGAAGCTCCCCGTAGGTTCTGAGGTTATGATGTAGGAGCGGGGCGAGCGGGGAGCGGCCGGCGGGAGAGTCGGCCGCACAGCTAGACCGCGTGGGCGCCCTATGCCCAGCCCGGTTCCCGAGCACTTCCCCCGTTGAACTCATTTGGCCCTCATGTTGCCCTTGTGAATGTTATTGTCTGTATCTCACAGATGAGGAAGTGGAGACACAGCAGGATTAAGTGACTTGGCCAGGGTCACACAGCTAGTCTGTGAAGCGCTGGCTCTGGACTTCACAGTTCTCGAATCACTGTTGTTCCGCCAGACCAGTTAGCACTTGATTACATTGTCCTGGATTGGGGGCTTCATAGGAATTAGCCTTCAGCTTCCTAACCAGACTGTGAGCCTCTAAGTGAGGCAGTTGGAACTTGTAATTTTTATGGAATTAGAAAATTAAAAAACAACAACTCAGGGCTGGCTTCTTTCTGCGGTAGCTGGTACATGTGTGCGTGGCGTTTCTGGAAAGCACTTGGGCTCTAAGTGTCCAGGGTCGTCAAAAGGTTCATAATCTCTTACCTCACGATCTTATTCCTGGTTATTTCGTCTCAGGAAGTAGTCCAAAAAGAGGGGCGGGGGGAGAGTATGTGTGTGAGAATTTTAATTGCAGAATTTTTTTTAAAGTAAAAAATTGGAAACAACCTTAGTGAACACTAGTCGGGGAATGTTTATGTAAATTACAGTACGTTCATTCGTTTGGCATATTTATGCTTCTTTGAAGTGAAATACAACTATATCAGCACGTGTAACAGTTCATGATGAAATGGTAAGCAAAAAAAGTAGGGGCAGGCTAAAAATTGTGTGGATGTGCTGATGATAGGTCAAGTAGTTAAGTATGTGAACAAAGGCTAAAAGGAAGCCTGGAAACACTGTTTTGTGAAGCCCTAGCATTATTTAATAAGTGGTTGTGGATTTCAGGTAACTGAGAACTGCCTACTTTTTTTTTTTTTTTTTTAACTCCATTGCACCATTTTGAGGAGATAAATAATCATGTTGTAGTGAAATTTCAAAATTATATCACGCTATTTGGAAAAGCATAAAATACAGCATTATAACCATCAGTGTTGTTTTTAAAATCTTGCCTTGATTTAAAAAAAAAAAATATTTTGACCTTGACGATGAGCATTAAGAAGTTCTCATGTTCAGTATTGCCAAAGAGCTAAGTCAAAACGTTCTGGAAAAACACTAGCCTGAGAAGAAAGAACCAGTTATACTGCATCCGGAAGTCCGCTGTCCGGGGTAGCCGGTGACTCGTGAGACTAGCAGCTTCTGTCTGTCCAGGGTCTCGGAGCTGACTGGTCCCGTTCCCAGAGAGGGGGTCTTCGCATAAGCTCTCCCTCTGCAGCAGGTCAGCCCGCTGTGGTCACCTTCACTTCACCGGCCGAGGCGCTGACAGAGTGACTACTTGTGTCAGAGGTGAGAAGGCGGGAGCACGGCTGCTTGGGCTGGACGCCGCAAGCAGACCTGGGAGGCGCCCCGAAGTAAAGTCAGTGCATTGGCTGGAGTCCAAGCAGCATTGGCCACGCAGGTGGTATGGCCGCGGCGATGATGTGATGTGGAGGGACCCTTGTGCGAGTTCCTAGTCGCGAAGGTGGGGCACAGGAAAGGAGCGTTTAGAATGAGCTAGAGAGAGGTAGGCAGAACCTTGCACTGGGAGCTGACCCTCAGGAATCGGCATTTCAGCCCTCCTTGCTTTTCACAGCGAGGCAGGGAGCAGGTGGTCGAGTGAGGAGTAGGGTCTCTGGCCGGAGCGGAGGGTGGGTCTGTGAGGAGTGACAGTAAAGGTAGATACATGGCGGTGGGCGGGATGAGGGGACACCTGGTAGGGAAGACTTCAATCTGCAGATACTGCAGGAGTGAAAAACATAGCCTGTGGAGCCAGTCTTCCTACCCTGACATTTTAATCTGTCTTGGCGTTTTGTAATGAGAATAATAGTACCGATGCTTTAATGCAGCCAGGAGGAGTCATTAAAAAGATAAGTTTGTGGGGTGCTTGGGTGGCACCGTCGGTTAAGCGTCTGACCTCTGCTCACGTCATGATCCCTGATCTCCGGTTCCTGGGATCAAGCCCTGTTCACGTCTGTGTGTCTGTGTCTGCTTCTTCCGTGCTCTCTGCTCAGCAGGGGGTCTGCTTGTCCCTCTCCCCTTCCCCTTGCTCATGCTGGCACACTCTCTCTCAAATAAATAAATAAAATCTTTTAAAAAATATATATAAAATATATATTTATTTATTTTATATATATATTTATATTTATATATATTTATATAAAAATATAAAAAAATATATAAAAAGATAAGTTTGTTTGCATATCCATTCACTCAGCCAGCTAGTTCATTAGCAACTTTACTTACTTCTGGGTTACCAAGTGTAAAGCAGTTTTTTTTCTTTTCCAGGATTACATTCCATCACAACAAGATATTCTGCTTGCCAGGAGACCCACCAAAGGCATTCATGAGTACGACTTTGAAATTAAAAATGTTCCTTTCAAAATGGTTGATGTGGGTGGTCAAAGATCAGAGAGAAAACGATGGTTTGAATGCTTCGACAGCGTGACGTCAATACTTTTCCTTGTTTCGTCAAGTGAGTTTGACCAGGTGCTCATGGAAGACCGACTGACCAATCGCCTTACAGAATCTCTGAACATTTTTGAAACAATCGTCAATAACCGGGTTTTCAGCAATGTCTCCATTATTCTCTTCTTAAACAAGACAGATTTGCTTGAGGAGAAAGTGCAAATTGTGAGCATCAAAGACTATTTCTTAGAATTTGAAGGGGATCCCCACTGCTTAAGAGACGTCCAAAAATTCCTGGTGGAATGTTTCCGGAACAAACGCCGGGACCAGCAGCAGAAGCCTTTGTACCACCACTTCACCACTGCCATCAACACGGAGAACATCCGCCTTGTTTTCCGCGACGTGAAGGATACCATTCTTCACGACAACCTCAAGCAGCTCATGCTACAGTGATGTACAAAAGACTGGCCGTTTTAATACCTTTTGTCCTTTTGATTGTTTTCTGTTTGTTTTGTTTTTTAAAATAGCAGTTTACAACAGGAATTAGAAAAATCTTGATTCTAAATTTAACTTCTTGGAAATCTTAGTCCTCCTCCTGCCGACTTTGGTTTGTGGCCAAAAGCTGCTGAATAACACATCGCCGATACCTGTTGACGTTCAGCCTTTGATCTGTTTCACTGTGGCTTCCCTCTGAGGGGGTTGTAGTTTCCTGCCAAGCTTCTGACTAGGTAGAGTTCAGGCTTCAGCTTCTCCCACTCCTCAAACTGAATTCTGTAGTGCCAAGTATGGAAGGTGTCCTCGAGTCTTTATTGGTATGAGGTTAAGGATATTCAGTTCTAAAACAAGCAAGATCCCTTTTATCTGCCTTGTGCATGGCGGCGACACTTGTCCTAGCTTTATGGTGACCTTGTTTGAAAGGGCTATTGGAAGAAAGTTTGATCTAAGGACTGGCGTTCTGTAGCTTGACACGGATTTAGCCTTCGTGTTTTCTTAATTGCTTACATAGCGCCAGTTGTTTAGTTTTAAAATTTCTGTGGTTTCTGAAGGTAATGTTCTTAGTGTTTTACAGTTTACATAAGGATTCCTGGTCTGATGCTAATGGAGGTTCACAAATGGTACGGGGCAGGGGGACGGGGGCAAGAGACAAGCCAAGGCCCTACAAGAGTGTTTGATGCAAAATAATCAGTGGAATATAATGGGCCCTTTCATATTTAAGTCTCATGTAATAAATGTGCCATATGTGAAACATTCTGGCCATAGCAGCAACTGTAAAAATCGCAGGTCACTTGATAACAGAGCTTTCTGAATAAACATACCCTTTCCAGGCTGTGACGTGCTTTACGCTCACACTTGCGCGCCCTGCCTCGGGGGACTCGGGTCCTGGCTGCGGAGAAGCACTGTTGTACATCACAGACATCTTTCTTTCGTTCCCCTGTCTGTTCCCATCAACTCCAGCTGTGGCATTTCTGGGAGCTTTTGTTTAGTTGGAGCTTGCCAAGAGCAGTGTTTTCCTGTCAGACGACCCAGGAAGGCATTATTTGAGATTCCTGTTTGTTCTTGGTGTGTCCCTAAAAGATACATGTACATGTTTATATCATTATTGCTTATGAAATTCTGGCTTTATTGAGGTACATTTTGAATGTCTTGAGGATACTTCTAAGAATAAGTAGTAATTTTTTTAGCTCACACCGAAAGATGATTACATTTGACCTCTCCTCACCACTTAGATGAGACGAGAGCGTACCCTTGAAGACAAGTATGGTGATAGTGACCTCCTCAGAGGGGCTGGTTTGCAGTACTGAGGATACTGCCTTCGGGGTTGGGTGTGGTGTGAGACCGGGACTGGAGAAGCAAATGCCCAAGGCTGGTGACAGTTGGGAAAATCGGACAGCTTTTCTCCTTTTCCTGAAAATTGTGATTAAGACTGTGATATCTGTCACTTTACTGTAGAGCTGTGTTCTCAGGTATTCTGTTGGCTAGAAAGTCCTTGAAAGATTGGTCAACATTACGGATCACGCAGCCTTTCCAAGACCGTGGCTCTTGGTCTGTCTGCTGTCTAGTGTGAGAGTAGGGCTTTTCAAGGAGCTAACCGGGGATTGTTCTTAACCGTTCCTGACTTTTCTTGCATTTGAAGTTCCACCATCATTTTATCCATAGTAACTTCAGTGTGCCCAGGCCTTGGTCATCCTCGAGCTACAGACACGTAGCCCAGTGTCATCATGCAAGTCTTCGTAGTATATAGCTCATGCATGTTTGGATAGTTCGACATCCAGTGCTTCTTGCCAAAAAGAATATAGTGTTTAAATTCACAGAATTAGAATAACTTCAGTGCTAGTGGATATCTGAATAGGCGCACAGTAACATTCGAACTTTTTGCTGGAGAGTCTACACGTGAATTGTGCAAATAGTTTAATTGAATGGCCCAAACCATTGAACTCCAGTGAAGGCTAAAGTAAGTTCCCTGTACAAAGGGGAAACTTAGTCTTATTTAAGTTATATTTAAGATCTGTGATAGAAACCATAAATACTGCCTGACAAAGCAGCAATCTTTCAATCACCAAGTTATCCCGTTTTGACTACCACCAAGAGATGTTAAAACACCAAATAGATACGGTATTATTTTGGGTATTTGTGATTTTCTTTCCTGATGTTTGTGATGTCTCAGATGTCTCAATGTTCTTTTAAAATAAAATCTAGACTATATTTTGAGGCAGCAGAGTACTTCTACTTAACGGCCGACTTGTTGAGACAGTGGAAGTGTGAGTCTCAGTCTGAAGACTTTAGCTCACATTATTTATAGACTGTACTTTAAAACCATTTGAAGGAGTCTTAATACCTGTATTATGAAAACTAGATCCTTTTGAAATACCAGTATATGAAGAAGGAGATGAAATTTAGTGAACCAAATTAAAAAGGTGCTCATTGCTTTCACTGTGCCAATTTCCCCTCATCTCTAAAAAAGTGGTTTAAAGTTCTTTGGTCTGTTTGCTTTTTTAAGTCTTAATGATTATGATTTGGAACAAAATGTGCCTAATTCTCTATTACATTGTGTTCCTGAATGCAAATGTCTTCTCATTGAATTCTTAAGAAATGTCACAAAAGTGCCCTCATTGGCCTTGAAGAAATATATAATATACGGAGTTGCCTTATAAAACAAAGACCACCACAAATTTGGGCCTTGATTTTCATAGGGAAAAGGTTTTGCCAAGTGTTTTCTGAGGCTCCACATCATGTAAGGCCTACCTCTGCCACTTAAATACTGTTTTTTTTAATAACCCGAATCGTTGCTTTCTGCCAAACGCCGTATGACGCGGCCGTCTTCACTGCAGTGTTACTGTCTGTCGCGGGCACTTGGTAGCTGGAGAGCGGCCGCCGCTGGAGAAGGTGAGGAGGATGACAAAGCTCCCCCATTGCCTGTTTTGTTTTCTTTGAAGTTGCACCGGCGCGTCTTACACGGTGAAGATTCTCTGGTTAAGCTCTCAAGTTGAGGTGGTTTAGGGAAATCCTTTTTCGGCTGGTGGCAGTGGTTGGTTTAAAGTAGAAGGAAGTAAGTGTATGTCAATACCAGAAATGATTAGTAGAAGTATTGATTTAGATGCAACAGAAATCATGCGCCCTGTCATTTTTTTGTAAGAATGAGTAAATCTGAACTTCCAGTGTGTACCCAAGTACTTGTATTTATGCTTTTGATAAAAATGTATTTTCTGCCTTAGTACACATACCCGGTTATGCCTTATTTATGTGAAGAATGAAGTTACCAAGTCATGTTCTGTTACGTTCTGAAATTCAAATCACCATTCGAGAAAGCCTCAAATTGGTGCTTTCATTATGTAATGATCCATTTAGACAAAACCCCAAACCAAGCCATTTGAAACAAGTCTCTCTCCATTGCAATTTGTAGCAATGTTATTTCTGTCTTTTGTGTAATAAGAAGGCTAAAAAATCAGTGTTAACTCTTAATTTCTTGTTTGAATCCATGAAATCATGCCTGTAAAGCTCAGACATTTGTAACAAACTCCCCAATAAACCTAGAGAAAGTCACTCTGTTACCTTTTTATTGCTTTTAGTTTAACTGAAGGAATCAGGCACAGAAAGTTTGCACGTGTCTTTTTCAGTCGGAAGTGTGACTTCTCCTCCTGGGTTACTTTATGTCGCTTTCCCATCGTGTCCGCACGTTCGGTTCCATCCGTCGCTTATGCACGGGGTGCGCCGCTTGCCTGTAAGGACTGATTTTCTCTCATTGATGGGATGCAGGCCGGCCTTCCAGCCTAGTAAAGCATGAGGAACTGGGGTGGGCGGGGCTGGGGATTGTACGAGAGCAGGTGTGTATGAGTCTCCACCTTCCAGGTAAGGCAAATGGTATGATACATAGCCATTATCTTATGGTACGAGGTTAGGGCTTAATAACTTTATACTAGATATTGAAGTATAAGTTGACACCTGAACATTTTAAACAGGTTGGACTTTATGGCTTTTTCAAGTCCCATCAAGGCCATGTTAGCCTTAGGCTGGTGAGTGATTATTAACAGCATTTGAAGTACAGTGTTTGTACCACTAGCATTCTTGTGTCTGTACTTGAATGTATAGTTAGCATGTAAGTGAATATGTTCATTCTTGTGGCATCCAGGTCTAACCATCTGATTTCAAATGCCAGAGCTCCTAGGGAACAAAAAGAGTGAATGATGGGGCAGTATTTTTTGGGTTGATGGGAGGTTTGGGGACCTATCCAGATCTGCTGTTGATAAAAAAATTTTCCAGGTCAAAGTATGGTAGGACCCACTATGCATACATTTTCAATCTGTGGATGTCATGGTAGAAATATGCTACTTACTGGGTATCTGATTTGGGTTTGTATTTAGAAAGCTTGTTTATGGTATTTCTTGCCATAATAAGTGATGCATCTGTCCTCATTTATTCCCATATGATGGTACCAAGGGGGAACAAAGAGGGGGCTGGTAAAGATTAACTCTTGGAAAGTACATGTAACAATGCAACAAACTATACCATTTACTCTCTCTTTGTCTCTTACTTGAAAGCAGAATGGCAACATGTATTAAATGGCTTTTCTGTACCACTCTACCTGAGAGCTCATTTACCACAAGACGCCTTATCAAAAAGTGTATTTTGTAACAACCTCACAGCTACTGTACCCAACAAAACGTGATTTGTATTAGCTTTGTATAAAAGTATTTGTGGCTTAGGATTTTTTTATACGTATTACATCTTTTTATAACTTTCCAGGAACTAAGAAGCACGTTATCTGATGTTGTACATTTTTTTTCTGTCAGTGCTTTAGTTCAGGATTGGCAATAAATTATTTCTAAAGGAGGTCTGAAAGTGGAAAGAATGGTTTGATATTACACCATGAGTTGCTAGTCATGAAGGCTTTTTACTTTTGTACATATTTTGCAAAAATTTTGCCTCTTGCTATTAATATTTGCTTTGTAAGAATTACTGACATTTAATAAACATTTATAAACTATTCTATACCACGATGTTATTTAAACCAACAGTTTGATAATTGTGAAGTGTAAAGCAGATAGTTAAATTTGAAAAGCAAAGGCATAGTGATTTAAAGCCCTGAAATCTCTCAACAGATCTCCAACAGTATTTTGCCTTCCTATTAATCTATAAACTTGTCCTTACTGAAGATGGGGATGTGGACTTCATCCAAGGAAGCTCCCAGATGCTTAATGTGTTTGGACATTGGAATGGGGGAAGGGCAGCCACTCCTTTTTCTCTCCCCTCCTCTTAAGATTGCTTAAACCACACTAGGGTGTTTGGAGTCATGGTTTGTCCACCTGCGGGAGTAATGCTGTTAGGTCCATTGTGATCGAAATGGTGTTTTAAAAACAAACCCACATATTAACACTCATTTTTCTTGTTTCAATAAACTTTATTTTAGATCGTGATTTAGAGAAAAAATTGCAAAGGTCCTGAGTTCCCCAATACACCACACCCTTTAAATAGTTGCCCCAGTTATTACATCTTGCCTTAGTCGGGTACATTTGTCATAATGAACCAATACTGAGACTTCATTATTAACTAAAGCCCACTCTTCATTCCCATTTCCCTCATGTCCCTTCTGTTCCAGAATGCATCCGGGATACTAGGTTATGTAGAATTGTCCTGTCTTCTTCGTCTCCTCTTGGCTATTACAGGTTCTCAGATGTTGCTTGTTTTTGATGACCGTGGCAGGTTTGAGAAGGAATACTGGCTAGGTATTTTGTAGATGGCCCCTCTGTTGGGATCTGTCTGCTGTGTTTCTCATGATGAGACTCGGGTTATGTGTCTGGGGGATGGCAGAGGCGAAGCACCATCCTCATCAAATCCTATCTGGCATACCACCCATCTTTTCCCTTCACAACTTAAGCTAAATTAGAAGTTGTTAAATGACTTTGGGCATGTTCCTACCTTTGCTTAAGTGGCATATCTCGAAAACAGCATGTACTTGCCCGAAGCAGAATGAAAGACCTTTCCCCACAATCGGGATCGTGCAGCAGGTGTGAATAAAAGTTGGGTGGCCATGGCTGTGCCCCAGACCGATTGGCTCCAGGCCTTAGCGGCAAAGAAACGTTCTGTTCCAAGGTCTCACCTTGAACATGAATTTCACTGTTGGTCCCAAGAAAAACGGAGAGAAAAATTTGGACTGAGAAATATCTACAAATCTACAAATATCTGCAAATCTGTACCTTGAAAACAGGTCGTTAAAGGCTTTCTTTGAGAGATTTAAGATCTTCTAAAATCAAAATTAAACTCACAAGCATTTGAATCCCCAAAAGAAGTCTTTAAAGAAATTTTTTTTCTCCTGCTATTGTTGGAAAAAAAAGAACATTCCTTTGTCAAAAGAAGTAGCGAAGACTCCAGTATTGTCCAGTAAAATGTTTTGGTACCATCATGGTTAATTGGCATGGTTAAATGCTCTCAAAATGACCTGTTCCCTTGCCCACAGAGACTTTGGTTTCAAGAAGGCCGGAAACTCAGAGTTTATAGGTTAAACCAGAGGTTTGTTTTGGTGACGGGAAATTTGGCAAATCCTCAAAAAACAAATGACCGAGGACAGTGTTTTAAAATATATGCTGTAATTTTTCCTCAGAAATTAGTGGGGCAACCGAAATACAGTACTGTGTTTGCAGTAAGGAGTATCTACGAAAACACTGTGCAGCTAGATTTCACAAGGGTCCCTTTTCAAGCGCAGGGAGACAACAAAAGGCTCAAACAAGGATTCGATACAAACTAACCATTCAAGGCAGCTGTGTGAAGCTTCTCTGTTGGCCAGAAGCATAGGGAGGGAGGTTGTGTCCAGAATTAACATTTATACTGAGTGGAGGAGGGTGTTGGTTTTTCTTTATCCGTGGAGGTACATGATAGGAAAATGTAAGCAACAAAGTCTTTTTAAAAGTTGATCATTCTTTGGTAATTAACTACACTACAGCTTTAGGCTTTGGTTTGAATTTCGGTCTGGGTCAAACATCACAGAAGAGGGAGAACATGCTTATAAGATGAAACTGAAGGTCAAACTGCTGACCTTGGGAGTGAAAAAGTATACCTGGTTTGTTTGATTTTTCTATGGAAAATCCCAATTCTTGTAAGCCTCGTGGAATTTGACTAGCTTTTTTTTTTATTTTATTTTAACGCCAGAATGAGTTCGTCAAAACTTCATCCTGAATAAAAAGAGCATCACAGGGCCTATGGCTCAGCGATATTGGTGACATCACATATTAAAGTTAATTCTGTACATGCAATCCTTGCATGTATGTAGCGGGTTTATAGTTTGGGGAAATATGCTATGAATCCGTGTAAAGAGGATTACATGCCAGGCTAAGAGCTGGATGGAAATCAAGAGCACCAATTCCACCCAGGCATTCTGAACAGCATAACCCTCCCTAAGGTACACCGGACAAATTACACTCAACCGCCCTGCCCAACATTCAAGGCATCTAGCATCAACCTCCCCTGCCAACTAACCTTCCTTCCCTTCCAGCTCCCTTCACCCACCTAAACTAGAGCGGCTCCTTCCCCCATCCCCCTTCTCTCTGGTTCGCTCCCTACCCCCCCCCCCCCCCCCCCCTGCCAGGGGGCCAGATCCTACTCATCTTCAAGCCCAGCCTTGAAGAAGACCGCTGGCTTCCCATCCACCCCAAGACCAGGAGCAGTCTCCTTCCTTTGTGTACCTGTCCCATCTTCCTCTCTCAGCGCACCTCAAGCCTTCCACCTTATTTTCAAGCTACTTCTGTCCCCATCTCAGCTCCTCTCCTGACGGTGATATGAACTCATCATTGTTGTTCAGATGCCTTCGCTAAGCTCCCTGAGTGCCCTTTGGACATACCCGACTGTTCCTAAGAGTAACCAACACAACGTCCACTTCTCAGGAGACTCACAGTCAAGTCCTGACAGGAGCATGAGTGAAGCCAGACTGTGAAGAAGTGGCCTCCGAGTTGACTGTCACCAGCTTCCGGGGGGGACCCGATTCGACTGCTGATCTGAGGCACCAGGAGGTTGAGCTAATGGCTTCCGTGTTCTTTCCTACATTCAGATTCTTGAAAGCCTAGAATATTCCAACATGTAACAGAAATTGTTAATAGAAGACTATAATAATATTACAGTCTATAGTACAAAGTGCCTATCATAAGGTCTTTATTTTTTCCTAAAAAATAAATAAGTAAAGAGGAGGACTGCAAGGGGAAAATTCTTTGAAGATGTTAAGGGTAACACAACAGGTTTTGACAAAACGGACCCCCAGTGGTTTGCTACTTTTTTTCCTGCGCTCTGCCCTCAAAGGGAATTTCCCTGTACCAAGAGCATGTTAGTCTTCCTGAGGTACTGAAAGTTAGGATCTTGCAGCCTCCGAAAGTCATGGGCACTTTCAGATTCATTTGTGTTGTGACCAGCATCTTAATGCAGCCTGCTCTAAAAAGTACCACAGACTGGGTGGCTCAGGAACGACAAAAATGTGCTTCTCACAGTCTGCAGACTGGAAGCCCGAGATCAGGATGCGAGCGCGATGGGGTTCCGGGGCGGCCCCTCCTGGGCTTTGCAGACTGCTGACTTATCACTGGCACAAAGAGCTAGTTGGCCCCTTTTTCTAAAGGTACTAATCCATCCATCAGGGCTCCGCCGTCATGACCAAAGTCCCCATCTCCAAATACCGTCACACCGGGATTAGGGTCCCAACGTGTGATTGGGGGGGAGGGGAGGAACAAAAATTCAGCTCATAACAGTAACCAAAATGTCATCAGGATTGGCTTGAACCCAGCTTGATCTTCTGCTTTTTTTTTTTTTTTTCCTCCAAGAAGAACCACTTTTTTCAGTGATCAGTGCAGAGATAAGGACCCAGCAGCTTCTGAGCATCTTCTGTTTCAACACCTTTTTTGGTATAAGCTTTTTTTTTCATATACTATGAAAAATGTTTTTGAAAAACCACCCCTAATCTTACCACTCGATCACAACCGCTATAAATAATTGTGATGTTTCTGTCTAGTCAGTTTTCCCGGTATATGATTCAGTAACATGTCATTAGCATGAATCCCAAGGATAATTGTTTTAAATAGTTGCATATTTCACTTAGTGCCTGCCTAGATCTTTCTCCTTGAGCTTCTCCCCCAAACTGAGACGTGATCGGTTCTGACAACGGCAGCAATGATGACGCCCACTTCGTTTTCAAATGCTTGCCACTCGGATTATTTCAGAACCTGACTTTTTCTCCCAGACACCAGTGCTTGGTTCTGCAGTCCTCCTATGTCCTCCTAAATCCAACATCTCGAAGACCTTCCAGATTGTCGTGAGAGTTGAACCACACTTTATTTGAGGCACCATAGGACAGAACAGAAAGGTCTAAAACTGATCCCATATTGTGCAGATCACTGATATTGCATGAATAATTCTCCATTTGGGGAAGATATCTCAAAATATGATGGTAGATAATTTTATCCATTTAGTAATAAAAAAACAATAAAAGTGATTTTATGTCTGCATTGTAAAATTAGGCTTTTAGTTTTACTTCTGTTCCTAGATTTAAGGGGCTTTTTTAAAATGAGTTTTGTGTGTCCGGGGACATTCTCTAGCAGTACAGGGCTTCTGTCCAAGGATGTCCTCATGATTGTTTATAAAAGCCAGCTCAAAACTCTCCATGAGTGGCGCCAAAGGGCATTCGGCCACCAAGCCTCAGGTTTTTTATCTGCCTGTGACTTGATACTTGTCTTTATCCCAGTCCTCAAGTAACCAAGGTTTTTGTAACAACATCCAAATAATGATCAATAAGGACCTGGAAAGATGCTCAACATGATTAGCCATCAGGCAAATACAAATTGAAACCAGAATGAGGTACCACTTCATACCTATTAATGGATGACTAGAGTTTTTTAAGAATGGGCATAAGCGTTGGTGAGGATGTAGAGGAAATGGAATCCTCAGACATCGCTGGTGGGATTGTAAAATGGTATATAACCCCTTTGGAAAATAGTCTGTCAGTTCCTCAGAACGTTAAATGTGGAATTACCATATGATCCAGCAATTTCAGTCCTCGGGATAAGCTGCAGAGAAATGAAAACGTACATCTGTACAAAAATTTGTACCTGAGTGTTTATACCAGCATCATCTATAATAGACAAAAAGTGGGAACAGCCCAAATGCCCAGCAAATGATGAATCCATAAAACGTGGCATATCCGTACAATGAAATATTATTTAATATAATGAATAAAGTACCGATCCATGCTACAAGATAGATGAACCTTGAAAACATTATGTTACATTAAAGAAGCCAGACACAAAGGGCTGCATCTTTACAATCATGTTATCTAATTCCATTTATAAGAAATGTCCAGAATAGGCAAATCTATAGATACAGAACATGTATTGATGGTTGTCTGGGGGAAACAGGCAGTGCTGCTAACGGCTACAGCCTTCTTTGGGGGATGATGATATTGTTCTCAAGTTAGAGTGCAGTAATGCTCTCATAACACCGTGAATATGTTGAGAGCCATGTACGGAATTGAATTTAAGATGCTTAGAGTCTAGGGGCTCCTGGGTGGCTCAGTCCATTAAGCTTGATTTCAGCTCAGATCATGATCTCGTGGGTCGTGGGATCCAGCCCCACATCAGGCTCCGCACTCGGCGGGAGTCAGCTTGAGATTCTCTCCCTCTGCCCCTCCTCCTGCTCGTGCTCACACTCTCTCTTTCTCAAATAAATAAATTAATTAAAAAAAAAAAAGATGCCTACACAGTCTAGTGGGACAGAAAATAAATGTGCATAAATAATTAAAGAAAGATATACAGTAATAAATACCACTCAAGGGGACTAGATAAATTGCCAAGTGCCTTCAGAGAAAGGCAGTTACTTCCATCAAGATGGAATTGGGGACACTTTTGCAGAAGAGAAGGCCTTCCAAGATGACTTACACATACCTGGACATAAGGAGTGGGACAGGCTGCATGCTGGCTAGATGGAATGCCAGAGGAATGAGAAAGCACTTTCCACTGAGCAGCCTTCTGCAAGGCACTAGAAATAAGAGGAGAAAGCATCCCCCCATCCCCACCCCAAGGAGTTCAGTGTCCAGTAGGGGAGACAAAAATAAGAAAGGCTGTGATAAAAGATGAGTAAGTCATAGGGAATTCTAGGCAGAGGACACAGCATGTGCAAAGGCCAGGGGGCCCGGTGGAGCTTACAAGTGGGGGGAGCACAAGAACTCTCCCTGAGAGACAGGTGGAGAGGGCCAGACAGGCAAAACCCGTGGCAAAATACTCATTGCTCATTATGCTATTCCTGCAAATTTTGTGTAAGTTGAAATTTTTCAGAATAAAAAGCTAAAGGGGCACCTGTGTTGCTCAGTCGGTTAAGCATCTGCCTTCAGCTCAGGTCATGATCTCAGGGTCCCGGGATTGAGTCCTGCATCAGGCTCCTGGCTCAGGGAGGAGTCTGCTTCTCCCTCTGCCACTCCCCCTGCTTGTGCTCTCTCTCTCTCTCAAATGAGTAAATAAAATCTTAAAAAAAAAAAAAAAAAGAATAAAAAGCTAGAAAAAAGAAAGACATCATGGCCTTGTTGGGGGTGGTGTGGTAAATGTTAAAAACAGCTTCAGAGCCTAGACTTGAGTGGGGTCCCTACCAGTAGGCACGAAGGGCTGAGTTATGCCAAATCCATGACATCAAGATGCTTTCTTCTCTCAGCCACAATCCTCGAGTGGCCTGGTTACCGCGAAGCCCCACGGGTTTGCCCGCTCTCGCCAGCCTGCGTGTGATCCATCTCTGTAATGGCCTCTGTGCTCACTAATACAAGAGGTCCAAACCGCCCATTCCAGCTCAGGACACACCTCGTTACGTTCTTTTCACTCAAGCTTTCTAATCTAAATTATGACTTCTCTAGAGAATTGCTGGGCTGCTTTTTCCTTTTATTTTGGAAGCTTATTTAAGGAATGACTGTGGGATGCTTCTGTGATTGATAAACAAGAGGGTGATCTTGGAGGCAAGATGTGCTTGGATTCAAATCCAGGCTTCTCTTACTAAGCTGTGTGACTTCAGGCCGATGACTTGGCCTTTCTGGGCATCGACTACCTCCTCTGTCACACCCACTGCCATACGTTGGGTATTAAACATGAAATGCAGAAACGCTACAGTGGCAGGCAGGGAATAGGACTTGGGGGTGTCTATTATTTTTGTCTTTAAGAATGCTTGATTTTTATCTTCATTTCTCTCTTCTATTCACTTTGATTTCTGTCTTCCTGCACTCCCACCACCCTCTTTTTCTCCTTTTTCACCTTAACAATTTCCCCGTTGAAGAAACCGGAAACCAATGCGTGAAATTCTCAGCTGTCATACTGCCTTTGCCACCCAGAGGTGATACTTGAGCTGGAAGTCCCTGAGAAAGGAGTTGTGTTGTTATTTGGTGGGAGGGGGAGGGTATGGATGGAAAAGTCCATCTTCTATTAATTAAACCTCGTATTAAAAGGATCTGTAAACAGAATACATGTGCACCTCCATCTTTTTTTTTTTTTTTTTTTTTTTATTTTTTTTTTTAAAGATTTTTTTTTATTTATTTTTCAACAGAGAGAGAGAGAGCGAGAGAGGTAACACAAGAAGGGGGAGCGGGAGAGGGAGAAGCAGGCTTCCCGGCGAGCAGGGAGCCCGATGCGGGGCTCGATCCCAGGACTCTGGGATCATGACCTGAGCCGAAGGCAGACGCTTAACGACTGAGCCACCCAGGCGCCCTTGTGCACCTCCATCTTTTGACTGGCTGAGTGCTACAGGTAGAAGACGTTACTAAATCAATGGCCAGTGATGGGACGCCTGGGTGGCTCAGTTGGTGATGCGTCTGCCTTTGGCTCAGGTCATGATCCCAGGGTCCTGGGATCTAGTCCCACATCTAGCGCCTTGCTCAGTGGGAAGCCTGCTTCTCCCTCTTCTTCTCCCTCTCCCTCTGCCTGCCATTCCCCCTGCTTGTGCTCTCTCTCTCTCCGATAAATAAATAAATAAATAAATAAATAAATAAATAAATAAATAAAATCTAAACAAAACAAAAACTTCAATCAATGACCAATGACAAGAGAGTTCAGCTCTACTCAATTTTTACCATGGGAAAACAAAAATAGGTATTTTTTTAAGTTAGCATTATGTTCAGGCAGATACTAAACAGTCCTCAGTGGGTGAAGTAAAGGTTTAATGCTCATTTTTCAAACATTTTTAATTCAGGCAAGATTGATACAGAGCAAATGGGGTCCCGGTTTGCCCCATCTCATTTTGGCCCTTAGAGAGTGAAAAGGGGGAACATGATGTGGGCTCTGCCTGAAGCTGGTTCAGTTAGGGTCCCTCTTGGGACCTGTCTCAGTAGATAGGACTCCCTTGCAAACCCACCTTGGGCAAATGGAGACATCAGTGGATCAGGGGAGGTCACCTGACCAAAATGGGCCCATCCATCAGCTGACGGGGTGGCCCAGAACAAGCTATTACTTGATCAGACTAGGTCCCTGTGGTGAGTTGGAGAATGGATAGAGACAGACAGACAGACAGACAGAGACGAGACAGAGCAACCTGTCCCCAGAGCTACATTGCATCCTGGTAGCTCTCCGCAAGCGGCTGGAATATCCTCACTCCCATCCCGACGGAAGCCTTGATGGTTCCCCATTCTTCACCATGGCCCCGGGCTTCCTACATAGCTCCCGGGGCACAAGGCAGAGGCAAACGGACACAGCAGGTTTTCTCCCCAACCCTTTCGCTTTGCATCTTTGCATTCAGATGTCTACATTTTTTTATTCCTTTTTGAGGTAATATATTTATAAGTGCCTTCCTGAATGTATTTTGCTGTCACAGTAGCAAATCAACTCGAGTATCCAGAATTCTCCCCATCTCAAGATCGTAAGTAATGATTAAGTAATCACACCTGCAAATACCTTTTGTCACCATATGGGGTGACATTCATAGGTTCCAGGGATTAGGACTTGGACATCTTCTGGAGGGGGGGCAGGTATGGGGAGAGTGCTCCAGTGGGCTGTGATTTCACACCTCCACCTCCCATTTGCACTGGAGATGTGCCCTCCTATTCTCCAACCTTTGGTAGCAGCAAACACCTCCGCTTTCTCGCCCAGCCCGGCTCCCTTCTGACTCCCTGTCTCTGTGGCAACCGCATCATTTTCTCCATGATCCTCCTTGGAGCTATCTTTGACCCTTCCAGCGCCTTCCCTACCCTGACCACCTCACCCACACTTTATATGAGTCACAGATCTCAGAATCACGACGTCTCTGAGCAGAAGGGAAACTTCCCATCGAATGCTTTTGACTCAGAGCCAGGGCAGAGCCCGACAGAGGTGGTGACTTGCCCATGTCACGCGCTGATCTAATGGCAAGGCTGGATGAGAGCCCCAGGCCCCCAGGACCCACCGAGCTCAGCTGCCCATCCTGGTAAGAGTCTTCCTGAGGACGGTGCTCCCCGATCCTTCACCTCCAGCCCTGCTCTCGCCTCCTCTCCGCTGGGGACTGCGGAAGCCGCCTGGGACCCCCTCCTCCAGTCTCCCCTTTGGCCAGTCTCCCCAGCGTCTGTTCACTGCTTTTACCTGACGTGGGTCACCCCCATGGAAATAGTTCCAGTGTCTCCCTGTGACGCAGAGGCCGAGTCCAACGAGTCAGCACACATGTATTGAGCATCTATGATGTGCTACTGCTAGGGGGTGTGGGGGGTCCATGATGAACCAGACCCAGGCCTGGCCTTCGATCGCAGTCTGGGCGGCGGGCTGTCATGGCCCAGCATTCACGTGTCTCACCTGCCTCTCCGGCTCCCCGCCTCCCCAGGCCCCCAGTGCCCCAAGCAGCCCACCTCCACAGCTGCAGTGGGTCAGGGGCTCGTCCCCTGTGTGCAGAATGCCCTGTCCCTTCTGACCCCGCAATCCTGTGCCTGGCCCTGCCCACAAAGCCTGCCCCGCACTCCAGTCCAGAGCCCTGAATTTAGCTCCCCTTGCCGGTATGGACCTTTCTGGGACCCTCGGTCCTGCTTCCCATCCTGGGGTGACGGAAGGAACCCCTGGCAGCTGCCTCATAGGGTAGTTTCCTGCCTCCATGCCCGCTCCGCTCCACCTGTCTCTTGCGGGTTTTGCCTGGCAGGTGGCGGGGAGGACGGGGGCACCACAGTGGTCTGTCCCCAGAGGCACCCCTGACTTGGGGGCCCCAAAGCTCCCCATTCTGAATGCCCCGCTTGGTGCCAGGGGGTGGGCACAGCTGCTGCTGAACAAAGTCAGGCTGGGTCCCTTGGCCGGGGGTGCTCTGTGCCAGGGCCGAGAAACCCCCGTGGGTGCCTGTCACCCATCCCCACCCCAGACACCACAAAACTGGGGTCCTCGGGCAATTCCTGTTAGGTCCTCAGTCGAAGCGCTCCTGCCTGTGGTTCAACTGAGCCCGTCCTTTCTTTTGACCCTGAGAAACCTGACCAGCCTGACGGCGCAGATTCCTGACATTTTTCTGGGCATTTTACCTCGTTCCTGGGAGTGTGGGGTTTCATGACCTATCGCTGTGTAACAGACTACCCCCAAAACTCAGTGGCTTGACACAACAGCCACGCTATTTGCATCTGTGGGTTGAGAATGTAAACAAGGCTCAGGGGGGTGGCTGGTCTCCGTCCGGGGAAACATCCGAGTCTCCACCACCACACTGGGTGCCTCAGCTAGTTTGGCCCCCGAGTCTGAGGGTGGCGGGGTCGGCGGGAGCAGGGGTGCCCATCAGGCTGAGTCCCTCGGTTCTCCTTCACAGAGGCTCGGGGCCTCTTCCTCCCCACTGGGGCCTCCCCAACCCGAGAGTCAGACTTGTTAGCTGGTAACTCAGGGCTCCAAGAACTCTGCTCTCCAAGAGCAGAGTCCACCGAGCTTTCCTGAGGCATGAGCCTGGAGCCGGTGCCGTGTCCCCTCTGTCACACTGCATTGTTTGAAGCAGCCCAGACTCAAGGATGAACACCATCCACGTCAGGAGGTGTGAATACCAGGGGTGTGGATCATGGCGGCCACCATGGGAACAACCTACTCTCCATGTCTTATCTTTCCAGGTGGGGTCTAACTTGGAGGTACGGAGGGGCCGCTCGACCCTTCAGCGCCCTTCCTAAGGGCTGGCTCCCAGGAGCTGCTTTACCTACGTTCATTCTCGAGAGAGAGAGAGAGGAGTAGGGGTGCCAACGTGCCATGGCGCCGTCTGAGTGGGCCTGTCATACCGCACCCCATTGTCCCCAAGAGCTTTCCTTTGGATCAGTTGGAGGGAAGTATAGCATTTGGGCCACCTTCTCCTTTTACAGGTGAGAAAGCTGAGTCTCATTTGAGGTTTTAGCTTATACACTTCTAAAGGCCACATTAAAAAAAAAGTAGCAGATGAGGCTTGAGAGCCCAGGACTCACCTTTTTATTGAAATACAGGGAAATAGGGGTGCATGGCTGGCTCAGTTGATGAAGCATGTGACTCTTGATCTTGGGGTGGTGAGTTCAAACCCCCATTGGGTGAAGAGCTTACTTCAAAAAAGAAAGGAAGGAAGGAAGGAAGGAAGGAAGGAAGGAAGGAAGGAAGGAAGGAAGGAAGGAAGGAAGGAGGGAGGCAGAGAGGGAGGGAGGGAGAGAGGGAGGGAGGGAGAGAGGGAGGGAAGAAAGGAGGGCGGGAGGGAGGGAAGTCACCAAATACACTTGCCTCATCCTCTCCCTCTCCCTTACATGTGTTCAAGTCATTCCCTCCACCGAACACGCCAGACCACACTGTCTCCACCTGCTGATATTTTTAAAGATGCCTACAAATGCCACCTGTGCAAAAAGCCTTTCTTCATCCAGTTCCCTCCTAGCAAATGTGATCTCCTTCTCCTCTGAGCTTGGAACACTCAGAGCACCTTCCATGTGGCTCCTGCGTGGGCCCTGTATGGGGTCACTTGCTTTCCACGCTGTGAGCACCCGAGGGCAGGGCTTGTGATTGACCAGACTGTACTCTCCCTGAGTCACCAGCAGTGTGCATTGCATGGGGAGGTATTTGCTATTTGTGTGGCATTTGGCTTTGTGCATATAGAATTACCTTTCTTATCTTCCCAGAACTGTGTGTAGGTGAGGTGAGTCAGCAGGAGGTCACCCCTACCTCCAAGAGTTTAGAGATAGGAAAATAAGGTTTCCCTTAGAGATAGGGTTGCCAGAGTTAGCAAATGGAAATACAGGATGCCCAGTTAATTAGAATGTCGGAGAAACAATGAATAACTTTTTAGAATAAGTATGTCTGATGCAACACTTGGGACATGCTCATACCAAACAATCATTCATTGTTTCTCTGAAATTCAAATAACTGGGAATCCTGCACAATATCTGGAAACCCTACTTTGAGAGTTAAACCATAAAGCTAACACATCTGGAGAAGAAGAAAGAAAGGTAAAGTCACCTTTGGAAGTCAGAATGGGTCCTTCAGCAAGACTTGATTGCAATTGGAGAATATAAGGAAAGCATATTTACAAAAACACTTCAAACCTTCTATTGTGATATATCTTAAGAATGTGCCGGTCAGGAAGGTGGGGGCTGGCCAACGATGGGAAATGGAGGGTGCTCCGATCTCACTGTGGAGAGGGACTTACCAGGCCTTTGAGTGGCCACTGGGGTCACCCCGAAGTCCCCATGTTTACCAGGGAAACTGGTTAGAATCGGGTGTCCCGGTGCCTCCTGGGACTGATGTGCTGATCTGGGACCCCTGTGTATTCAGCCTTCGCCTGGTGACCGTTAAATGGCCTTGGGGTTTTTCTGCACCATTTTCTCTTGTGCCGGATCACCCCCAGGTGACACCCAGTGTCAGTAACTTGTGTTTTATTTCAATTACCGCACTCCATTTCGCTGGCTGTCTACTTCGGCAAATGGCAGAATCCATTTCTTCAGGGTCTAAGAGCAGGATCATAACAAGCAGCATTTATTAAGTGCTTCTTCCATCTTACATAATCCTTATAACAACTCCATCCCAGTTTCAGAAACACAGAAATCGACCTTGAGAGATGTCGTGACATCTCGTCCCAGGTTACACACTCAGTAAAGTGGCACGGCTGGGACTCAGACCCATGGCTTCTTCCCGTGCTTATTAACCATCATTGACATTTTGGCAAGTCTCTTTCTTTACACACACATACACCCATGTTTTTATAGCTATAAGCTCAAGTTATACACTTGGAAACTTTTTTTTTTCATTTTTAAATTTTTATTTATTTATTTTTTTAAAGATTTTATTTATTCATTTGAGAGAGAGAGAGAGCACAAGCAGGGAGAGAGGCAGAGGGAGAGGGAGAAGCAGACTCTCTGCTGAGCAGGGAGCCTGATGCGGGGCTCGATCTCAGGACCCCGGGATCATGACCTGAGCCAAAGGCAGATGCTTAACCGACTGAGCCACTCAGGCATCCCTGACCTTTTTTTTTTTTTTTAATTCAGCAAGGTTTGGGGGACATTCTTCCATGTATGTGCTCCCAACGCCTATGCCATAGAATCATGTATAGTAGAGCTTTGAATGTTAACAAATACTTTGACAAATCGAAAAACAAGCGCAAGAAGACTCCAGATATGAAATGTAAATGTGAAGGAGTAGGGAATATTCACCTGGAAAGAAACATCCTCACGCCCTCTCCCATCCAGGGCCATCAGTAAAAGCCTAATCAGTTTCAAAGCCACTGGATAACCACCCACATGAAGCAGAACCTTTCCATGTTCCGCGTTTGATGAGAGGACTGAAGCGATTTGAATTACCATTTAAAAGGCCTTACCCAGGTTACTGGGCTGGATCCTGAATCAACGGAGGGGCGCACCTCAAACCAGAGACTCTAAACAGGAGGCAAGAGAAGGGTCTGTAAGGAAGCACAAGGGGGAGAACCTGGCCAATTTATTTTTACATCTGCTGTTTCAGAAGCTGGTCACTGTCATGACTGTATATTAATCCCCTGGCTGAAAATGATTATAAATCACTGCTTTCTTTTCATTTGAATATACGCGTCTCCAAATCCTTCCCAGGAGAGTTTCTGGCCTACAGACTTAAACCACCCCAGTGACTCATGCCAACGGGCTGTTTTGTCAGAGTGCATTTCCATAATTAGAACTTGTGACCGACAAGTCCAACCACGAGGATATATCACAAGGACTTGTCGTGAGTGCTGGTTTCTTAGCAAAAAATGACCTGCTAAAATGTCAGGGCTTTGCGTTTTTTTGCCTTTGGGGTTTTGCCATGCTGTTAGTAATGTGGTCAGCTTCTTCTGATAATAAATAGTCGTAAGGGACTTTCCCAAGTCTTGCTTCATCCTCTCAACCACGCTACGGGGTAGAGGTTCTTACTGTCCCATTTTGTGGATAAAGACACTGAGGCTCAGGGAGGTGAAGTATTTTGTCCGAGAGGGGCCACGAGGTGGTGCCTTGCCTTGAACCCAAGTCCACTGACTGTGGATTCTAGAGTCCCTGCCTGTGGTGCCCCGGCCTGAGCTTCCAGAATACTATGAAGTAGTTTGGTTCAATCCTCATGATCTCTACGGAACCTCTCCCACTCCCAAAGTGTTAGGCCTGCACCTCATTCCCTTAGGGCCCCTGGTGCCTGCGTGTCTGAACAGTGCCACTGGACAGCCCGGAGAGGACAGTGACCCAGAAAGGCACGGAGGAGAGTTTCCAGGCAGGAATGCTCCGTGGTGTCAGATGCCAGGGGTGATCTGGCCGATAACGTGCCACACTTCGTCGTGACTTTGTGCCTTTGGTACGTGCTATTCCCTGTGCCTGGACCATCCTGTCCTGGCCGGTCCCTACTCCTCCAAGATTCAGCCCCAAATACTGCTGCTTTCTCTGCACAGTGGAAATATCATTATGTTTAAAACCTAACACAGCATCATTATTTTAAAAAGCAAACGCAAGGCAACAAGTTTTTTTTTAACTTGTTTTTAATACACACATTTAACATGTATATGTGAATTTTATGCCCAATATGTCAATTTTATACCTAAGGTCATTTATATATTTTTGTATTTGTACCTCCAGTAAATTTTACATATAAAATATGTACATTTGTGTTTTTTTTTAAGATTTTATTTATTTACTTGACAGAGAGAGACACAGCGAGAGAGGGAACACAAGCAGGGGGAGTGGGAGAGGGAGAAGCAGGCTTCCCACGGAGCAGGGAGCCCGATGTGGGGCTCGATCCCAGGACCCTGGAATCATGACCTGAGCCGAAGGCAGACGCTTAACAACTGAGCCACCCAGGAGCCCCGAATATGTACATTTGTATATAAAGCTGTAAAATACCAAAATGGTATCATGCTGTGTATGGATTTTATAACTCTCATTTCCACTCACCCCATAATGGGTATATTTTATATCAATAAGTACTGATTTACATAAGATTTTTTTTAGACTACTTTAAAAGATATAAAACTCACAAATGCTCATCGCCACAAATACTTAAATAGTACTAAAAGATATAAAGAAGAAAGTAAACAGCACAGAAAGCCCTCCTTCTAGAGAGAACCATTGTTAACATTTTGGCAAACCCTGCCTGCGCGCACACATACACTCATGCGGTTTCATAAATAGGCTCAAGCTATATATTGTTTTGTCAACCTTTTTTATTTTTTTAAACATTTTTTTTTTTTAAAGATTTTATTTATTTATTTGAGAGAGAGAATGAGAGACAGAGAGCATGAGAGGGAGGAGGGTCAGAGGGAGAAGCAGACTCCCCGCCGAGCAGGGAGCCCGATGCGGGACTCGATCCTGGGACTCCAGGATCATGACCTGAGCCGAAGGCAGTCGCTTAACCAACTGAGCCACCCAGGCGCCCTTTTTTAAACATTTTTAAAGATTTTTATTTATTTACTTGAGAGAGAGCAAGCAGGAGATGGAGAGAGCATGAGCAGTGGGAAGGGCAGAGGGAGAGGGAGAAGCAGGCTCCCTGTTGAGCCAGGAGCCCGATGCGGGGCTCGATCCCAGGACCCTGGGATCATGACCTGAGCCGAAGGCAGACGCTTAACTGACTGAGCCACCCAGGCGTCCCTTGAAAACCTTTTTAAAAATTCAGCAGGGTCTTGGCGACATCCTTCCATGTTCATAAATATAGCACGAGATTAATCTTTTTCATGACTGCATCGTATTTTCTTGTGCGATTATAATTTTACGTATTTGACTTGAAATGCTAGTGATGACCGTTCATTTTCAGGTTCTTGGGATTTTAAACAACACCGTGATGAACATCCTTGTACTCAAAGTATTCTTCCTGGAATAAGAGGAACAGATGGAAAACTCAGTGTGTAGGACTTCGGAGGTCTCCTGTGACTCCAGTGATTCTGAAAAAGTGCGCACCACAAAAGAGTCTAAAAGTGTGGCCAGTGGGCAGAAGGACCAGGAGTGATTTGTCCTTTTGTCTACTTTTCTGTCCTTTCACGTTTTTCTCAATGTCTTCTTCTGTCTTTCAACAGGTTGACTCGAGTAGGAATGTGTGATTACGTCGCATGCGAGTACGAGTTTTTTACCCACTCAAGTGTCAGCCCTGGCGGCCTTCTCCCCCCGTGTCCTGTGCGCACGCTTGCCACGGGCACTCACCATCACTGACAGAGGGCCGTCGGTCCCTCCATCCTGGCCCTCCATTGGCAGCAGCTGGGCCCCACTGTTGGCCGAAGGGTGATGCTGACTGACTTGGAGAGCAAAGGGAGGCCAGGGCTCGGGGGTCCCCGGGGAGCCCCCTTAGGAGGCACCCGCAGTTACCACGGCCTGGGCCTCTCCGGGGTGTGGGCTCAGTGGGTTGTGCCGGGGAGGGAGAAGGCCTTGCAGGACACACCAGGGCAAGGAGGCCTTTCCTGCCTGAGCACATGGGAGGAGCTCCTTGCACTTTCAGGTGGCAACTGGTGCAATCCCCCCACCCCCACCCCACTCCCCAGTCTCCCTGGCCTGCTCCCCACAGTGACCTGGCCACCAGAGGGAAGCTGGCTGCTTCTGGGCGGCAGCTGTCCCCTCCGCCAGAAAAATCTACAAGGACGCAGAGGATGTCTTCAGTATTTCCAAAGAGGTCACTGATTGAGTGGGCTGTTTTATGTTTGGTTAGTGCTGAGACACTTCCTCTTTCATTTGTGTCTCATTCAGGCTCCCCCCCGCCCCGCCTTTTTGGAGACTGAAAAAGGGGAAGGGGAAAGGAAACCGAAAATTTCAGATGTAGTTGCAATGCTGGAGCCCGTCCCTGGGGGGTGGGGGGCTGCGGGAGGTACCTGGGGCGGGGAGGATGGCTGCACCCTCCAGAGGTCGCAGAGGCCCCTGGACCCGGCCTTTCTCCCTCCCCTCATGCTAACTGTAGCTCCCACTCAAGTAATCCTAAATGCTCCCCGAGATCCTTGGAACCCCGGGTTCTCCTGTTCGGGGAGTGGCATTCCTAAAGTAAAAACTCAAGTCAGCTTTTGTTCACTTCATTGAGAGTTGACTGTATTCATTTGCAAGACAGATAGGGAACATGAGTATGTGTGTATGTGTACACACACACCCAGATTGTGGTAGCTTTGGGAAACTGTCTGAGGCACAGAAAGCAACTTGCCTGACAAGACATCAAAGGACTGCAAAGAGGCCACAGGCAGCAAAAGCCTTAGAGACCGCCTCGCAATTTCTACGTGATTGACGATAAGCATCTATTTACTCCAGTAAGTTGAAGCAGAACTGTAACATTTTATTTGTTCCGGGAAACAGTAACTGAAGTCACGAATCATAAATAATAAAAGATAGACAAATCCTCTTTTCACCTAATGGACTCAAATATATCTTGCTTTTCATTTCTGCTAATGGCCTCGCCAACTTGGCACTCCCAGAGCTGACCCATGGTGGGCAAATGGAGCCTCAGTTTGCAAGCAGGACTTGGTCCAAAAGATCATTTATAAGTTGGTTGTTTGGAATGCAGAATGTGTTTTCCTTAAAATCTGTCTTTGCCAGGGTGACTGGGTTCTCGGGGTCCCCTTGCACAGTACTCTCTCTAGCCCTTAGCCGGTATCAGCTGCTCTGAGTATTCTCTCTCCCATAGCACCTGGGCGCTGGGTCTTTGAGGGCAGGTTGTCTGCTGGGCTGGAGGGATAAAGCAAGTCAACTCTTGCTTTCCGGGGATAGCCCAGGCTCAGCACAATTTAAATGTAGGTGAATTTTCTTTTCCATCTTCTCACCTCCCAGTAAATCCAGGTCCCAGTGCCCGAATCCCCCGGATCACAGGACCCTCCCCAATCTGCCTTATAGGCTCTGGGATGCTCTTCTGCTGAGGAACTCTGTGACCCTCAATTACTTACTTGTTTCCACTTCCTGACCAGTCAGACTTCCATTTCCTCAGAGCAGCTGATATCAGCTAAGGACTAGAGGAAAAGTAAACTGAGCACATACGAATTCATACTACCAGGTAAATGACTGAAACCCTTTTAATGTATTCCCATTAAAAAGGATTGGTTGTGACATTTGAGAATCATTGTGGGCAGTAAGTTATAAAGGATGAAAACAAGGGGGTTAAGGATTTAGAAACTGCACACTCATTAGTGGGATGCTCCCCCGGTTTCCAGAACATTAGCAGTCAGTTAGGAAACAATCCTTTTTTTTTTTTTTTTTTTTTTTGAAAAAATGATCCAGTCACAGGTTCAGATATTAGGGAATCTCCCCTCAGTGAATCAGCTGGTTGTCTGCCAGCTCACCAGAACCCCCAGTGGATAATCTGCTTTCATGTACACAAAACCATCAACCAGCTTTGTGTGCCTCATGATGAAAGCTTAACAGATAGCCAAGGATCATCAGATGTTTGTGGAAAGTTCTAACATGAAAGAAAAAGACCCAAACAGAGGAAACAGCAGAACTAAACTTCAAAAGTAGCATAGTTCATATCCATAGAGAGACAAGAGAAGACATTTTACCCACTAAATGAGAAAAGGTGCAAAATAAATGTTCAGAACAAGAAAGAGCATTTGGCTATTAAAGAATAGAATGTTTGAAAAAAAAATACTCAAAAGACAGAAAACTTCAGAAAATAGTACAAAATGATGGATGGAAAAATATTAAAGAAAAGATAAGAAAATGAGAGGATCCATCTTGAAAGTCCCACATCCAGCAAATATGGAGAGAAAGAAATTTCTCAGAATGGAAGGATAAGAGACTCAAGATTGAAGAGCCTACTGAGTGAGCAACAAAATGAATGGGGGAAAAAAGGGCTCAGACCAGGTCACATCTTTAAAAAACTTATAGGGGCACCTGGCTGATTCCGTCAGAAGAGCATGTGACTCTTGATCTCAGTGTTGTGAATTCAAGCCCCATGTTGGGTGTAGAGATTTAAATAAATATTTTTAGGGGCGCCTGGGTGGCTCAGTCGTTAAGCATCTGCCTTTGGCTCAGGTCATGGTCCCAGGTTCCTGGGATCGAGCCCCGCATCGGGCTCCCTGCTCAGCGGGAAGCCTGCTTCTCCCTCTCCCACTCCCCCTGCTTGTGTTCCCTCTCTCGCTGTCTCTCTATCGAGTGAATAAATAAAAATCTTTGAAAAAAAAATAAATAATTTTTAAAAATGTATATACTTAAGAACCATAGAGTTCTTCAGGACTCTAAAGAGAAAGGGAAGATTCCAAGATCTTCCTAAAAAAACTAAAAATAAAAAAAAAGCAGGTAACATACAAAGGATTAGGAATCAAAATCACTGCAAGTCAGAAAAAATGGAACAAACCCTTCCCAACGCTGAGGCAAGATGATTTTCAACCTAAAATTCCACACCAGTCCAGGGAAACTCTCAGTCAAGTATGAGGGTAGACTAGAAACATTTTTAGATATGCAAGATTTCAAAATATTTATTTCTATGTATCTTTATCCCAAAAGGATCTAGGGCATGTGCTACTACAACCAAAGGAGTAAACCAAGAAGGAGGAAGACACAGAATTTAAGAGAAACGATCCAACACAGAAGAGTACAGTTGCAGTCCCAGGGTGATAGCCACACAGCAGGCCCAGAGAGGATCGGTTCAGACGGGAACCGGGGATGGAGAGCTGCAGAAGGAAGGCTCCCAGAAACAAACAAACAACTGATGTGCTTAGGCTATGTAGAAAAATATTGACAAGTGTGTAACAGAGATGATGAAGCATTTTTTTTAACAATAAAGAATTAGAGGAGGCCTAAGAAACTTGGTAAATGGATCTTTCATAATTTAAAAAAGAAAATCCATCAAATAACATAAAGGAAATGATGATTAACTCCAGGTGAAAATAAAGAGTTCTACAAGAAAGCAAGCACGGGGGCACCTGGGTGGCTTAGCATCCGACTCTTGATTTTGGCTCAGGTCATGATCTCAGGGTGGTGGGATCGAGCCCCGCATCAGGCTCCACGTTCAGCTTGGAGTCGCTTGTCCCTCTCCCTCTGCTCCCCCTCCCCGGCCAAATAAATAAATAAAAGATTTTTATTTATTTTTTATTTTTATTTTTTTAAAGATTTATTTATTCATTCGAGACACAGAGATAGAGAGAGAGAACATGAGCAGGGGGAGAAGCAGAGGGAGAGGGAGAAGCAGGCCCCCTGTGGAGCAGGGAGCCCGATGCAGAGCTCGATCCCAGGACCCTGGGATCATGACCTGAGCCAAAGGCAGATGCTTAACCATCTGAGCCACCCAGGTGCCCCTAAATAAAAGATTTTTAAAAGAAAAGGAAGAAAGCACAGTCATAGTACACTGCTTGCTCTGCAGCAAACAATGAATAATTATCATAATGGAAGCGCTGACTACAGAGTCAATCCAGAGTTGTGATATAACTATATTGGCAGAGAACAGGAGGTGCGCAGAGTGAGGATGCGTAAGAGAGGTCAGCCCCCATCTATCATGGCAACAAATCAATAGATTGAAACCAATGGATCAAGAAATCTCATTATATGCATCCTGTTCAGAAATACAGACAAAAATACCAGGGAAAACATCAGAGAGCCTCTTGGAAGTTGGCCTATGGGGTGGGGCTGTTACTTTTCATTACAACCCTTTCAGTATGATTTGGCTTTTAAAAATGTACTTGGAATATTTTCATATATTTAGTAATTTTTAAAGAAAATCAGAGAACTAGGAAAATGAACAATACATAGGTTGCTAATCTAAATGGATCTCTAGTGGAATCTTGGTGAGTAAAATTCAGAGATTGTAGGGAAATGGTTGGGGGGCAGGGTGAAGAGGTACAATTATCACATGAGTTCATACTGGTGTGTTTTAATTGTACTGTGGTTATTTATGAAAGTGTACTTGGTTTTGGAAAATATATGCTAAAGTATTTAGGAGGAAAGAGACATCATGCCTGCAACTTACTCTCAAATGGTTCAGAGAAAAAGTTTATATAAATATACATTACATATTATATATATGATACATATTCTTTTTATTCTAAAAATAAAGCTTAACGAACATGGGGTACTAAATTTTTTAAACAATAAGTATTAAAGACTGTACAGCAATATCATATCCTTCTAAAACTTGGGGGCAACCACAAAGTCTTTTTTTTTTTTAACCCAGAAAGTGAATTTAAATAGTTTAAATGAAAAAAACAAAAAATTCTTGTTAATGAATACATGAGTTGAATGAAAAGCCAATGAATAACTTTTATGTTCCAGATACCTTGAATCAAAGTCTTTACCTTTAAGTATCTCACAGTTTAGAAAGGGAGACACTGAAGAACTAAGTTATGATTATTTCAATAAGGACAATCATAGCAATATGCACAAGGCAATGAACATTGCAGAAGGAGGGAGTTTTGGGTTGCAGAAGGTGGCGTTAGGGAGAGCTCTACGGGAGAGGTGAACACTGAGCTCAACGAAGCTTCTCAGGATGTCAGAAGGCCAGTGGATCAAAAGGTAAAATGTCCGATGTAACTCATTTGATCCCTAAAACTACAGAAGGTCTGTGTTATTTTTATCTCTGTTGTACAAACCAGGGAAGAGATGCATAAGGTTAAAAAATAGATGCTGGCCACATGCTAATGAACAACGGTTCCAGCGTTCAAACCCAGACCATCATCTTAGCCCCTGTGCTACACTGACTGCCTTTTGGGATCTCTGGAGATAGGAATTCAGTCAAAAGGCACAACATCCAAGAAAGCCAAGCAGGATCTCAGGCACAGTGGGAGTGATGCATTGATGTTCTCAGTTTAAACTTTGAGACCAGGCATGATATGAATGCATTTTACTGAAGAATGGGTTCAAGTACGGGTGGAAATGGGCACTGTGGTCAAAGAATGAATTTGGACATCTCAAGATCCAGGGGGCGTAAACAAACGTGAGACCGAGGTGATCACTGCAGTTGGAAAAGATGAAACAGGGGCGCCTGGGTGGCTCAGTCGTTAAGCGTCTGCCTTCGGCTCAGGTCATGATCCCAGGGTCCTGGGATCGAGCCCCGCATCGGGCTCCCTGCTCAGCAGGAAGCCTGCTTCTCCCTCTCCCACTCCCCCTGCTTGTGTTCTCTCTCTCACTGTGTCTCTCTCTGTCAAATAAATAAATAAAAATCTTTAAAAAAAAAAAAAGAAAAGATGAAACATTTATTAAGTTACGGTCCTCTAAGGAGAGACAACAAGGGGTTAAGGGTGGAGAAGGTAACCATCAGACAGGGCTGAAGTCCTCAAGAAAACCTGTGCATCCTTCCTGGAGAGTGAGAAGGACAATTAGGACAAAGAAAAAAGCAGAGTGTGGTAACATGTCCTGAACTTCAAAAGAATAGAGGTTGCTTTGTCCTAGTAGGACAATGGCTTGGAAATGAAAACTGGGGCTCAGGAGTATTTTTGATTGAAGGTTGGGAGGGAAGAAGTGATGTTCAGGGAAGAAAGTTGAGTGTCCCTTAAGGTGAGGTCTTGGGAAGAGAACTTGTGGGAAAAGGTGGAGGTGTGAAGAAACAGGCTTATAATGGACTAGGGTTTTTCCGGGGTTCTTTTGTAGGAAGCTGCTGAGTCAAATGGAGTGGAGAGCATGTGGTGAACCTGGGTAAGCCTGAACTGAGCTGGAAAGGAAGGAGGGTATGAGGGGTGGGTGGGCTTGTTTGGCGGCCTGCTGGAGGCCCATACCCTTGAAGGGAGAGGGGATGGCGATTAATTAGGTTGGGATTTGTCCTTGGCAGTACGAGGGGGCTTTAGCCAGCCTGACCACATACTATGTCCTAACGTCTGCTGGGCACCGGGATGCATGAAGGGGCTACAGAGGCGTGGGCCAGGGGATCCTCTGCTTTCATATACAACCTCCCAGTGCTGAAGGGGCTTTAGGGGTCAGAGCCGGCTCCTTTCATCTTCCCCAGAAGAACCACGAGGCCCAGACAGGTTAACTCAGCCAAGGCCCCACAGCTGGCTCAGTGCTAACGCTCGCCCGCCCCTTTCCTACTTCCCTCGGGCACACGCACTCGGCCTTTCCAGCACCAGCGTGGCTCCGAGGGACGCATCCCTGGGTGGAGACAAACACTGCGGGCGGCGCCAGGCCCGGCCCCCGCCTCCGCGCCGCCCCCTCCTCCGCGCGCTCCACCTGCGCTCGGCGGTTGCGGCCGCATCCAGGCCGCTGCAGGCGCTGCCGCCGCAGAAGGGAAAGTCCAGCGGGGCGCGCGCCCAGGCCCTACGTCAACCTGCGGCCACGGCTGACTTATTTTGGACCCGGCTGGTTACATTAGTCACGCCGAGGGCGCTCCTCAAACCCGCGGCGCCCTGAGCACCTTCGCAAACAGGCAAACCCGCGAGGCCGCGAGACACGGCCTCCGGCGGGGGCACCCCGCCCCAGCTGCCCCGGGACCCAGCGCGGCCCCGGAGGGACCAGTGGCTGCGCCCCCGCGGAGACCAGGGGTAAGAAGGGGACCGTGGGGACTGACTTCGACGCCTCGCGACCTCGCCATCCTCCCCAGCTTGCGGAGACCATGACCGTGACTGCCGCCCCAACTGGAGCTCCAAGCCCGCCAGGCAGCCGCGAGCTACGGGGCGGGGCGTGCGACTCGGGGGCGTGGTAGGGCGGGGCATGCGGCTCGGGGGCGGGGCGCGCGGCTCGGGGGCGGGGCACGGGCGGGGCGCGACGGAGCGGCGGAGCGGTGCGTGGCGCGATGGGGCGTGGCGTTGCGCCGGCGGGGGGCGGGGGGCCGCGTACGGAGTAGGGCGAGACGTGCGGGCGCGCGGAGGCCGCCGCTGGAGGCGGGCGGTGTCCAGGCCTGGCGGGGTGAGGGCAGTGCGGTGGAGCCGTCAGATCCGGGCCGTGGCCTCCCGGGTTGGGGGATCGGTGGTGGAGGATGGGGACGGTCGCCGTCGGTGGGGAGGGGTGAGGATGTGGGCGGGGCCGCTGCGGCGGAAGCCGGGGAGGACAGCGGGGGCGGGGGCGTCTCCAGGGAGCGAGGCGCTTTGAGGAGGCTTCCTCCGGGCGGAAAGACGAAGCGAGACTCCCCGGGGGATTCCCCCACTCCGCCCCAGCCAGGGACCGGGTCGCGGTTGCACGGGCCCCAGCCCAAGGTGCGGGTTTCTGTAGCAACCAGCGGGGGTGGCCAGCTTGTCCAGGTTTGCCCAGGATGTGCTGGTTTGGGCACTGCGGGCCTGCAACCCACAGAAGTGATCCTCTTCTGCCTCCCGCGGTGCCACCCAGAGTGGACCTGGGAGGCTGGCGGAAGGCCGACCTTTCACACTGCCTTTTTAATATTAGGGAAGGCGCCCCGCACAGCACTTGCCCGACCAGGCCCAGGCATGCAGGTCCTTGTAAGGCAAAAACTTCGGTGGGAGCCTACCTCCCTAAAGGTAGGTAGGATACAGGAGGGCACATTTTGCTTGATATTTTGTCCTGTAGGAGAAGTGAACTGTCAGCCCAGTTGGGGAGCAGTGAGGACGATCTTATGCACATATCAGAGCTTTAACAATAGTGACCTCCGTTTGGGAATTTCGTCCTCGCTCTGGAACCCCAGGATTCTGATGTCCAGCCAGAACAGACGTTAGCTTCAATTTTCCCATCAATTGTCAATCATTAAACTGGAAAAAAATCTAGAGAATTAGGAAAGATGATAGGTTCCGGAGAGTGAAGTCCATTTTTTTTTTTTTTTTTTTTTTGCCTTTTCTAACTCCAAAAGCCTCGTGGTGGAACAGCTGTTTGACGCATTTAGAAGAAAGAATGACACCCCTACAGAGGAACATGATGTGAATGGAAGAGACCTGTCATTGTGAGTCTGGCTTTTGATTAGTCACCTGATGTCCCTCCCCAGGGTGACAAGACTTTGAGGCAATAAACTTCAGTGTATGAGGTCTGTTACCAGTCTGCAGTTAAATTACAGAAATGGCAGGACTTACCTCAGTTCTCTTTTTGTGTGGTCTGGAACATCTTTGAGTCACCTTTGGAAAAGATGAGTATTTTTCATGTGGCCCTAATGAGTCAGTTCATAATATTGTTGCCCCAAGGACAGAAGGAAACAGGAAATCAGGTCATTCTCTTAATGGTTTTTTAAAACGGGAGCAGGTTCCATAAGAGAAGGAGGAATGAACTTCATGATTTTTCTTTTCACCTTTTTCAGATACCCTCCCCAAGAAATTGATTGGAAATGGGGAAGAAAAACAGTTATTTGGTACGAATAATAGTAACAACAACAACAACAAAGCAATCAGTTTTTCCATTCTAGGGAGAAATTAGAGATGTATGTGGAAGATAGGCAGATTAAAGTCACCGGAGTGGATATGCATTGTGTATTTGATGACTTGTGTTTTCCTGGTAGATGCAAACAGTACAGCACTCTGAACAGACTCTCAAAACAGCTCTCATCTCAAAGAACCCAACGCTCGTGTCACAGTATGAGCAGTTAGATGCGGGCGAACGGCGTTTGCTGAACAAAGCCTTCAAGCCAGACAATGATCTGTTTGGACCCATTACCTTGCATTCGGAATCAGACTGGATCACCTCCCATCCCGAGCCTCCCCAGGACTTCGAACAGTTTTTCAGCGATCCTTCTAGAAAGGCACCGTCTCCAGAGAAACGCAGTATTTATATACAGTGCATTGGTATACATTGGTAACATGCTGGATTTGGGTTGGTTTGCAACGAGGCTATTGCCAGGGATAGCCCACTTGTTCTCATTCAAGTGGGCAGTTTTATGATCATTTTTTGACATTCATTACAGTGGAGGAAGTTTTGTACCCAAATCGCCTTAAAAGGGGACATTTTGTTTCTTTGTAGTTCATGTTCACATCAATGAGTGGTAAAGGTTTATTGAAAATCTGGAGTTAGTTTGCTTCTAATATCAAATTTCTAATTATAGAATGAGATAGACTGAATGTTTAATCATCTTAAAGTCTGTCTTACATTTTTTCCATCTTCTAGGATCTCTAGGAAACACCAGAGTTATCAGTGAAGAATATATTAAGTGGCTCAAAGGCTACTGTGAAGCATTTTTCTATGGCTTGACAGTGAAACTCCTAGAACCGGTTCCTGTCTCTGTAACGAGGTGTTCCTTTAGAATCAATGATAACACACAAAACCTACAAATTCATGCAGGTGAATTAAACAACTTTACAATTTAAATTGAGTAAAGGAGATATTAGATAGATACATGTATGGAGATATATATATATATATATATCTCACACATACTTTTTTTTTTTTTTTTTCCAAATAGGGCACATCCTGAGGTTCTTAAAAAGGAAGAAACCTAGAGATGCCTTCTGTATTGTGGGAATAACAATGATTGATCTTTACCCACGAGACTCCTGGAATTTTGTCTTTGGACAGGCCTCTTTGACAGATGGTATTCCTTTTTGACATTGTTAGTAGAAATTTCCTCAACTTGAGAATATTTGAAACTGTTGATAAAGGGAAGAAATCCCAGCCAATTATCATTTTGATACTTAGGACCATAATATTTCTGGTGCATCGTGCTGTGCTCGGGAAGTAGTATGCTGTGGATGGATTCTGATGATCCATCTGACGAGCCCTTCACTACCTACATGATTTTGAGGCCAATGATACCTATTTCAGAGAGTCCTTTTAAGATAGTTTACCTAACAGTGCTGATACATAAAAAGTGTGTCTATATGCCGACATCATATAGACATTCAGCACAACAGATGGTAAATGTCAGTAATTCAGGGGCAAGGTGAATTAAAGACCTTAGGGATGTTTGTACTATCATTAAGGTAAGTGAAAATCTTGCTAATTGTTTTTCAGTTCTTCTCCTAGTTCTCTTACCTAGATAGAGTAACCATAGGCTGACTTCCAAGTGTGTAAGCTTCTTATCCTGTGTCTCGTGACATTTTATTTTACTTTTATAAAAAGTCACCTTCAGTTTTCGATTTGAGATATAGTAAAACTTGACTCATTAGGAATTCTGCATGGTAATAGGGTAGGAAAGGATCTGGAAGCAAATCCTATTTTTGCCTTTTTTTTTTTTTCTTTTTGCCTTCTCTCCACTTTTCCCCCCACCCCTCCATTTTTGCTGTAATTTCTCTACCCTCGTCCCCTAGGATCTGACAGGTTTGGAAGGGAAAGTCCAAAGCACTAAGGGGAATGGTCGTCCCTTAGCACTCTGGGGATAGGGAGTAGGTATCCAGGACCTTGCTTTCGGAGTACTGGTTCATGGACTGTCCAGGTGTTACGTTAGCATCAGGGTTTGTTGGGGGTGGGCCCTGTCTTTAACAAATGTTTCTTTCTATTAGACATTTCTCTTTCTGAGACATTCATTAGAGGTGGGAGCCCAGGGCACCATAGAGCCTCTTCTTCCCTCTACTCCTTCTTTGGTGACTTCTCCATTTACATTCCTAGAGCACCCCCATCCCCCATCAGCACACTCTATTGGACACTCTGGCCATGGCTATCTTTCTGATTTTTGTAAGAGCTATCTTTCTGGGGCGCCTGGGTGGCTCAGTCGTTAAGCGTCTGCCTTCGGCTCAGGTCATGATCCCAGGGTCCTGGGATCGAGCCCCGCATCGGGCTCCCTGCTCGGCGGGAAGCCTGGTTCTCCCTCTCCCCCTCCCACTGCTTGTGTTCCCTCTCTCGCTGTGTCTCTCTCTGTCAAATAAATCTTTAAAAAAAAAAAAAAAGAGCTATCTTTCTATCAGAAATAAGCTTTTTTAAAATAAGATTTTATTTATTTATTAGAGAGGGAGAGCACAAGCTGGGGGGGAGTGGCAGAGGGAGAAGGAGAAGCAGACATCCCCGCTGAGCAGGGAGCCCCACATGGGGACTGGGAGGGCTCAGGGCTCGATCCTAGGACCCTGAGATCATGACCTGAGCCCAAGGCAGACGCTTAACCGACTGAGCCACCCAGGCGCCCCTATCAGAAATAAACTTTTATGAGCTAAATTTTTATCTCCCCTTTTATAATTAATCTGACAGCGATGGAAACATTAAAAAAAATGTTAAAACAATGTATCTAGACATTGCTAGCTAATTTATCTTATGCACCTTTGAGGCGGTCAGGAGGCATTCTCCTAAAATGTTTCTACTTTAAGCCCCCCCTTTTTAGTAAGTTTCTTAAATATTACATGGTCTAAAGAAGGTGTAAACTAGCAGCATTGATCTGCCATGCAGTGAGATAGGATCTTACTATAAGTGACTGTACTTTCCCAAGTTTATAAAGATGGGGATTTTAAAATGGAGAAATATATAATTACTAAAAATAATCTCCCATCCGTAGGGTTATTAGAAGGAAAAAATGTTCTTGCTAACGGTATTGTAGTGAAATCATGCCCACACTTGGTTGGCCAGAGGATAGAGGAGTCAGCTGTGACATGAGATTTTGTTTTTCCTTAACTTTCAGAATGCGCTCTCTTTCTCTAAATATCAAATATAAGGTGACACTTTGAAGGGTGGGGTGAGGAGCATTCTCTTTGGATCAAGTTGGATCGGACAGACTTACTATGAACTCATTTCTTTAACAAAAAAAAAAATGCCTTATTACTTTCAGATAACAGCGGAAATAGGCATAAATAAAAATGACAACGTAAACAAGTCACATTATAAAGCCATGCCCTTCAGAATGTATTGTGCAGCAAACCCTGTTCTCGTGTGTGCAGGGATGGTTGAGAGAAGCTTCAGTGTAACAGGAAGTCAGTTACAAGGGTGTTTATTCTGGTCACCCGAAGGCAGCCACATAGAGTCGTGCTCTGAGTGAGAAGGGGGAGGAGGGTGGGGGTTCTGTGGGAAGGCATGGTGTCCAACATGGTCTCCACGCATCAGGGCAGTGAAGGAACCCTCCCTGAGCTGTAGGACCTAGAGATCTGTTTATTGTGTTCTTAAAGAGTAAAGTCATGGATGCGTGGTACGTGTGTCACCATTTTTCCTCACTCCTCTTGGAGTCCTTGATTTGGGTTACTCTTTGAGAAAAAAGACTAATTTTGTGTGTGGGGGGGAATTCTAGAACTTTCTGTTTCTCAAGAATTTGATCTCAAGACCCTTGAGTCTTACAGGGCGGGGCAGTGTGGATAGCAGAAGATTTTGGTGGGGAAATCTGGAGCAAAGGCCCTCCTTTGTCTTGGCAAACCTTAAGCATATTAGACCGTGAACGCAGTAGCACAGATTTGCACCCAATGACTAGACGCGCGAACAGCCTCTCTTTTTTGGTTTTTCATTCAGGAACCTTACTCCCATTCTGATGTTGCTTGTCCTCCTTTTCTAGGTGTGGGGATATTCAGCTTTGCCAGGTATGGTAGTGATTTTTACAGCTCACGCTATGAAGGCAAAGTGAACAGGCTGCAGAAAGTATCTTCAAGCGACTATTCCGTTTTTGATAACTATTATATTCCTGAAGTGACCAGTGTTTTGCTGCTTCGTTCCTGTAAGGTGAGTCATTTAAAAAAAAAGAAAGAAACAAATCCAACAGGAATGTTTTTTAAAGAGCTCTTAATTCCCTGAATTGTATATCAACAGTCCTTAAGGTCTTATTATAAATGAGCTTGTATCGCTTGTGTACTTTTGGTGGATATTGTTTGACTGAAGTTATCAACAGAAACAGGATTAGAATGGATACCTTAATACTGAAATTCACAGCATCCGTGCTGGCTTTTGTCCGATTAGTAGTGACACGCAGCCTTGGCTGTACCCACATCCTCGCCACTAGTTTAATTCCAGAATTCTGTTATGAGTAAGCTAACTGACTCGTTGAAGCTGTCGTGGTCATCACGTAAAGCGGCTCTCAGAGGCCTCTGCTCTCAGGCGTCTGGCGGACGGCTTCCTCTTGGCCCAAAGCTGCCTTCTACTGCGGTTAGTTCTGCTCACAGCTCCTGATTCCTCCCCAACCCCTGCTCTTCGGAAAGCCCATCTCCTGATTTCCAGTCCGTTATCGTCGTGTCCCCCCCGCTCAGTCTCTGTAGCCAGAGACAGAGGCTTTACCTGCAGCTGGGAAGTTTTGTTTTCCTAAGGTATCTACCCTCCTTAGGGTTTGAGAGCTACAGTGTTTTCAGAGTGTGTCCCCCGCATCAGCATCACCTGGCGTGCCCGGTAACATGCAGACTGAGCCCCTGTCCTCCCAAACCTGCTGACTCGGCATCTGTGGGGGAAGGGCCGGAATCTGAAGCCTAACAGGCGTCCCAGCCCCTGGTCTACAGCAACAACTGTCCACCGGGGCTGATTTGGCCCCCCAGGGACTTCTGGCAATGTCGAGAGACACTTCCGGTTGTTGCAGTTGGGCGGGGGGTGTTCCTGGTACTAGTGGGTAGAGGCTGGGGATGGTGCTAAGCATCCTACAGTGCGCAGGACAGCTGTGTCCTCCCCCCACCGCCACCGTGCTGACGCAGAGTGGTCCCACCCAACATGTCACATGTATCCAGGCTGAGAAACCCTGCTCCGGGGGAAGTAATTAAGTATAGAAAGGAAGGCGGTAAGACAGTTAGGGAAACCGAGGATTAAGTCTTTGGGCAGGTTGAAGTTTTTGGTGAGGACGGGAAGGGAGTTGATTCCTCTAAATTTGTTTCTTGGAAAAGCAAGAAAAAGAAGGCAGGTCTGACTCTTTGATGATGGTGGCGCTATAAAGCCTTGCTGCGAATGTCTTGCAGACTTTAACCCATGAGATCGGACACATATTCGGACTTCGACACTGCCAGTGGCTTGCATGCCTCATGCAAGGCTCCAACCACTTGGAAGAGGCTGACCGGCGCCCCCTCAACCTTTGCCCTATCTGTTTACGCAAGCTGCGGTGCGCTGTGGGCTTCAACATAAGAGAGAGATACCAAGTAAACGAGGGGAAGCAAAAGAAGGGGGGAAGTGGTTATATAAGTAGCAAACTACCATTTTCTATTAGGCCCTTCTCAGGAGCTGTAATTTATCAGAGGAAATTAGTGCGGAGATAAGCAGGAAGCTGTGGTTTAAAAAAAAAAAAAGAAAAACACGCAAAGAAATCTCCTCTTAAAAACTGCCTTGCCTCTGGGTGCCTTACACTTGCAGTTCAGTGAGAGACGGTGGAGGAGGTATCTACCTATAGTCCCCCTTCACTCGACTTGGGAGAACAGGCTGAATGTTGATGTGTGTGGCAGAGTTCATTATTTTTTAAAACCACAAGTATATGTGGAGATGCTTTATCTTGCCAAATATGGGACAGGGGTACGCTGTTCACTCAGAGGAAAGGATGAGTTTCTTTAAGGAGGAAGAGGGAAAGTACGTAATCTTGGTGCGTGTGTGCATGTCCACGCATGCCCACAAACATGTCCGTAGTCCTCACCTACCTCCTCGTGGGTGTGACTGCTCACGCAGGGATCTTTACATACGTGTGTCTGTCTACACCTATGTGCACACTTACATGGCGACCCATTTACACACCAGCTCGAAAGCACTTGCCCAGTGCCCTGTGGAACCTTCGGCATGTTGAGAAAAGCATAATCCTCCCATCCAGGAAAACCTGTGAGGATTCGTGCGTTTCTCTTTCATCTTCCCTCCTGTACACACTTCTGACCATCATTTGTAATCGTAGGTTGTATATTTTTGGTAACTGCTCCTTCACCCAGTATGTGTTGTTCCATATTCACAAACATCTTTGTCAGACGGAACATCTTCCCGGGGTAATAGAAGTCACTGATTGAGATAACGTGATTTAGACGCCAACGTGTTTCTCCTGCCTCAAACTGTTTTGCCCTGATTTGTTAACATGTGAATCTGGATTTTGTTTTTCAAGGCGCTGGTGAAGTGGATTGAGGATGAGTCTGCTGACACCCCTGGAGTCGGCACAGAACACAGTCGGGAAGATAATGTGAATTTACCAAAACCCGTGGAAGCCTTTAAGGAATGGAAAGAGTGGATAATAAAATGCCTTGCTGTTGTCCAAAAATGAGGACCTTCACGTAGGAGTAATTACAATAAACACCTTGCGCATTATGCTTTCACTCGGATGCAGTACTTCATTAGAACAGACTGTTTACTGATTCTGCCCTGTGTCAAGTAACAGAATGGAACCTTCTTTAAAGCACCTGAACTTTGAAATGAGGCTTATCTGGAATGCTAAAAACTATAAACCCTCTCTCTTCTGTCTTAGTAGCCTGGTCCGTGGTAGCGAGCACATCATTTCCATTCTTGAAATATGTTTATGTCTCACAAGAGAGCTAGGACTAGCAGATGAGTAAATACAAAAATCACTGTATGTGCCCCAAGAAAGGATTTCCAAGGAACATAATTTCCAGGGGGTGATTTTTGGTTCATTTCTTAGAAGAGGTGGTCCGCCTCCTCTAGATCCCTCATCTGTGGACTCTCCTTCCCAGGGGGGCTGCCTGGTCTCCCTTGTATTTGCTGGTTGTCCCCTTGAACCTGAAAGAAGCAATAGTTCACATGGGGTTTCGGCAGCTTATAAAATGTGACCTCCTCTCAAGAATATTTACAAGTGAGACTCACGGGACTTGTACAACAGACATAGTATTTGTGAAGGGTCTTGCCCATAATTTGGTACAATGGGCCTTATGTTTGTAAGTGTGGCACTTTTCCTGTAGGCTTGGAGCAGGTGTTAGGTTTATTCCTACAATAGTATCATTCTCACTTTGCATTGTCAAGTGTTTACTTGAGGGGGAGAGTGTGACGGGGCGTCCCGTTGGTGGGTCAGGAATGCCCGTGTTGGCCTGTCAGGCTGTGAACATCAGCTGGGTTTCCTCCGTGGGGAACAGGTTGAAAACCGCAGACTTTTTGAGATCAGTGTATCTCAGAAATCTAGGAATTAGGTCAGATCATTTGACTGAATGCTGGTGAGCAGATTGCGTTTTCCCACATTCCCATCTTCACCTGGAGGGTAAAACTTAACAGGTATTTTTAAATTTTGAAGTTTGGAACCTAAATTCCCTGTTATTTATGCAGTGATTTATTTTTTTTTGCAGTGTGATTTAAAGCACATATTCTAACTGAATCCATGCTTTCCCTTACTACATTGACTTTCTTACTTGATGAGACCTCTTAAGGTCATTTAGAAAAATGGTGATTTGTGTTCACACTCATCGGAGGGCTAACACTTGGTCGTTCTAATATGAGAAGAGAACCGAAGGGAGCATGGACTTGTACGGATTCTGTTATGTTTTATTTCCTTGTACTATCATTGCCCAGTGTGTTCAGGCTTCTTCTGTTTTCCCACAAGGTAAGCGCAAGTTTAGCCCTATAGGACAGCAGGAGTTACAGACCTACACACAGATTTGGCTAGGTGTGTAAATCAGGGGTGCGGTTATCTGGACAAGACATAAAGTCCATTTGTACCTACTCTGCACAGAGAGACGAGGAGAAAAGTCTTCTATTTAAAAAATCAAATCAGTCCTGTTAAAAGTTGGACGAAAGTTTTACGTGATAGGCATTTATTCAGCAATCATCAATTGTGTATAATGCATCGTATTTACTTTTGGACAATTTCTTAGGGTTAAATTTAAGAATATAATCTGTTTACTGCAACGAAATTTTATGTACTATAGGTAAATCTTGTCTTGAGAAATGATTTTCAGTAACAAATCCACACAGAGCTTGCTTTGCAAATGCTTAAGGTAAGAGTGAAGAGAATTAGTAGTTTTCCACGGTCTAGAAATAAGCGAATCTGAAAAGCTGTTGGCGCTGGCGCCTGCGGAATTAGTCGTCTGTCTCCGGTCCGGGGGAGGACGAAGCGTCAACGTTTTCGTCCGCCAAGCCCTGTAACGGCGACGGCCGGACAGAAGACCGTGGCCTTGCCGGGCTCGCCCTCTGAAGCCCAGAGGCCCCCCGCCCTCCCCGCCCCCCGGCTCGAGCGCGTGTCCGTTCCGCAACCCGCGCGGCCGAGGGTCGGGGCGCCGAGCGCGGGTGGCGGCGGGCGGCGGCGGGCGGGCGGTGGCGGCGGGCGGGCGGCGCCGTCCCCCCTCCCCCAGCGGCGGCGCTGCCCCCCCCCGCGCCCCCCAC